>NW_024582073.1:19434594-19541221 GCF_017639235.1 Corvus kubaryi
TCAGGCGGCGCCGCCGCCACAGGGCCGGAGCGTGCCGACGGCTGCCCGCGGCCCCGCGCCCCGGCCCCATGAGCGGCGGCGCTGCTCGCTCCCGGCCGGCGCTGCGGTGGCGACGGCGGGCCGCCCTTGCATGGCCCCGGCTGTGGATATGACCGCCGCGCCCACCGGGGTCCGCAGCGACGAGCTGCCCGCATCCGCCTTCAGCAGTCCCGGCGGTGGCGCGCTCCCCGTCGCGGCGGCGGCGATGGGCGGGGAGGAGGAAAGCGACAAGCCCAAGGTCTCCCCATCCCTCCTGCCGTTCAGCGTGGAGGCGCTCATGGCCGACCACAGGAAGCCGGGAGGCAGGGACGGACCCGAGGGCGCCGGGCCTCCGCCGGGCGCTGGGGCGGCCGCCCGCTCCAGCCTCAGTCCCCGCCTGGGCGCGCTGTCGGCGGAGGCGCCGCCTTCCCCCCTGCCCCTCGGCGGGCACTTCTCCGTCGGGGGCCTGGTCAAGCTGCCCGAAGACACGCTCGTCAAGGCGGAAAGCCCCGAGAAGCAGGAGCGGAGCCCCTGGATGCAAACCCCGCGGTTCTCGCCGCCTCCCGCGAGTAAGTAATGGTCCGGGAGCGGGCGGGATGGGAGCTCTCGGCCGGCTGCGACCTTCCCGTGGGGCCGGGCGGACCGAGGGTAAGGCTGCGCGGGTGGCCGGGGGTTTCCTGTTGCTTTCGCCCTGCCTGCCTCTCCTGGTATATTTTTCCGTGCGGTTCGCACTCTTCTGGGCCACTTCGGCCCGTCCGAAATACTGAAGGGATTCGAGAGTGTGTAAAGCCGGAGGATGGCTGCGAACGCACAGGAAAGAGCGGCCGTGCCAGGGTGATATCTTGTGCCAAATTTTAGTTAACAGGGAGGGAAAAGAAAAAACAACACGGCTTGCCTGTTAAATTGACCTGGGGCTCGAACTAAATACGCAAGTCCTGACTCAATACCGCTGAGGTTTACTCAGAAAGTGCCTCAAACAATTCCATAAGGATCCGCGCAGATCGATTTCCTAGAAGCGGGAGTTTTGCGGGCTTCAGCCCCACTGGCTTCTGTCTTAAGTGGTGCATCTCCAAAGTCCGAAGAGCCACAATCAGGTTGTGGTGGTTTTTTTGGTTTGTTTTTTTTTTTTTTTTTTTTTTACTGCTCTAATGCAGAGTGATCTAAATAATTACAAATAACAGCGTGAGAGCCGAAATCAGAGAAGTCCTTTAATAATTTCTAGTGGCTGCGCTGAGTCCGGGTCTGGGCAGTATGAGCTGCCTGCCCTCGGCCTGGCTGCTCTCTCTCCCTGCCTGGGATCCCGTGGAAAGGGATGACGTTGGTCTGAGGCTCTCTAGAGCGCTTGGGGTGCCCTTAGCAAAGCTGCAAACAGAGCTGTTTTCTCCGTCCCTTGGAGATCGGCAGGTTTCCTGACAGGACTTGTGTAGAGTAAAGCAGCGGTTTAATTTATTTAAATTGCAAGCTAAAATTTGCTGTTGCTAAGAAAACCCGGGACAGATGGATGTTGAAGACCCTTAGAAATCTTAAATAAGAGGAGAGGAGCAGACCGGTGAAGAGTGGTAGATAGAGCATGAGTGTCAATTCAAACCTCGTAATTAATTACATGCTTAATCCGGTTCCCAGGGGCCTAATGAAGAGGGTGTGAGACTGAGAAGCCAGCCCGTTTTGTTTATTTTTTTTTTCTGTAATCCAATAAAAAGGACAGGACTATTTTTTTCTTCTTTTTGGAGGGTCATTCCCTTCATGAGCTGGGGTAGTCGTGAAGGCAGGAGGTGCAGGGTGTGTAGGTGTCTGATTCCTACCCTTTGTCAGCTTTTTCTCAGTGGGATCAGAGCTTCCTGATAGGAAGCACCACTCTCTTTTCTGGAACGGGAGACAGCAATTTTAAGTGTGCCTAGGCAACCCTGGTCATTTTGGAGCAGTTTGCGTCAAGTGGGACCCTATTTCCCCCCTTTCCCCACCTCAGCTGTACTAGGGTGGGGGCTCTGCAGGCTGTGGGGGTTTGAGCACTGCTAACCAAGGTGTCTCTCCTTCCCCCTCTTCCCCGGCTGCTCCTGGGCACAGGGCGGCTGAGCCCCCCAGCCTGCACCCTGCGCAAGCACAAGACAAACAGGAAGCCCCGGACGCCCTTCACCACGGCGCAGCTTCTGGCCCTCGAGAGGAAGTTTCGGCAGAAGCAGTACCTGTCCATCGCTGAGCGTGCAGAGTTCTCCAGCTCGCTCAGCCTCACCGAGACCCAGGTGAAGATCTGGTTCCAGAACCGCCGTGCCAAGGCCAAGAGGCTCCAGGAGGCCGAGCTGGAGAAGCTGAAGATGGCAGCCAAGCCCATGCTCCCGCCTGCTGCTTTTGGCATCTCCTTCCCACTGGGCGGCCCGGCTGTGGCCGGTGCTTCCCTGTACGGTGCCTCCAGCCCTTTTCAGCGGGCAGGGTTGCCCGTGGCTCCTGTGGGACTGTACACAGCGCATGTGGGATACAGCATGTACCACCTCACATAGAGCCTAAGCCGAGCCCAGTCCAGCACTGCTAGCTGTGTGCTGCCGCTGGCTCCACACGCATTCCCACCCTGCTCCTCTGGCTCTTCGATGTGGACTTCCCCATGGACCCTATGGCAGAGACTTCTCCAATCTGGCTCTGCTTGACCTCTCTGCTTCCCCCTGTGATGCTGAGCCCCTACCCCAGCACTGTTCTGATCTCCTCAGCAGTCCTGGGGAGCTGGCAGAAACCTGAGGCATTGCCCCAACTTCTTCCTGGCACAGGATGGTGATGGGCCAACTGTGTCCTGCTTCCCTGGGTCTAACTAACAGCCTGCGGAGAGCCCCCTGCCATGGGGGCAGGAACTGTGGAAGAGAAATGGAAAAGGGGACTGAAAGACAGGACGTTTCTCTTACTTTGTGCAAGGCAAGGTCAAGAGGCAGAAGTATAAAACAGCCTTTCCTGTTCCCATGTAACAGTGCTGTCTGTTACCTGTCTTTGTTCCTCCACCAGCTCCTTTGGAAGGGGCTCTGTGTACTATGTAATATACTGTATATTTGAAATTTTATTATCATTTATATTATAGCTATATTTGTTAAATAAATTAATTTTAAGCTACTGTTTGATGCGGTTTGTTTGCTCCCTCTTTGCCCTCTTGGGGGTGACAGAAGAGACTGAATTTGGGGGATGAGAGGGGGTCTGGCTAAACTAGGTGTTTTCCCTCTTTTCCGGGAGACTTCAGCCTTGGGTGGTGAGACAGCAGCTGAGTTTTCAGCTTTCTGTGCATCCCGGAGCTTTTCTGTCCTCACAGCTGTTTGAGGTTTCCTCCTTTCCCCCCACTGCTTCTTGCCAGCAGTTCTCACCGCATCCCTGCCCTGAAGGTGCATGTGATCGCTGCTGCTTCCCCCAGCGGCTCCGGGATCGGCCGGGTTTACTTAGCCCTAGGAAAGAGAAAAGTTGCTCCTCTCCCTTCCAGGTCCTTGTGTCCTGGCCGCAGCCCCCGATGGCTGTGAAGCCTGGAGGGGTGGCGGGGGTGACATACCGCACATCTCAGTGCCAAGCCTAGCGTGAGATCCAGGGCTTTTCCCAGAGCTCTTTTTTCCAGCCGAGATTATTCGGGGGAACGGAGCACCGGGATTTGGGGCGGTGGGGAGCAGAAGGGGCTGTCGCGGTTCGGCTGGCGGTGAAGAAGGGGATAAAGCACGCTAAGGGCGATGCAGTGGCGGAGCCGGTGGGTCGGCGGATGGGGTGTGGGGACGATGGTGTTGGGCATGACTGCGGGCCCGGCGGCCGGTGGAACCCGCGGGACTGACGGGCGGGATCACTCGGCGCCGTCTCCTGCCCATCCTCGGGCCTTCGAGCCTCGGGCTGGCTCCGCTGGAAACCCGTCCCGGTCGACCGTGGCCCCGAGGAAACCGCTGGCGACGGCTGAGGACCCCGCGGCGGAGGTCGTAGCCCCGGCTCCGCGCCTGCCGATCCCGCCAGAACCGGCGCCGCCGCCTCGCCGCATTCCCCTCCGGCTGCGCCCTGAGCCCGCTCAGTGCGCCGCTCCGCCTGGTTTGGTTTGGCGAATCCCTCGGGTAAGGGAGAGCGTTGGGTTCTCCCTTTTTTCTTTTTCTTTTTCTTTTCCTTTTTTTTTTTCCAATTTCGTGCTTTATCTTTGTGCTCGAGGAATAGCTGCTGAGAAATTGGGACTCTATATTTTTCTTTCTGCCTTTCCCCCCAACCCCCACTCTACTGCTTTCATTTCCAGCAATTTAAAACGTTAAGGTTGAAGCAAAGTTAGAAGGAAAATAATTGCTGTAATGAGGCTCGGCAATCTTCTGCAGGCACTATGGCTCCAGCGAGACTGTAGCTGGGGGCGAGGCGGGACTTTTATCATCTCCTAAATATCAATAATGCTTTCAATAACTCAGCGAAACAACATACCTGAACACAGTCACTTTCTCCAGAGCTCGTTGCTCTAATCCCCCTTCTCATCTCTCGCTCCGCTCTGGCCGCCCAGTCATTTTTGAGCTGGGATGAGTTTGGGGCTTTTGTGGTTGTTTGGTTTTTTTTCTTCTTCTTTTTTTTTTTTCCCTCTGCTTTTTTTCCCAACCCCTTTGGCTTTCTTTTCCGATCATTTCTTTTCTCTGTGCAAATGACAGTGTCTGTGATCCTGACCCCAGGGCCCAACGCTGCGCCGGAGCGGGAAAGCTCTCTGCCGACTTTTTCCCACATTGTCTCTGGCAGAAAAAGGCTGAATATCTCCAGCTTATCTCGTTCTCTAACTTAGCCTCTATGCGATTAGACCGCGGGTTTGGGGAGATCTAACCGCCCAGGAGGCCGGGTTTATCCTGTAAGGATGCCCTTAAAATCCGAGAGAGATTTTAAACAGCGAGGACTGCCTTGAGCTGGCTCCCCGCAAGCACCGCTCCCCTTTGCCGGCACCTTTGGGCGCTGCGGCGCTGGGCTCCGGGCAAAGCGGGACCCTTTCATCTCTCCGCTTTGTCTCTGTTGTTTTTTGGTTGGTTTGGGGTTTTTTTTTTGGGTTTTTTTTTTTTTTTTTTAACATTATGTTAACTCGGGATGGATATTCGAAGCGCAGGATTCCTATTGAACATGTCTTTGCTTTAAGTTTTCCCCCTGACCCTTGGGCTAAAGTCCTTGGTTGCTCAATTAAACCCAGATGAGAACAATTAATAACTAAGTAATGACAATAAGTTGGGAATCACACGGATGAACGCTCCATGTGAATAGGAAAAGCTCACACAAAAGAGCAAAAAGGATTTGTCGGCTCTTTTTAAGGGGGAATTGGCTTTTCTTTTTTCTTGCCTCTGGCTTACCAGCAAATAAAACTCACTTTTGTGTCTTTGTCGCCTTAAGGATCTCAGTGGGCAGTTGGAAGTGAGAATGGCTGTTTTCCTTTCAACTTGAGGGTGCTGGCGCCACGCAGCCCCAAGGATAGAGAGTAGCCAAAGCAAAGTTTCCTAATAACTCCCCTCTCCCCCGCCACCCCTCCCCAGTCACGCCGGTACACCCTTCCCCCCCACTCCGCTTCCATGCATATCTCCACACGCACTCCTAGAGAGCCTCGGCAGACAGACGAGAGAAAGCAGAGGGGCCCCGAGCACATCCACGTCCCACCACGGACTCACAGCCGAGGCTGACTCTGCCGTGAGAAAGCGATAGCGCCTTGGTGCGACACTTTCCACGGAGCGTAGGAAATACAGATCACAGTAGCCAGAGCACGGAGACGAAGCGAACACGTGCAGAAACACATGCAAAATAAGAGAGAAGCCATTTTTCTGCTCTTATTCCCACAAAGGAAGGGAACGGCTCCGTTACCCGTACACAGTGGCAGCCCTCGGGCACATCTTCCCGGCACCGGCTCCGTGCGAGCTCGAGAGCCCCGTCTAGGAATGCCGCGGGATCGCGCCCGGCTCCGGCTGTGGCAGAGGGGCAGAGTGGCACACAGCGAGGGCTGAGAGCTTAAAAAACAAGGAAAGGCTCTCTTTCAGTTTTAGCTACAGAGAAGGTGACTACCGGGCAAACCTGCTGTGCAAATCGTTGGTTAAACCATACATTTGTCATCTGCTCTGAATTTCTCGTGGTTTTGGGGTTTCTTTCCGAATTCGCTCTTTCACTTGAAACACGAATAGGTGCCCCGTCGAATACTTTATCGAATGTTTTCCGTAGTGCTCAAGCGAATTCAGAGCTTAAAAGATTGCTTTCCAAAATTAGGGCAGGCTAAATTCAACAAGTGAGTTAGGCGCAGCAGCAGCCTCCTGCTGCTCAGGATTGTGCCTGAGAACAGAACCTTAAGAAATCAGAGGCAAAACAGGGAAGCTGCCTAACTTACCCATTGTAAAGGCCAGGGGAAGGGGAGGGGGCGAGTGCTTCTCAGTAGTGCTCATAAGCTTAAATCCAGGCGCATCATTTTGTGTGAATCTCCCGAGTCACATCAAACCTTCTTCCTAAAAGTCTGGGAAGTGAAAAGTCTGTTGAACAAACTGGTTGGACACCTTCAGGAGGAAGTGGGATGCTTGGCACTAACTCTTTAGAACTGCCTGAATTTAGGTAAACAGCTGAACTCAGGTGTTCAGTATGCAAAGTGAAAATACCAATCACCAGCCTATTAGAGACTCAGAGGTAATTGCTCTTCATGTCTTCTAATGATACATTTGATTTTATATTAGACACGGAGGTGGCCAGAGAAAGCAAGAAAAAGCAGCTGCATAAGCAGTCTCAAGACCAGGACACTCCTCAGAGCAGTCATGGGGCCGTCCAAATTAAATCCAGCAGAGCGGTGACTGGTGAGTAAGTCTCCCACTGCTTGGAACATAATATGCTGTACCCAATGAGCTCCTGGATGCAATGAGTTCACTCACTCTCTAGTTCTTCAGAAAAAGCAGGCTGATGTGACTTCTGTGCTGAACTGTAAGGGAGTCCGTGGCAGAGACACCTTCTTCCTGCCTTTCATAGTGCTGGCCCCCCCTATATATCTATATCTATCTGTATCTGTGTCATCTATACCTATACCTTTATCATCTGTATCTATCTATATTTATATGTATCTACAGTAGAATATATATATATTCTAACCCAAGGTGTATGTGGACCTCTGAAATTTTCTTTTATTACCTTTTAAGTCTCTCCACACCTTATGTGAAGCACAGTGGTGTCTGTCCCTGGCCTGAGCAATCTGTTCCACAGCAGGGAGCCTAAAAATGAGGCATTTCGATAATGGGCATTGCAACACAGCTCCTTGGGGCTGGCCCGAGGCCCCTTCTGCAACACGGACCCATTGTCTGTCCAGCTCTGCGGCAGGAGAAGCTGGAGGCAGAACCAGAAGCAATAGCTCTGACTCATTTAACTACGAGCTGTAAATTGTAATATGCTGCACAGAGAGATGTGGTAGTGATTCGCTTACAGCAGTAAACCGATCGACTTTAACTCTGCTCCATTGTACTTCTTCATATCAGAGATCTTTTATCCCTCCAGGCTGGATCCGGTTCCCACCCTGCAGTGATTAAAGGGAAAGCGAGGAGGCAGCTACCTGGACCCAGTCTCCCTGGTGTGATCAGGAATGTGCAATAAACCCCCCGTGCAAAGCTCCCCTTTTCATCTGGGGAAGTGGCGCAGCTGAGGATCCCACTGCGCGCGGAGCCAAACTCCTCCCGGACCGGAGTGCCTGGAGCCGGCTCAGCCGTGCGCTGCTGCCCGGTGTGCGACCGAGTCCCCTCGGCCCGCAAACATTCTCGCGGCGGTGTGAACAACACCCTGCATTTCTTCTTGCTTAGCCTGGTAGAAGAGAAACAAATCTCTTGCGTATGTCATACAGCCATCAAACTACCCACTAAAATAGTACAGGCCTTGCTAGTCAGCTGTGAGACAAGCCTTGGGGAGAGAGTTTTGCAGGAGCAATGTTTAAAATCTGAGATTGTTTCTATGTCTTTGGTCCATTTTCATCGAAGCTGGGGCAGACAACCGGGCACTGGGGTCATAGTGATCAGCACCGGACAGACCTGAGGTTCAGGCACCCAGGCAAAAAAAGATGCAGCCCAAACTAAATATTCATTTCACCCTAATCGAGTAATGCTTTTGTTGGGTTTTGTACCGGGCACACAGCAACAGGCAGGGTGGGGTGTGCACATGATGTATATTGGAGAAAGAGGTACCTTATAATGACAAACACATTCAAAACCTTCTAACCACCACTGTTGCTGCCCAATGTAAGTGTAGAAAGAGAAAGAGCATTCAGGTGAGGCAGTATTTAGACGTCTTGCTATAATTCAGGCTCCATTTGCATGTCAGAGAGAAAGGAAGTGGCAGAATTAGGGAAAGAGATCTGGTAGCAAAGGATGGCAAAAATATGTTAGCTGGAAGATAGTGAGTGGTGCAGGGAAGCTCTCAGGAATGGAGGAAAAGAGAATTATTTCCATAAGACAAGCTGGAGGGAAGGAGCAACTTTCTTTTGATGCAATGTTTTGTGTGCATTGGGCATTATTATGCAAATATCAGCTAACACAAATACCAAAGTAAGGATGCTTTAAAACTCAAGGGGTGATTGCCTTACATTACACTGCATTTAGATGTAAGCCAATGGCCCTGTGCCCATTTACATCAGCAAGGGAGTGGAGGCTCAGAGACTTGCCCTCACATTATGGCAAGCTTGTGTGCATTAGTCCTGGGGAGCATCTGCTCCTCACACTGTACTCACTAAAAGCCATAAATGCTTTTCTAGACCTCGTAATGAGCTTTGGACTTACTGTGAAAACCGAGTCTGTGGTATACCACAAGAAGAGACAGTGGGATGTCGTAGATGTTGTCAGTCTGACCAAAGATTTTTCTTTCTGTGACGTTATCAATCTTCTCTTTTGGTAGGAGGCTACATAAACAATACACACTAAATTCTATTTATAAAATAAAATACTGGGTTGGAAAACACAATACATATGGCATGGGACTGGAATAGACACAGAGAGAAACAGAATTCAGTGGTTTTCAAAACAATTTAGCACTTCAAACATTAACTGCCTCGAATTAAGACTATAGGCACCCACCTGAGTATGCAGACTGTATGTTATTGAACAGAAATGTTCTCTATTACCTCTTATCAGGGAACCCAGACTCTGTGAGATGACCATCAGCAGTAAGCCTGTAGTGCCAGAAAGCAGCACAATGTCTCCACAACAGTGATTATATCAGATACCAATGATATCAATATAAATAATAACTCAAATGTGAGCTTCTTTAGTGATTAGCACAGCCACATTCTTTTTAGAGACAGCTTAAGTATTAACTGTGTGTACAAAATCTACATTCAGAAATCTTAGTCATGAGTTTCTAACTCAGATTTTTAAATCAGAGATTACTCAAAGGAGGACTGGCAGTCAAAAGATTCTTCAAGAATAGTTTCTTAAAAATGACTCCACTTTAACTACATTTCTGTCAGCTATGATACCTGAATTAGGATAAACTTTATGGTCTTAATAGCTCAGAATTCGAAAGTAGACCATCAGACAGTTATCCCTTTAATTCAAGAACACCCGTGCAGGCATGCTAATTTTCCCTCCAAATAATTGTGTATTTCAAGTATATACTCAAATAAATCCATCTCAAAAAACCTGGAAAGCAAATAGAAAGTTGTACAGGGCATATAATAAAATGAGAAAGCTGAGATGGACATGTAATCCTAAATTATTTTTACTCTCTAAAACACCAGGCCGAATTTCTCCAAATGTGATTTTTTTCCCCTTCCTCAAAGATGGCTTTAATACTAGCCAAGTTTGAAGTTTCTAATGACATTTATTTCTGAGCTATGTATGCATGAGAATTTCTCTTTGCATAGTTGGAGACTGTGATCTTTTTCAAGCTTGCATAATGTTTAACATGACTGAATCAATTTTCAAAACAAAGAAACATGAAAGCATTGAAAAATGCCCAGAACAAGAATGGGCATTTCCATTCCATAAGGAATTTGTTTGGAAAAATTATAGAGTTGTTGGAATTAGAATCTAAGTTTATCTTAAGTTTGCTGGAAGGGAAAGTTATTTTATACGAGACAATTAACCATTGGTTTCAGACTGATCCAAAGCCCAATAAAGTCAGTGGCGTCCTTCCATGGGCTAACTAAGAGGCTTTGGGGCTGACTCATACACTGCAGAGCTCCTCAGAAGATAATAGTTCTACACTGCTTATGTGAAAGTTAAATATAGCCCAATGTTTGTAAGTGTGTGTATGTATTACGATTAATTTAAACCCCTGGTTAAGATTGGGTTACAGTTTCCATTTAATTCATATGCATGTGTTTGTGTTAGTATGCGTGCACATGCAAGGACAGACATCTGTGGACGTGTAAGCACACACATTCAGCTGATGCCATAGAGATGATTGAATCAATATATGCACATGATGGCAAATATCAGCCTTTGCTACAGCAGATATCACCGCTGCCATACATACACTTTGACAGATCTGAACATATGCTTTCAAAACCAGCAGCATCTGTTTACATTGAACTGCAATAAAAACTGAAGGAGGCATCAGTTAGTATTAGAATTTTATCTTTTCAATGTCCAGAAACAGTTTCTGCGCCTTTGATGTAGGCTGTCAAGCACTACTGGAAAATTGCATCTCTCTAATTACTGCATTCAGAGCAGAGGAAAGGACATGACTGCCTTGCAGCATTTGTCAGCGGGGACCCTGCGGGGGCTTGCTTTTTGGGTACTGATAAGCAAAGTTAGCTCACATTCAAAAAGCAGTAAAGCAATTCTTGCGTAAAAGGGGAAAAAAACCAGAAGGGGCACTATTTTGGATGATCCAGTTGAAAGCTTTTCTCTGTTGCAGGTATGATTAACCTTTACTTTTACTGGCTGTTTCATTCAGATGAAAATTCCAGCATCCTGTGTGAGTATTTAGCCTGAATATAAACTCAGTGGCAGCACCACCACTGATTATTCAGGTATGAGCGCGTTCAGACCTGTAACGAGCACCTGATTAACCTGTGAAGTGGTTGTATTGTGCCTGAAGATGTGGCTTCACATTTTGAGGCTTTCAGAGGTGGTACTAGCTTATCTGTTCCACATTATCCCTATTCCCCGTTTCTTCCATTGTCCCTAGCCCCATCCCCCTTGGCTATGTGTCACAAAACATTTCATGGCATTTTTAAGCCTGCATCAGTTGCCCGATGAGATTTAGAGCTACGACCTTTGCTGATGGTTGCACTGGCAAAATGGGTGTGGCAAGGGAGAAGTAGTTAGAAAGTCACAGCACACTGAACTCTGTAAGGTGACAATGCCGCCAAGGAAACAGCGGCACTTGCCCCATCACAAAACTCTGTGTTGATATGAAGAGGATATTTTATTTTAAATTCTAATTGCAAATGAAAAATAAGGGCTTATTAAGGCTTGTTTGTGTTCTTCTCCTCCTGTGTAAACAGAAAGGAAGCATTTGTATACTTTAGATATTATATATCTGAAAAAAGATCCAGTCATCAGCTGTGTGCATCCCAAGCATGCACCAGGAGGAAAGGCTGCAAAATAACTGCACCTTTTATAGCATCCTTACCATACTGCGGCAGCATCCAGAGTGGAAGTACTTTAAGGAGATGTCCAGGATGTAAGACAGCCAAGCTCAGCCAGAGAGGAGAGCAAACTCAGAGAAATAAGAACAGAAAAAACCAATGCAAAGGAAAAATAGGCAGTTATCATGCAGTGGAACAGAAGTGAATGTCTAGTGTGTAAACAGAGCAAACACAACCTCCTCCGTGTAGGGATTGCCAAAGTACAGCTGGGGGCAGGGAGGTGGACAGGTAGAAGCACACCCCTAAAGATGCATTTTACAGTGAACAGCAGCAAGAACACTGCAGAAGACATTGGGTGCATTGTATTGTGTTTGGCAGCAGCATTTATTTCATAGGGGCAAAATAAGTGCAGGAACATAAACATTTGCAAACCATCTATTTTACTGGCAATTCATAAGGAGAACTTGCAGAGTGTTTAATGCTTCCCCAGCCAGGCCCGGGGGACTGAAGGTATTCACACACATTTTAATGAGGAAGACAGGCCAAAAAGGAAATTATTCAATCTCTCCCAGTTGTAAGGTTTTGGCTTTGTGGAAGAGCTGATGGCCACTTGGATTCTGCTTGTCCTGGAGCACAGGTAAACTTCAGGTGCCTACATCTTGGAGAGCAATTTCACATGCTTTCTGCTATCTAAAAGCAGTTGGTGCTCCTGTGTTGGAATACACAGCTTCCTGAAGGCATAACACCACCTCCTAACAGCCAGAAACTCAGCAGCTACATGACTCTCTCCCAAGGAAGCTCAGCTCACAGTGAGCATGTGAAGGCACTCAACTTGCACTCTTGTTGCTGGGAAGTGCTGAATTCCACATCAGGCAGGTCAGTCAGCATCACTCTCTTAAAAATTTACAGCTGGAACAGAACACAGCAGCCCTAGGTGAGACCAAGCAGGGTTCCCCTCTACGAAGAATTCAAAGCCAACACATCCACCTCCCAGGGCAACATCCTCTTCCCCCTCTGGGGCTTGAAGAATTGCCCCTTTCTCCCATGGGAGCCATGTGCCTCTGCAGCACACAGAGCACAGCCAAGGGTTTCTCAGGGTGAACAAGGAACAGGAGGAACCTGGCTCTGCTTTAATGCTCTGGCGAGCAGTTACCTGATAGAAAATGCATAGGTAATTTCTGTGTCAGGGTCCCGAGGGTGGCAGAAGGCCTTTTTAGTCTTTAGAGATGCCTACTTCTCACTTACTGACCACACTGAGCATCTGTAAAGCATCTGCTTTAGGTGCTCTAAAACATATCGAGAGACCAAAATAAGTTCTCTTTAGACAACACCTTCATTCAGTGTCCCGAGATGGTAGTTGAGGGCAAGCCCCTTTTTTTTTGCGTATTTCCTGTGTATACTTATTGCATCTATGAAACATTGAAATTAGAGAGAAACTCAGACATGAAGAGAGTTACACTGTGTTCCTTTCACTTCTCCATTTCATTCCACCTCTCCATTTATTATCCATCAATTTTGGGTAGGTCCTGAGTGCATTTGAACCCATAATTGTGTCCATGCACTTGTTGCAGAATATATAGTTGTTAGAACATTCAATAGCATGTAATTGCTTTTTACTATTCATTTGCCTTTTCTTTTAAATGGGAATTTGTATATGTGTCATACTTGGCTCCAGTCCTGCAAACACTTGTGCCCACGAATAACTTTACCCACACTAGGAGCTCCACGGATCACAGCTTCTCTCTCACCCACTGAATTATATGAAGTTACTCATGCAGTTAAATTACTCATAAGCATATGTGCTTGCTGGATCAGGGCTTCTCCATATAAGATTGATCTTTATAATTAATTTAAGACACCTGTATATTTTTTTTAGATAAAGGAAGTAAATCCTTGGAAAGTGGTAATAAACTTTGGAGCTGCACTTAGTGCAATAAAATGCTTCTTTTTTTTATTAATTTATATCTGTTTTTCTGATTTGACACTCTAAAACCAAAATAACTCAGACATACTCTAAACCATTTTATAAAATAATGTATTTAATACTTAATAATTTTATACAGTAGAGCAACTTGATAGGGTTTCTTTAAACAGCATAACAAGGTAAGAACATTATCTTAAATGCTATGTCAGCAGAAACTACCATTTTATGCTTCCTGTTAGCCCACACACAAATACCTCAGACTTTGATCCCCAAACCTTTGCCAACTGGGCACCCTGCTAAGTGCCCTCAAGTGTAGAGGGCCTTAGAACAAAGAATGATCAGGACCTTGGATCTGAAGATCCACTAGTCTTAAAAGTGCTGGTTTAAAGTAATTTTTTATTTTCCTTTTCACTAAAATCTTCTGTAACTCTTTGAATGGAATACTAGTTCAAACACCTGTAAAAACCTGTGACTGACACATAATTTGTTTTCTGGAAGGGATCAGCTTGCCTTTTCAAAAGAGACCTCAGAGCATTTTGTTTGAACCTCTACACCATTTTCCTTTCAGGCATGAAATTGCAAGCCAAACATTTCTACACACTTCTAGCTATCAGAAGGAGCAGAACTGGAAATATCCAAGCTGTGGAACTTTTCCCTGCTGTGGGTCAAATAGTTTAGCATCCTCACAGAGGTAGATGGATGTTTTACTGTGAATCACAGCCCAAGTCCAGAGGACATTTCTCAGTCATCTACCCACCATTGACCTGAGAGTTCAGTCGCAGCTCTCCTTTCCTGATCCTTGTCCTGACCCATGCCCTGTCCTGCTCCTCACCACTGTCTCTGCTTCATCTTGGGCATTGCACTTGGCTGGGTGGATGTGCTGGTTTGGTTTGATTCTCCTTGGGGAATTTTGCTGTCATAAATGGCCATGAGCACCATCTGTAAGTGCATGTTCCCAACTCTGGTGAGATTTCCAGAGGGGAGCAGCCATGACACTTCTGCCACCCCCTGCCTGCTCATGGCACTTCTCTGCCTGTGTGACCAGACTTACCACATCCCTGTGCTGTGTCGTGGGCACTAACCAAGGCTGCAGCCTTTACTAGAATGCACCTCCTGTTCCTGGCTTGTTGCCCATTTTCTCTCCAGTTCTTCCTCTTCTCACAACCTTGCTCTTCTGCTGTCTGAATGCATCCACATGCAGGTGGCACTTGCATGTATCAGGATGCAAGTTGTTGCTGCAGTGGCATGGCTGCTGCAGCTCCAGGCTTGGCCATCAGCTTCCTGCACCTGCTTCTCCTCAACCAGGGACCGCTCAGTTCTACAGCATCCCTTGCCATGCCAGATCAGACCTCCCTTAGCCATTTCATCCCTGGTAATGCCTGCTCCCACCTCAACTCCCTTTCCTTTCCTGATTCCTTAAAGTACACTTTTGTCCCCAAAACAGACATTCCCAGGATTAGCTACACAACTGGTTCTCCTTTGCTGCCAGCTCGCTTGTGTCACCAGTGTCCCACACTCTCTAACACCTGACATGGATTTCACTGGGGTCGTTTGTGAACGAAGTGGGCCTAGGAGCCCTGCAGGAAAATCAGATGGAAACAAATGTTCACAGCTTTCTAGAAATTGGTGTCAGCTCCCTGATACAGAGAGTTTTACAGCTCTATAAATCAGGCTGAAAATGTAACCAGAAGCCCTGTTAGCTTTCTGTTTCTTTTAGCACATCCGTTTCTTGTAAAATTCCGATTAGAGGGACTGGTCTCTGTAGAAATCATTCACTCCAAACCCAACAGGGCTATAAATCAAAGCACTACAAATCACCACAATTTGGAGATTTTGGGTTTCATCATTTTATTGCTTTTGAAGAAGTTATGTAAATGTTCTTGGAGAATATTGACCCTTGCATCCTCTGTCATATCTGGGATGAGGAAGAAAAAAAAGCATTTTCTGAAAACCAGGTATCTCATTCATACAGGTACTCCTAACCTATTTCTCTAAGGGATCAGGTCCAGAGTGCTTTCTCAAGTGAAGAATCTCATCAAAATTAATGATACTACTCCCATAACTTGGAGCTAGATGAATAATAATTTTCTTCCGAAAGAAACAAAAAGAGAGTAGAATTTTACAAGAGACTCTGTGTGGAAAAAAAAAAGTGATTCCCTGATGATTGTGTGTATAACACCATTTATGACTCCACTGTCCCAGCCTGGGTTTGGCTGAACAAGATGATGATTATCTGCTCCAGCAGGCAAACATTTCATCACCTCCCAGTATGAATGACAAAACTGTTCCCAACAAATTTTGCCCTCCTGGTGACAGTAAATCCAATCTGGGCTTGCAGATTCCAGATATCTCTGAACTGAGTCACACTGGTCTGCTGCAATGCATCAGACCTCACAGTGACCACAGCTGTGATTTGAACAATATGGAGAAGAGTCAGGTTCTGTGCAGCACTTTGAGGGGCTCCTCAAAGTGGAAAGCTTGTAAGGATCTCTTACTTTTACCCACCTACTTCCTGAAGTCCAGGGGTTTCAGCAGACTTGGAGCTTCTTAAAACAACAGGTTTCTCTTCATCATCCAGTTCACCTTATTAGTCACAAAGTGCTGGGAACTTCTGCAGATCACAAAGATCAGGGAAAAAAAAAAACGCTACAAGGAAAAATATCTTTTGCTGCAGACTGAAAGCATGAAATTATTCTTTTAGATTTAGTGATACAGCAACAATATGTCATTTATCAGGAATAAATTTAATTCCTGTGGATTTATAATTCTATAATTGGTATCTGAGAGCTACAGTAGGGATCAGATGCCCACTGAACAAGCTGTTATATAGCATAAGATGCTATACAGCACAGAAGAAAAAAGATAGTCCTTTCCCTTGAAGGCTCCTAAGTCTTTGCATTGCCTTTACTGGAACAACAGCAATTTTAGACTATTCATTATTATATGCAGGTAACCTATACTGTAAGGAGAACATTTTCAAAGGCACAAAAAAGTGTAGGCATTTGACTCCCATGACACTCAGTGGGATTCTTAATAGTTATTTGCCTGTGGTACCTTTAAAAAGGACTGCCCAGGCACCTAAGTGGCATGATCACATCATTCGAAAGTTCATTTAAGTATCGGAAAAAATTCATAGAAATGGGACATATATTTCAAAATCACTTTTTTTGACACACTAAACTTTTAAATTCAGCTTAGTGCTTAAACAGATCCATTGTTTTTATTACATAGCCTATAAAGCCAATTAAAGTAATTAAATGGAAATTGGAGAGTATTTTAAAGGCTGGTTTAAGATTCCTCTTTGAGCACTGGAGCTTAGTGTTACAGTAGGACACCATCTGCTGTCCAAGCAGGGTCCGACTCCGCTGCCTCAGCAGCCACATCCCACCTATAAAAACAACATGCCCTGTATTATCTTAGTAATGCTTTTGCTAACCAAATTCCCCTTCAGATTTGTGAGTCTGTGTTGTATTTTATTTAGGACAGCCGTTTGAATTTGGTCTTTTTTCCCCTTATGTGGTAGGAATACATAACATGAGAATTTCTTCACAAAAATGATGTTTGCAGTAAAATGTTGTGCAGGTACTCAGGGTGTTGAGAAATAAATGCTGTAAAAGGAAATAAAGAATAATACTTCAAATCTTGCATTTGTAAACAAATTGTGTGGACATTACTGGTTACTCTACTGTAAGACTAGCAAGGCACAGCCAGCTGGGTGCAATGCAAGCAGTTTATCAGTGACTGTACACTGATGGTGCTCTTCCCATCCCTGCCCAGCTCTCAGGGGAGATCTGAGGCCTTGCTGGCACAGCTGCCAGTTACTGTTAATTTTAATGGAGATTTCCACACTGTGGCCACCTTACATCTGGAAACTGAGCTGAAACTATCTACTTATTTTGCACAGGTCACTGAAGTGATTGCTAGGCGGCAAAGTTTTTGGGTTGCTGTCAACACGGAGAACTTCTGAGGTGACCTTGCTGCGGGAAATTCCACATTCCTTTACAGGTCTCCTGCCTGTAGTAAATTAGTCTCAGGCTTTGAAGGTGGATTCTCAGGCCCAATTATACCTGTTGACAATCTCTATAAAAGTTGTTTCTTTGCTTGCACAATTGTATGCCTTCATTTCTTCTCTACATTTCCCTCTAGAAAGAGGGAAATTTTCTTAAAAATTATTCCTATTTTCCACTGTTTCGAAATTGTTTTTCTGTTCATGTTGCTCAGAATGCCAACACTACTGCAGAAGAAAAAGCTTGGATTGGTGTATCATATCATAAAAACAATGTAGTAGAGATATCAGAATGATGGGTAAGTTGCAGTTTGAGTCAGTATAGAAAAGCTGTGGCCAGGAATCAGAAAAAGGTACGCAGGAAAATGTTGTTGGGATCACTGTATGTAGACTAGGGGCCTCAACAGTGTCTGTAGATCATATTCCTCCTCTCTTAGGCCTACATAATTAGAGCTTTGGGTTGGCTGAAGTGACAAAGTTGGGAATAAAATTGCCTTTAATTCCTCAATTAAGCCAGCGGGCAATTAGTGAATGATTTTCCTGCATCTCTCTGGAGGGTCCTATATTTCTGTACTGCCTGTATTGGAAACCTCAGTCTGATG
This sequence comes from Corvus kubaryi, assembly GCF_017639235.1. Lineage (NCBI taxonomy): Eukaryota > Metazoa > Chordata > Aves > Passeriformes > Corvidae > Corvus > Corvus kubaryi. The sequence goes on from NW_024582073.1 coordinate 19,452,624, forward strand.
ATTCAGTCAGAGGGGGTGCATTTAGGTCTCAGTGTGCAGTGAGACATAGACACATCTGAGACTTTAAGAAGCTATAGAAAATTAATATTTTGCCTCTTTTGAGAATCATCTGGGCACTTTTCTATTTACGAAACACTCTTACAGGACAAAAGGTTTGGCCAATGTGCAAATTGCCTCTTCCATTTTCATGTCTGTCTCCAGCAAGAGTGGCATATACAAAATGGGTCATGGAGCAGTAGTTTATCAGAACTAAGCATTGCCACTCCCAGCCCCTTTAGCTGTTAGTCTGGAGTAATGGATCATACACCAGTCTCTCCCTGACAACAAAAAGAGAAGTCCTATAAATCAGATTAAGGTCAGTTCTGTAGCACAGAGTTCAATAAAATTATTGGATTCTTCTTATTTTTACTATTTCCTAAATTTCACCATTAAAATCATTGTTTCTAGTAGAGGGCTTCTTCCTGATGGATTATCCTGTTATATCTGTGTTACATTAACAGACTTGGATGCAATAGTCCAATACATAAGCTTTCTGTGTAAGTAATTTTCCATCTGCCTGCCATTCCCAGTCTTGAGTCAAGGAGGCTTCTGGAAGATGTCCTAGAGGCCTCGAACATGTCAAATGCTCCTTAGTGAGGAAGGGAAAAAGTGCTTCTCTGTCTGCTAAAATAAATGATGAGCTTAAATTTCCTAGTTTAGTGGGATATTGGGGGAAAAAAAGTCTAATGGTAAAGACAGAAAAATGACAGAAACAAATTACTAAGGAAATGTGCACTGTCCATAACTAGAAATTCCTTAAGGACAGGGAAACAAGCATCTATCAAGACTTGACTTAAATTTGATCCTGCATTTGAGAGGAGGAGGGGAGGGTGAACTAAATAACTTTTTAAGTTTCTTTTAATTTTTGGTGATCCTGTGATAGTCCCTCTATGGTGACATTGTCCAAGATGAGTGGAAGGGGAGCAGGATACAGTGCAGAGGCTGCCTCTTGCTCCTGCCTTTCCATGGGCCTCTCTGTCTTGGGTCTCCTTGCCTCTGCAGCCATGAGAGCTCCAGAGGCAGTGTCAAGCTGAAGGCTTGTCATCACGGGAAAGCTTCACCAGTTATTCCTGCACCATGGCTCCAGTGTAGCTGTATTGTTACACTGCTGTCTGGGGAGATGCTTGCTCTGTGATAAGAGTCAGTTTCTTTTGGCTTTAAATGCATTTAGTTTCCAAAGTGACATCGGGGAACAGTGTTGTTCTGAACAGAGCCAGGGGGTTGAACAGAGCATGGGTTGAACAACTGCTGTGGGATTTGGCTCTCGTCACATCTTGAGGCTGTTGGCATCTTGCAGCTCTTTGCCTTTTCCCTCGTGGGTCAATGGCAGCTTTCAGCATAGAGCCCTGCTTTCACCCCCCAGTTCTCACAGCATAAGATAACACAGTCAATCCTGGGAAAAAAGATCCTTCCACAACACAGTGAAGTAATACAGCAATAGATGACATCAGAAAAGGGTATAGGTTTGAGTTCCTTCCTCAGTCCCCTTGTGCCAGATCATGTTGTCCTCCCTCTGCACACCCAGGCCATTACAGGGCTATCCCAAGGCCAAAAGCCCCTCAGACACCCCCCCAGCTCTCCTCTCCATCTGCAGGGGAGCACAGGGAGTGTTCACACCCACTAGGGTTCATGCAGGTTGGCTGTCACTGAGCCCTGCCTAGTACATTTTTATCTTGCCCCACTCTCTGATTCCTCTTGCTTCCATCCCCACAGCTTTCCTCCTGTGTTCCCCAGCCTGCAGCTTATTTTGACGATTTGACTAGAACTTCTGCAGTACATTAATTTCATATCAGCCCTCTATACAGGGAGGAATTTTGTCCAAGTGAGGTGATTAATTCAAATGAATTCTGTCTTTCCAGTGCTATATAGCAAATGACTTCATGCTATCAGTGTTAGCAGCAGCCTAGTAACCTTTCTTGATGGTAAATCCCACAGAAGAGGGATATTAATAGCATAAAAAGCAGGAGTGGTCATGGAGTTCGAGTTCAGAAGGATGATTTTTCCTCAGTCCTAAGCAGGCATGCTTGACCACACAGTGCCTGAGCACACAGCGAGGGCCCCCCACCTGGACTTGTTACCATCAACAAGCACATGCAAAGCTCAGAACTCATGGCCTCATTCTCCACAGCATCCAGTACAGGTTATGTGAAATATTAAAATATGTAATTTTAAATGCATGCTTTTTATTGCTTTATAACTAAGAAACCAGATCTTTTCCCACTGACTCTCTCTGCAACTTTTCCCTGTTCTCATATCCCATGTGGCTCTTAAGTGCGCAAAGGCACCAGTATTAAAGTTTATAAGATATTTATATAAATCAGATGGTTGGTGAGTATTAAATCTGATTTTTCTCAATAACCCGAGGGGGAATATTAAAATATTAAGATTGTTTGAATTTTTTAAACAAAATGGAGCTTTTGAATAGTTTAGTCCAAAGCCTCAGCTCTTGTACTCAAATGTAAACTGGCTGAGGACAGAACTCTTGAAGTTTTAATCTTGTTACTCACATCCAGTGAGACAAAAGGAGGGCTTAATAGAAAGCCTATTCTCAAAAATCACAAACAGGCTAATATGGAAAAATGAATTTTAACTTCTGTTTTCATCATAAGATTTTTGTCGTGAGAAGGGCACATATCTAGTTCTAAATAACTGATGTCATAATACAAAAATTACCATCAAAATTGCCTCATGGCATTGCCAGTCTTTACTTTTGTATTAATAACTTCAATATAATTGTGAGATTTTCCCATTTTTTTTCCAATTTCAGCAAAGCTTCTTCTCAGGCTCTTGATAAAGCACTTCCAGGACCTCCTCCTGATACTGTTTTCTGTCTTTACCTGATTGTGTTGTGAACCAACACTTAGCATTGTGGATCAGTACACTCAAAACCTCCTGGTTCTTTTTTAAATATGAAAACAGCCGTTGCTTTTGGGAGGACACATTATTGCTTCTAACTTGTGCAAGACTACAGCTGGATGACAGGGAGCTGTGTAGGCAAATGGAATGTTTGCTCTTTGCTTTAGGCTCTGATTAGGTCAATTCTTGTGACAGAGTTATTCCTGCAAACCCACAATTACTGCTAGGCTGAGTTTTCTGGAAAAAGAGATTTCTTTGCATGCTGTCTGACCATCCCCTTGCAGGACTGATGGGTATTGGTTTGGGTGTAGGCAAGTAAGGCAAGTTGCAAAAAGAATGTACTTAGATTCTACACTACTGTTTTTTCCATAGCTGAGAAATCAACCTCTAGCCCATATGTCAGTGCAAAGAAACAGATATACTACTGTGGGAAATGAACACTGGGATCAGAAGAAGCAAGAAACCATATACTGAGAAAGGTGACATTTTTGTTATAGCTGTATTTGTTAATATTTATGCTTCAGGCTTCATTTTATACTTCATTTTACAAAATGAAAACCAAACATATTAAGGATGAAAAAGATTTGAGTTCTTTGCCTTTTTGAGCTGCTACTTGAATTAGTTCTTGCTATAGCTTTTAAGAACTGTATTTTAGGAATGTAGAGAACACCAGCAAGTAAACAAATACACTTTAAATCAAATAATTGCAATATTATTCCTGATATTTACAATATCTTGACTTTAAATTTTATGCTAGAACAGCTGCAGAACTTTTGGGGGCAAAGAGTAATTCTTAGTCATATGGCCAAACAACGCACAAGAAGTGATTTGTCTTCTGAGATAACAGATTTTTAAAAATAACCTCAGAACACATGAAATAAGGCTTAAATGCCATTATGACAAAAGACACTTAAGCTACTGATAATCATCCTGTGTATATTTGCACTCCACATGTTTATATGACAGACAGGTCTAGACTTGCTTCAATTACCTTTTCAGCATGTTTTTGAATACTGTTAATGCTATGAAAAATGTTATATATGTAAGTAAAAAACCCCTGTAAGTGAAAAGGGTACGTCCGTCATCATTATTGTTGGCCCTTGTCAAAAACAAATCTTGTTAAAGTATGTAAGTGATTTTTTAAATTAGAGGTGAAAGAAACCTATTAAATCATTTTGTTCACCATCACAAACTGGGCATGCTGCCATTATATTTTATCTAGAAGAAAATGTTAATTCACTGATTCATAACAGGTACCCTTTTCAGCCTCAAATGGTGTTCTTTCCTCTAATGCTTTTCTTTTTCTAGTAACACTGTGGAGATCACAGTCTGATTTGATCACCTGGAAGGTGTTCTCAAGATACATTCCAATAATACCCCTAATAATAATTATAGGTCTACCTAGATTAGTTTTTAATCAAATTTGGGTCCTCATGGTGATGACTAAGGAAGGTCTTGTACAGAAGTTGTCTGGCTCCCAGAAGTCTGGATTTAAGACCAGGTTTGTCTACAAGCACTCAGTGTGGCTCTGAAGAGCTCATTGAATTTTGCTGTTCTCTAGTGTCAATAATAACTCTTTACCGACCTTCACTGAAGAGGCAACAGAATTAACTCAGGTGCCATGGGGGCCTTCAGAGACTCTCTGTTGGTTATACAGAGTCTCTAATTCTTTATTATGTAAAACCTGGTAAAACCTGATACTTCATCCCCAGGAGGATGACTCCTACAATTTAAATCTATCTGAGCACAAAAAGGTTCCTTTCCTACCCAAAGAAAGCAGGAGAGTTTGCTGATTCGCAGTATGGATCTCTACAGTGCTAAAACAGGAAATGAAGTGATGGGAATTACGTGAATCATGTAGGTTGAGTCTAATACTTTGTTTCTAAAAACCTAGGAAAAAAATCATGAAACAGTGGTCTGTCTTATGCTCATAAAGATTTATAATTCTGTTTCTTCAGAAGAGGAAATCCTATAAGCACCATCTTTACATTTGTAAAGCGACACATGTGAACACATTCTGTGATGCTTTTTGATCAAGTGCAGGACTTTGAACTGCTCATAATGATTAATTCACCATCTTTTTGATGAAGAGATTCTAATTTCAGCTGAAATTCATAGAGTCATAGAATGGTTTGAGTTGGATGGACCTTCAAGACCTTCAAGATCATCTAGTTCCATGAGCAGGGACACCTTCCACTCAGTCAGGTTGCTCAGCACCTCATCCAACCTGGCCTTGGACACTTCCAGGGATGGGGCTTTTACAACTTCTCTGGGCAACCTGTTCCAGTGCCTCACCATCCTTAAGTAAAGAATTTCCTACCTCTGTGTGGTAAAGAACATTAGTGGATGAAAATGTCAATTGCACACTGTTCAATTGCTTCTTCACAAACCTTATTCCTATACCACCAAACATCAATTCAGCTGAATTTTTTGTTTTATTATCAAACATTTACTTATTGCCAGCTTTTCAAGACAGACAAAGTGCTATCATAATGGGAACTACTACAGACACAGACTATATGGGCATGAAAAAATTAAGCTGTATTGGTGTTTTATCAGTTTTTTCTGGTTCTACCAGAATCTGCAGAAATTATTTTGGAAAAAGAAAGACTGAATAATTTCAGACTTTTCTGAACTTTAGGGTGTGTTAATTTTCCTTTATGTCAATGTGGCTCTTGGTTTCTCTTGATTATTATATATTCAAGCTTGTCATCACTGTCAGAGTAAACAAGTGACCCAATTCAGCTTGATCTTCACCTTTCACCCATGTAAAATTTCAAAAGGAGACTCATTGTTTTTGCATGTGTCGTAACCCTGTAATTATGAAAAAATTCAGTAGCAAATTACTTCCATGGCTTTTCCCCTCCATTCTCAGCAGTTGAAAGCATTCCTTCAAGAGACATTAAATAGTCTCAATTTCCCTGTTCTTCTGAGGATACTATACTAATGAAAATATACACTAAAGATTTTTTCTGAGAAAAACTGGTAAAGTCAGTGGAAGTAAATCATTGACCGCTAACAGTTACAATTTGGCATACATTCCGTTTATTTCTCAACACCTCATTAATGTTGGAAAGGTACACACTAGGGAACACCTCACAACTTTGAAGAAGATCCTGCATGCACAAAAAGTGTCTAACTGTCTAATGCAATGGTAATTCCAGGTTCCTAGAGCCAGATTGTCATATATTGCTGTTGCTGTCATAGTATGGGGAAATAGTGTGGAAAAATAGTGGATCAAATTACAGAACATGTCAACATATGTCCTGTGAAATAAGTGGTGTGATAAAATGCTAGGAACTTGATGCCAGTCTCTACCATATTCTATCAACCACCAAAAGAAATTAACCTAAACTTAAATGCATATGTTAGGAAATACTGTCACTGGTTGTACATATTTTGACATGGCTGTTCTGGCAAAATGTGTAGAAAAGGCTGTTGTCCAGCCTCTCAAACCACAACAGCTAAAATAAAACATGTAGTGGACTCCAGTGATATTTGTTGTCTTGCTGAACCTCAAGTAGCTGACTTGTGAATGCATAATCAGTATGACATTTTGGAAGGCTGCTTTTATTTGCAATATGTTTTCCTATGCTTGCCAGCTCTGAAGATGAAAGACAACCTGACAGTATTTTAAATAATGAGCTCTTTGATCTGAAAATATATGAAACAACCTTTTTTTCCCCGACATATTTTTGGTGAATTTGTCTGAATACCATGAATTGTGTATCTAAGAAACAGGCTTCAAGCAATTCCTTTGAGTTCCTGCTCTGTTAATAAAACCTACTTTTATTGACAGGGTAGAAGCAAGTTAGCCAAATGCTGGAAAGCTAGGATGACAGCTGATGTTCCTCTTTTCATAAATCCATGATTGCAAGTCATTTTGCAGTGAGACAGTCAGAATAATCTAGAGTCTGACATTGTTCATGAGTTGGTTAGGCCTAAAAACACTGGTCTAGAGACTTTGTATTAGGATTCTGTGACTTAAGTGGTTTGAAACCAAAGAAGCAACAGTAGAGGAGATAAATTACATAAACAAGGTATGTTGCACCTTATTGAATAGACTGTCCATTGTATTTTGTTAAAAGTTAATATTACTCTATTACATTACACTGGAAGACTTTGCATACCTGCAGTTTTTAACAGCACTAGGCTTTGCCTTAGCTGACATGGCTGAACTCTAAGATTTTTGTTCTACTGCTGTCAAAAATGGACTGGTTTAGAGCAAGCTCTATTTCAAGTAACTGCTTTGTGATGAGGAATAAAAATGGGATTATGGAATACAGGGAATTCAGATTCATCCTGATTTTATGTGTCCTAACCTTTTAAAAAAAGCCTAATTAAACTCCATACAAAAACAAAACCAGCAGAATTACTTGAGTTGATCTCTCTTCTCATACCTTTAATTTCTTTGCAATTAACTATATTGTCTTCACGTACTCACAGGAAAAAAGAGTGTAATTTCAAGAATTCCAGCTGATCGAGCGGTATTCTCCAGCTTTCCAAAAGTGCCAGTGGGTTCTCATTGTGCCACTGACAGCAGAGAAGCACTCTGTCAGAAGTGCTGGTTTGCAAAGTTGTGAGGAAAAAGAGGGTGCAAGGAACCTTTCCTTCCTGAGAAATATTCTGCATAATGCTGATGAATGAGAAGGAAAAAATGAGTGGGAAACGGGCTAAAGATCCAGCTTCAGCCTTTGATTGATATCCTTAATTGTCTTGCTCAGTAGATCTTTCTTTGTGCTACCTGGTTTGGCTCTGGATGCTCACCACAGCCCTGATTCAGCGACCGTGGCACTGCTTACAGCGATGTACATGCCCTGCCTGTGTCCATAATGGACACGTGGACTTTAAAAGTCCACATGGACTTTATTATATTGAAATGCAGTTATGTTCAATCCATGCATGACCTGGGGCTCCAGTGCTTGCTCCCAGACTGCTGCAGGGAGCACTACTGATCTGAGATATTCCCACATCAGTGCTTAATTACCAAAACAGACAGCAGTAAACCTCCACCCAGTCATTTGACCAGCCTGGGGACAGAACTGTCAATGGGCTGAGCTGGAAACCATGAACTCTGGAATAATGTAAGGGGTTTTTTTTCAGGATTATACAGACTGTTCAATTGAAGGTTGAACTTGACATTCTATGATTTTGAGTGGGTTATAGTGCAAGCACGGACTTAATAAGGATGGCTAAGGGGCTTTAAAATTCCTTAGCAGGACTAGAAGTAAAGTTCGCTTGTGTTTCCTCAACCTCTTCACATTCCCCACTCACATGAAGATCGCCTCTGCTCTTGTAACGGGACTCAGTCACCCCCAGAGATTAGATTTAGGTTGTGTAGTTTGTAGGCTGCAATTTCCTTGATGTCTCTACAAAATTCAGAGCCTAGGTTGTTTATTCTTCCATGTCAGGTGTCATTTGGTTTTGCTGAGCTCAGATGCATCAAATTCAAATCAGTCATGTGTAGCATTTTTGTATTACAAAGTTACCTAATTAACTCAAGAGAGATGTTAGAATCCAAAAATGCATATTTTGGCAAGGGTTAAACCTTAATCTCAAAAGCTACATGCCAATTCAAAGTGTATTTGTGTGCAGATTTATCTGAGAGTGGCTTGGCACTAAAGGATTTTCCATTGGCGCTAAAAGAGCCACTGCATGCCAAGAAAGTAAATATCAAACAGAAATGTGCCAGTATTTCCTGCCAGTCTCACATTTTTGAAACTTTTTCCATCCTCCATGCCATTGATTTTCGATATGGTCCCAGGCTTCCTAGGGAAAGGCTTTTGAGTTTCACCCCAGGATGCTGAAAGTCTTCTAATTTGAATACTAAAAATGTTAAATGAAAAGGACCCCTCCCCCTTCTGACACCCCCAGGAAAAATCCCAGAATATTTTTCTGTGAAATGCTGAAAGACTTCAATGAGTTTTTCAACCATCCAAAATACACAAAAAGTAGAATGTGACATTTTTTCCAACTTTTGCACAAACAAGTTGGTAAAGCCTCCCCGCCTCTTTTTTGGGATCTCTCGTCCATACAATTCTGGTTGTTTTTTGTTACTGATTCCTGTGTCTCAGTTTCCCACAATTGGCATTTTAATTTTTTTTCTTGCTCATTCCTACCCTTGGAGCTTTCTCCCTGCTCCTACATGCCAAGTTCCACCTTTGCAACTCTGTCCCTTGAAGACTCTTTCACAAGTTGTCCTTACACCATTGACCACTCAGTCCTGGGCCTGGACTGCATTTCTTTGTGCCTGTGTTGCATTCTCAGACCAGGAGTTCTCCAGTCCTGGAAGCAGATGGCATTGATCAACCTCCCAGTCACTAGACTTGCTGCAGGACACCCTTCAGTCACAATGGGATCATGTTTAACAAATGTCCTGTACCAAAACAGCAGTAATAAAAGTATCCAGACTTTACTTCTTGGCCAATTCATTGGATGAAAAGAGGAAATGTCATAACCCACAATTTAACATATTTTATAAAGCATAGACTATTTTGTTTCTGTTTCTGGTTTGTTTGCCAGCCATAATAACATTTTTTCACTATTATTTATAATATTTTGTACAAGTCTCCTTTATTTCTTAGAACCTTTCTTGGCTTGCCTAACCACAGTGTTCAAACATCTGTCAGGTAGATCTTCTAGATTCTGGACACGGTACAACATGGAAAAATGCAGTGCAAATCAAAAATACTTTTGCCTTACTAACAAGGAACTTTAAAAGGCATATTGCTTGAATTTGATGCTAGTATGAAGTGGTTTTACCTCCTAAAAATTATTTGTCTCATTACAATTTTTTAAGTTCTCTGGTAACCAGTAGAGCCTAAAGATGGGATATCATGAGTTTCTTGAAGTTGTTGTTATGATGGAGGCAGAAGTAATGACTGCTGTCATCATCCCTGAAGGCCATTCTCACCTGACATTCCTAATGCCGCAGGGAACAGAATCAGAAATAATTCTCATATGATGGAGGAAATATTATTTAGAAGCAACTTACACATAAATAGAACTCCACCTCCTGAGATGCTGGAGCTGGGCAATAGGAAATGCACAGCTTGGGAACCTCTATGCAGAACAGGGTTGAATGGAGGCTCTGTGTGTGCACATTTATCTGCACAACTGCATGCACACATTTCAACTCACTAAGAGAAAGAGACACGAAGGGTGTTGTGCAGTAGAAGCTGAAAAGAATTTTTAAAATTTAAAAAACCCAACCAAAACAAATGAAATTATATGCAGAAGTCTATGTTGATACTAGGAAAGTAGTATATGCACAAACAATAAAGTCAGATTGAGGGTTCACTTTGTGTATACACTCCATAAATTAAAGACAGCATTCTGCTCCTGGGTCTGAACTGTAGATCTCGATTGCACATTCTTTGCTGGAGTGAACTCATACCACACAGGGGCAGGGGGCTGCACACAAGGTGGTGGCAGGGAAATGTCCTGCCGCATCTGGGAGAAAAATGCTGCCCAAAATCCAGGGTGCTGCAGAGTTCTTCTCAGATCCTGGCACTGCATGGTCCCAAGGTGGGGCTGGGCATGGTCCATGTGTTCCTGGTGCTGAAGCTGTTGCTCACATTAGGCCTTGCTTCTCAGAGGGTGCATGGCCAGATGCCATGGCATGGGGCTGTTTGGGAATGCCAAAGTGCATCACTGGGACTCCTAAAGGGCCACAATCATTGACCTCTTTCACTGACCACTTACTGCTGGAATACTTGAAGGCTCTTCGCTCAGCAAAGTCTGTGAAAATAAGGCAATAAATAAAATAAAATTAAGTAAAATAAAATATACCCCAAACTACTATTTTTACAAGATTCTGGAGTGAGAAATGTATAAACTCTAGTAGAACTGACTAGAAAGTCGTATCTTTTTAATCTGTGCCCCTGGAAGAGGGCAAATTGAAACACTGAAAGACTCCTTTTACCCTTGTGTTCCTTGTTGACTTTTATTTAAAATTTCACCCCAAATATTATCTGACTAAAAATCAGGGTTGGTGAATTAATGTTTTTTCCTTAACTGTCTCTGCTGGGGACCTCTATCATTAGAAATCATCATCATCAAGCTACTTTGGTTCAAATCCTTACTGTTAAAACTGCTGTAAGCCATGTTTATATATAGTAAATCCTTATCCCTGCCCAAAACTGGAGTGAAGAGACTCAGTGAAAGGCCAGGTCTCAGTGATGAATTTAATTTTTTTTTTTGAAGCTATGTAATATGGAATAACAGCAGGGAAAGAACCCCACCAACCATAAAAAAAAAGAACCTGTATTCACTCACTGAAGGAACTGTGCAGCAAAACCCTTGACACAGACTCAGGGTGGTGTCACTGCATCTCACCTGTGTGAGGAAGCTCTGGAGCTATGCTGTCAGGAAGTCCTTTCTTCTCCTGTGATGTGCTGTGTTTTTGCTATGGGTTTTAGAACGTCGATGAGCAAAAACACGACAACTAGTCCGAGCTATGGGTTTTAGAACGTCGATGAGCAAAAACACGACAGCTAGTCCGAGCTGTATCAGCCCAGGTTTGTAGCAATCTACCCACACTGAAAGTTAATGCTGCTGACTGTGTCCATGAGAAAGCCCTTGGGCAGGTTTCTATCCTAAAGGTAGATCAGAGGAGAAAATCTGTGAGGAAACAGGCAGCTTAATCCACATACAAGCAGTGTGTTCTCTCTTTTCCAATGGATACAACAAACTGATCAGGCATAGATTAAACTTCTCGACAGGAGACTACGGTAAAGGAATGAAGAAATGTGTTTTTAAAAACAAGTGATATTTGATATAAAAATTGCAGGAAAACAATTATGCTGGTTTATATTCTCTTGGAATAATTCACTTGCTGCTACTCAGCCTGTTAGTATAATTGGGCACACTGTAACTTATGGTAGGTTTCTGCTGCCAACCTCTGTTCTGTAATTCATTAGTTTCCGGTTGCTGCTACAACATACAACTCATTTAAACTAGAGATCTTCCTAATTTTAATGGAGAAAAAGTACCCATGCTTATGTACTGTAAAAGTTTTGAAGCCTTTATTCAAAATGGACTGAGATAAAGAGAAGTCATGATGCAAGAGGTGGAAATGGAAAGCAAAACCCTGTCTTGCCTTGTTAATGGACATGGTTGCTGTGTGAGTGACAATATTTTGGTCCCAGACAGCATTTTGGTTCCATAAATAGTGAACTCACACTTTTGTGCTCAAACAGCCTCAAATCACTAACCACATTCCTTTTGGGTGTAAGTGATTTTCATGCCAGAATAGTTTCTATGATTCAAACAGGAATAGGTAGCCCCTGCCATGGTTTTGAATGCTTATATAAGAGTCAGAGAGGTTAATGCTCTATTTCCAGTCAAATGTTGAGGGCCAGTATCTGTTTGGGAACTAGATTATATGTTAGAATGGACCTATGAATAGCATCATGGAAAGATATTTTATTCATGCAGGTGCTCAGGAAAGGATATAGTGCATGGCTGGAGCTGAGGAACGTGTCTCCAATGGCGCTTTGGATGTGGGACCCCTGGCAGCCCTGCTGGCCTCAGCCTTCTAAATCCATGATCCTGTATCAATTACTGCTCCTTAGCAGATTCTGGAGTACTCTGTTCCAAGGGGAAATGGGGGAGACAGTGCACTGTGTGCATCGATCCCTAACCACGGGACCTCAGGGAGAAGCCAGTGGGGTAAGACCCATGCTCAGCATGTGAGAATTCACAGTTCTGATTATAGACTGTGTCTATAAGAGAGACCGCTCTGCTTAAATGCAGCTTTTCTCTTGGGGCTTGTAAATCTAGAAGTGCTGTTTCTGTTAAGAAATATTGAAGTCAGACACCTTCTCACCATGACTGACTTGCTGGGAAAATTGTAGCTTGAGCCAGAAGGAAAGATCTTTTTGTCAAAACCTGGAAGAAAATGAGAGGGAAGCTGGCAGAATGTACCTGGTACCTAGGAAGAAAGCTATTAAGTGTCAGAGTCTGGGCCCATGGGCAGCTGTTCTCTGCTGACACTTTCTAGCTATGTCCTTGCTGTGGAATTCAAAGGGGTAATTTTCAAAGGTTCCTTTGCAGTTTCTAGTTAAGTATAAGCTAAGGCACTTTGCTTGCCCTCCCTCTCATTCAGTTACCGTGCAAGGGGGGTGATTTGGGGTGTTTGTATTAATTGCCACTGTGAACTCTCACCTCTCTGTCCATGGTGAGCTAGTTTCCTAATCGCAAACCAGGAGGGAAAAAAAGGCTCATTTCAGCCACTGCTCACTTACATGAGCATGTCAGGAAGCAGGAACCTGTGCCAGCTGCTGGTTTTTCCTGCCGTAGCCTTTTGGAGAGCTATGGGGACTCCTGGGCACCTGAAGCACTGCTCAGCACAAAGTTCTGCAATAGGACATCAAAAGGAGTTATCAGTACCAGAGAAGAAGAACAAATCCACTCACAAATCCGTTTCAGCACAAAGTCTAGCAACCATGGAACTAGTTTCTCCCACTAGATTTGCCCTACAATGCCCCCAGGTACCTTTATGCTTGATTCCTTTGACAGTTATGGTGGTGGTAAGAAACAGCTGGGAATATGGCAATACATCAATCTGACTGGTTTTGCTCCAGAATTTTCATGAGGAAGTAGGGAAAGATTTGGGTCTCTACTAATTTGCTTGTATACTCAATTTTATGGGTGCAGCTGCTAAAGTGAGATACTTCACAAGTCTGAAACCTCAGAAGCCTTAGAGATCAGACATTTGATTTGGATTCAAGCGTCTATGGAGTCAGAAATCCATATTCAAAGGTTTTAAAGCACTTTCCCCATGTTGCAGCTAGTGAACAGGAGAGCAAGCAGAGGGAAAATCAATCTGAGACCATGCCTATGTTAAGCCAGGTGCCGATAGGAAATGGTGTGAATTTCCCCTCATATTTCCATAGCTAAAAGCTAGCTTTATGTGAAAAATTGTGTATTAAATTACACCACCTTGTGTGGTCCTATGGATTATTATTATTATCGTTAGTGTGTCTATTATCTTGTGGGGTTGCTTCTGTTTAGGTCTATTTGTATTACAGAGTAGATAAGAAGTTTGTCCCAGAATTAGAGTCCCACTGAACTGTCAGGAAGCAAAGACTGTGCTGGCTGGATACATCTTGCTGGCTGAGACAGCACTTGGCACATTATGTGCTAACACCGCTGCACTCATGCTATCAGTCCGACTTAAAGTCACTCAGTGAGGTCAGAACAGTTGAAGTCTGTGGACGCCGAATCACAATTCAGTGTGATACAGTAAAAATAGGTTAAAAATTGGAAGTTCATCATGGGAGCTGCTGTAGCTCAGGGGTGTTCAGTCATGTGCTGTACCCTAGTGCATACTGTCTAGAGTTTTGCTTTGACTGTGCTGCCTAACACCTTCCTACAGCACGTTTAAATTCAAGACAGTCCAAGGCAAACTTAGAGGTGTTGATACCTAAAATCAAAGCAGCATAATTCAAAACAAAAAGAAGAAATCTAAACATCTTTAGCTGAATGGGAAATACGTGGAACAGTGACTTGGACTCTTAGGAAGAAGAAGAAGGAAATCTGATTGGTCTGGGAAAAAAAAAAGTAACTATCTGGCACTTCTTTCACATTACACACAAAAATAAGTCACAAAACTTGAAATAACTTCAAAATATGCAAAATGTTTTATTGTGGAAAAGACAGCACCTACTTAGATGTTTCAGGAACTTTGTGTTTGGTCTTCTCTTCAGTAAAACATTGTTAGCCTTACCCCGTAGAAAATTTGGAACCCGGTCTGTCTCAGCATAATGATCTGTTATAGAGGGTTGCAGAATGCCAGAGTGCTTCTATTTTAGTACTTAATGTAAAGACTTCTCTTCTGAGCTAGAAAAGACCTTTGATTTTCTAAGGAATGTCTCAGATGATCTGAGAACTAGTGGGTGCGTTAGTAATCACTTGAGTTTACAAGTGGAACAATTCTTTTAGACAAACTGGATGAAGGGGAGGTGAAAAATCTTTTTAATCCTCTCACGCATATTTCCACCAAGGAAAGAGAGGGAAAATCTAACTTCCTAATCTCTCCCACCCCAACCCCATGGAAGAAAGATAGAGATAAAAAGGAACAGAAAGATAAAAGTCTCTGAAGAAGTATTAAACAGTGATGCTGAAAGCATGTATATATCTGGTTCTTTAAGTAACACCAGAAAGATATCACCAGGCAGATAAGTGACCACTGGATTTCAGGTACCCTCATAAATCATAGCTCATCTTTTATTCCTCATCTCGCAGTATGAGGCAAACCTCCCTTGGCATTTCCATTCTGGCTTTGCCTTCCACATGTTCTGCTTTGCCCACTGCAGGAAAGTCCGTACACCAAGAAGTTTTAGTATGAAACAGAGTCTCATAAGAAATTACTATGAGAGATTTCTGCAGGAACAACTGTCATTATCAGCAGCAATGTTGAAGACCCATGGCAGCCTTCCTGTAGCAAACAAGAGATTTTTAAAAATTCTACATTTGAAAATGTTGCGCTGTGTCTGGAAATAGTGAGATGTGGCTGCTACCAAGGTTGAAAATCCAGACACTGCCATTAATATACTTTTAAGATTAGAAGTCCAAGAAGAGCGCACACAAGATTATACAACAATGAAATATAGATCTAATTTTAACTTTTCAGATACTAAAAGCAATTGTAAAAATGTTTTTTCACAAGGAAAGAATGATCATTAATTACTTCGGCATTATCCAGACAGTAATTATACCCTAGCTATGCAAGGTAATTGTAATTACACCAGGGGAAGGGTCTCTGACAAAGACGCAATAACTGGCTCTCTGTTACACAGCTGTCCATTTCCATAAAACATTGTAGAAAGTACAAGCACTGTTGTCCAGCTGACTTCACTCTGTGGGGAAAGTGGAACAGCAAGAGGCAAGTCCTCACTGAGAAGGGGAAAGAAAAACCCTGTGTGATATCTGCCTGGAGCAAACCAGTCAGTTTGATGCCCAAACTACTGAGTTTCAGAACATAATAGAAAACAACAGATTTTGAGGCTGCAGTCATGGCTCAGGAGCACTTCTCTTGCTCAGATGTTTTCAAGCTTTTTCCCAGTCAGAAAGCAGAGCCACACATATTTTTAAGAAAGGAAAGCTGAAACTGAAGAACGCATTTTTATGACAAAAGGTGGTTACATGTTAAATTCCCAGGCCCTCATAGAACAAGGGGCCATGCTTCTGTGTTTTAAAATACTTCCCTGAGGTGGCTCTGGTGCAATGTGTCCTCTGTGAGATCTGGACAGATCTTCCAGGAAGCCTGGCTGCAGCGCTCCTGTGACACTGCAGGAATTATTGGCACACTCTTGCGTGCCACAAACGTCTCTCTGCAAGGTGGCCCATCAGTTTTCTGGTTGCCTAAAAGCTGAGATTCTTTTCTGAATTTACAAGGCCAGCCTTGTGCTACCTTACAGTTATTAAACAGGACATCACTGGCTAAAGGTAAATAAAAACACTGTATCTTAGGGAAAACACAGTTCTTAGCTGTTTCTCTGGAGTTGACTTCTTTTCTCCCACCCTGGGAACCCTCCTTTGCCTCTCCCCCTGCTGAAGTCTGTTTTGGTGTGTGTCCCGAAACTGTAAAATAAAAACATGTATTATTACTGGCAGATTCCCTGTGAAAAATCATAACTGTGGATGATTCTAGGCTTGCATTAGCAATGGGAGCTACTAGCAGAATTCAGTAACTGTTAAACTGTTCAAGCTACTTCATTTTGCTGACCTGAATGCATTTCTTTCTAGGCAATTAAAATTCTGCTGTAGGAATGCTTTCAAGTACTCCACTTCACTGTGATTTTTATTTGAATGATCATGGACGTAAAATACAAATGAAACCAGAAATATATATAGCATATATAATATATAACACCCTTTGTAAAACCATTCAGAAAAAAAATATTACACAAGTGTTAGGCATTTTTAGTTGAGGAATTTATCAGATTCACAGCTGAAGGAATCTTCCAGAGAAGTTGTAATTATTTGAATTTGTTATGCCACATTGGCTTAGCTTGTTCTGTTGCCTCTTGTTGTTTGCTTTCCATTTATCTTAAGAGTTTTGGTTTACAGCAATACTGGCAGAAGTAAAGAAAAACTTAAAAATTCCTACATGAACGGATGTTTCCTACAAGATCTGCAGCAGACACATTTCTGTGGTCATGATGAAATTTCTCTGTAATCTCTGTTCCTGTGGATGAGTGTTTAGACAGCTGATTCAGGAGGAGTAATTTTGCCAAATTACTTGAGCACTGTTTCTAAAGCTGATGGTATTGGGTATTTTTTCTAAGTTCATAAAAACTGGAGAAATATTACAGCAGATTTGCAGGGTCCCTAAATTAAGTGGTTAACTTGTGATCCTATTATTCACCAAGATAAACCTAAAAATAAGTTCCTTGACATTACAGAAATCCAAGGACCAGCTAAAACCTCTAAACATATTAATCTTTAAATCACAGATTAATCTATTTTTTCTTTACCTGTGAATATATGAGTACTTGAGGCTGAGAGTATAACCTAAGTTACCACAGGGAATGAGGAGGGAGTGGCTGGGGGACCAAATTAAGTTAACAATAGTTTGGAGACAAACCACAATTTAAGATATATTTGCACCAAGGGTTCTGCATAAAGCAGCTGTTGAGCTTGGGAAACATCTTTTTCCGAGGAAGAACACCTCCCAGGGTTTTTCTGAGGCAACGTGGCTCTGTGAGCCCTTGAAGATGAGGGTGGAGAGCTGGGCACAGCAGCACTGACCACCTTCCTGTCTTGTGGTTTGAACTTGGTCAGTGTCTCCAGCGTTTGTCAGTTCTCCCTAACAACAGTAACAGCAATGACAGAGATTGCCCCTTTAGCAATTTCTGGAGAAGGAAAGACATTTCCCTCTTTTGCTTCTGTGCAGTGATAATTCTTTTTCATTTCTAACATATTCCTCTTTGTGTTATTATTTTGAATAATGAGGGACAAACGGTGGTAGACACATCTACTATGGAGATTAATAACATCATTAATAGTTTTTAGAATGACACCTTTGCATTCAAAATAGTTAATGATGTTAAGGTGTCATGTCACATTTCTTTCACTATTGTGCTCATCCTTTCTTTCTCTTTATCTCAGTGTTTTTCAAACGTGTGAATTTCCCTAAGTAAGGCTTTGATCTTGCAAATGTGTGCAGACTATTTACCTAACACAAGCCATCTTCTTACATCCAATGAGACTATTGCTTGCAGAAGTTCTTGCCTAAGTATTTGCTGATCAACATTTTAAATTTGCACTGGAGGAAGGACAATGCCGTACTCTGTGTTTGCAAGCCGACAGTACCATCGGATCCAGCTTCTGATTCTGTGTGCTAGCTACATATGCACAAGGTTGAACCCATAATACTATATGCTAATGATAAAATATTTACCGATATTTGTAGATATTCTGAAGTACGTTTTTTTAAAGAAAGGTTTTATGTAATCACGGAACACACCTGATGTTTGCATGAACAGTATTAAGCATTAGCATATATCAAATAAATAGTTAAATTGGTTGTAAAATCAAATGTATAGATTCTTCTGAGGGACTCTAGATAGGCCTGATTCATTGTGAGTAAGCATCCACAGCTGGTTTTCACCACAGCTTTCCTTTGCTGGAAAATATACAGGATTTCCTTTGTCTCTTTGTTTCAAAGTTCACAATTTCCACTATTTATTGCTAACATCTGACATACTGTCCCTCAATGCTAGTACACAAGGTCCCTTATCTTTTTTTTTCCTCTTTCCATTGCAACAAGTGACACCCCAGGGGAAGACCATTAGCAGGTAGAAGTCTGAGAAATGTGTGTATTTACTTGGTGCCTTTATGGGGGCTAAAATTGTACCTGGAATTATGTGGCCCCTTCGATGCCCTACCTTTTGTACCCTTGCTAGAGGTTTTGTGGGCACAGCAAAAGCAGCTGATGGGGACACAATTAATTAGTGTTTGGAAGAACATAACTAAGAGAAACAAAACTTTGGTTCACAGATCTGCCTTCAGTTCTGTGACTAAGTGGAAACCAAGCAGTCATGGAGGTGCCTATCAATATGTCTAAATTTACTAAGAAGGATTTTTTTTTTCAGTGTTGATAGCCTGTGCAAAGGGTTGTGTGAAGGAGGGACAAGAAAGATTCTAGACACATTCCTCTCGTGTTTACTTGAGGTGGTTGTGACTCACAGGATGAGCACAGGTGATGCAGTTGTGTCTGCTCAGTCAGCTTTGGAAGTAACCACTATTATTTACTTGAATGATGGCAGTGCCCTGCTTTCCCTGTCATGGATTAACACTCCGCTGTGCTAGCTGCTACACAAATAGCAAACAAAGACTTGTTCCTTGCCTCAGGAGCTTCTTCCACAAATAATAACAAATAGATGTGAGTTATCTCCCTTACTATTGAAAACAATTCCACCTTTCACCAGCTCTCTTGCCTCACACACATTTGCTGGGGCCCCCATGGACCTACAAACACTCGATTTTTGGAAAATACTCCAAGCATGCACAGTACCTAAATAACTTAATTTCTTTGCAGACAGCTAATCTCAGTTGTAGACAGCCATTGGAAAATATTCACCAAGGCTGCAGACCAGGTGCTGTGTGCAGATACAGGCACCCAGTTCATCCTTTCTGGGAGCTGTGGGTGTGAGCTGCAGTTCATGGCACTTCCTGAAGAATTTCAAGGGGGAATATAACAAACAGTCCAAGTGTTCATACCAAGAGCTTTGTTTTCAGTTTCACTGCAATAACAATTAGTAACTAGTTGGCTTTTGGCCACTGAAAATTATATAGCCAACTGGCTAAAAGTAAAATTTTTTCCTGGCTTTATGCTTGCAAGCTGGGTGGCATAGGAGGACTGGGAGCATATATAACACTAACCTCTGCAGAATAATGCAAGAACTAGTCAAAAGTGCTTTCTTCATACAGCCAAAGGCTAATTGCCAACCAGCTTCATTGATCTTCATCAAAACTGAGCTTTGTTAAACAGTGACATTTGCCAGAGTCTTTCTCCTTTTGTCATGTTGTCTTACTTCCTCCCTTGCTATATTTTGGTTTTGTTTTGTTCCATGTGTATGCACAAAACTCTTCCTGGTATTAGAAAATTTGCAGATAGATGCAAACCCCCAGTACCAAGGCACATTTTAACAGCAGTGCAGGATCTGTTCATGATACCCACAACCAGTGCTCTGGGAGATACAGAGGTAACTTACTGGACCCCACAGCTGCCCTGCCTGGACTACGCAGAGCTGAGAAGTGCACACAACTGGGTACTTCCCCCCCAGGACTGCCACGTCCTCTGAGAAGATGCAGCTGACTCCTTTTGCAGTTGTACCTGTTTGCCCAGATTTCCCCCCTCCCCGAGGCGAAGCTGCCTCATTAGCAAGCTAGCAGGTTTCAATCCATCATCCTCAGTTACAGGCTGAGAGCTGAAAACATGTAACAAGCAAATAGAAGTTTACGACATTATAATTGCAAATATTTCTGCTTTGTTTTCATCTCAAGGAGGAGAATTTTGGAATGAAAGGAGATCAGAGGCTTGCCAATGCGTGAAGTTTTATGGGCTTATGTCCCAAAGTTGTAGCACCAGTTAGGAGCTACATCAGTGCTTTGAATGCTGCCTAAAACCAAAGCAAACTCCAAATAAAAATATTTGGTTTCTTTAGTAAATAATTAGCACTGGAATAGATAATATCAAAATTGCCATAATTAACATCGTTGTAAAATGAAAAAGTGACAGAAATGAAAATGATAGGAAATCTATACTTTAGTAGAAGTGTGAGCATTTACTTATGTGTCTAAAAGAACAATTAAAAATTCGTTAAGTCAAACTCTCAAAAATTAAGAAAGTCAGGTTGCCCATGACCTTCTAAGTATTCTCTAACTTCTATTCACATAATTGTAAATATAATAGCTCAGAACTAGTTTCAGCAACCCCTGGGGCAGACTGAGTTGCAAGCTCCCCCACTTTTGTCACAATCTTCTAGTTTTTCTTTGAATTCCACAGCTCACACATTCAAGCACTGTGTGAGAACTTCAGCTGTCTTTTTTCTCCTCCTGTTGAATATGGGTAAAATTTTTGGAGTTTGAACCCAAAAGTCTTAAAAAAACCCTTTAAAAAAATACCCGGGGTCATTACTTCAAACCATGTTCTTACTTATAAGCCAGCTATTTGAGGCACAGCTTGTACCTTTTAAAGATGAATATCACCTTAAGCGCTGTGAAAATTAGATAGTAAATCCAGCAGGCACTATGTAGGCACCAGAATAAAAGTGCTGGTTTTCACACCAGTTTTTCAGTGTGGTGAGAATTTGTAACTTCCATTAACTCAGTAAGCTTATAAAGGAAGCCTGAAGCCATGTTTTTGTTTTAATGGAATACAGGTTGGTATCTTTATGTAGCAAGGCACATTAAATCTATTTAATACTGAGACTTTTTAAATACTGAGATATCAAGATAGCTAACTGGAGAGCAGTAACCTCACGAAAATACACCCAATATTTGCAGCAAGGGCACAGTAAGGTCAAGATGGGAACTCAAATCTCCTGGGGCAGTAAACAAGGCTGCTTGGTATCAATTCAAGCTAAAACTTCTAAGTTTTTGTCACTAGTCCTTGAGATGAAGCTTTGCAAACTCCCAACTCAAATCTTTTCAAAAAAACAACAGGTTAAGTTCAGAGGAACACAAATTATTTTAAATGTCTGATAGCTTCAGAAACTTCAGAATAACTTAGCTTGCATTCTGCAATCATTTTTCTGCAAGGGGGCAAAGTTGCAAACAGTATAAATTAAAAGTGGTAAAAATATTTACTGGCAACCTAAGTTTTTAGGAGCACAATTTTATATGTCTCTGTTTGCATAGCTTCAGCATAAATGGGGCAATATTAATACCACAAGAAGGTCTGTTTGCATGCTGCTCCAAGAATTTTCATGCAAAGGAAAAAACGCTTGCCTTTGCCATTATTCTTTATGACCAGAAATCCTGGTTAGCTTAAAAAAAAATAAAGGTTTTTTGAAAATGTTTATATGATTTTTTTTTTGTGATCATGGAAAGAAAAGATAATTACTTGGAACACTTGATAAAGCTTCATATTAGGATAATCGCATTACTATTTTTGTCTATAAAGGACATCTTACCTGGGCTCGTTCTCTGTGTGGAAGAGCACTTATCATGCATTATTGTACTCACAGTGCCTCTGTGCAGAAAAGAGATGGGGGTGTCTCCTGTTTGGACACAAAACTTGCATTTGTCCTTGACTAGCTAGAAGCAGTCTATACACCTCAGACAGCCACTGGCTTGCATCTTTGTCCCAAATCCATTTTTCCTCGACGGTGTTCACGTCTTCAGCCAAACCCAGCTGGTAGAAGGGAGCACTCACCAGGTTGCTGCTACCTTGCACCAAGCCGGGCACAGGGGCTGCTTGCACTAAGCCAGTTTCCAATACCAACTCTGCAGCAAGGCATAAGTTCAGACTAATGTGAAAGCAAGGCCGAGATCTCTGCAAAACTTTTAGTGAGAGTCCTCCTTCCTGTGAAGCACCAGTACACAGAAATGTACAACAAAACAGGGCTGCTGGGCCAGGAAACGATAATTTTTGCCCCTCCACACCAGCATCTGTTCAGAGGTTGAAAAGATGGAAGAAGACTTACTGGCCCCTCTATTAGGCATGGTATTACCTCCTCCCACAAGTGCTACCCAGTTTCCTCACATAAGGCTGTCCCTACTTAGGTGGAAAATAAGCATCGTTTGACTTTGCTAAGTGCTGACAACACATCTCTCACTGATGCATTCAGGCGAGCCTACTGCAGCACTGATAATGGCACACAGGTCTGCTGCACTGACTGCTTTCGAACTTTCACCTCCCCCATTTCACTGAAACTAGAAAAAAATGCTATTTTCAGAATACATGGTCATGTGACCTGAAAATAAAATTGTTGTGTTAAATGACATTAGGATGTACTTGGGATAAAAGGTTGTGACATACCTGAGAGAGAGAAGGCAGAGAAAACAGCTGATGATGACCAGAAGAAAAAATTGTGGTGACTGCAGAAAGGAAGAACAGCAGCTTATGGAGCTGGAGAAATTCTGGAGCAAAGACAAAACAATACCAGCGGTTGAGAAACATAAGCTGGAAAAGTCTTTGGAGGAAATGTCTTTGAGATTAGCCTTGCTTTGAGTTCATACCTTGTGTACAGTGGGGTGATAGAGCCACAGCTAGGTTGTGGTATTGGCACTGTGCAGATGGACTCAGAAAAGGAAAAGATTAGAAACTGGGGCTGTGTTGTCAGAGTAGATCAGCCATACAGTCCCAGCCAACCATAAATCCATCACTCCTTGTCCTCTATATCTCATGGTGAACCAGGGAAGGAACACAAATGGTCTAGATGCTTTCTTGGCTTTTGGGGACCTTGTGTCAGTGAAATAAGGACTGGGAAAGGGGTGTTAATTAGGAAACTAAAAAAAAAAAAAAAAAAAAAGCATCTGGCTGGAAGCTTGTCTGCTTTTCAGACAAGAGGTAAGATTTATAAATGGCCAAGGTTCCAGAGCAATTCAGCCTGTGGGTGTAGGGCTGATGCTTTGCTTGTCCTCTTGTCTGTGTCATGGCCAAAAGGTGAGATGATTGATTTTCCTGAGCAGTGAGGCTGTGAGAGACTGGACTACTAAAGACTAATGACAAAACATTTACCCACTTGTGGAGGTTCCAAGGTGCTTAACTGAGGCCAGGTTTGCATCTCTCGAAGGAGGAGGTGAGTTTTGGGGTGTATAATGGCTGGTCTGCAAAAGGCAGAGGGGTGAACTAGCACTGCCTGGAGGCTACAAACTTCTCTGGGCTTTGAGGTTGATAAGGGGAAAGGCGTGAAGGTGCTTCTTATCATGTTAATTGCTCTGCCTTACACAACTCGATCTGTTGTAAAACTCCCCCCACACCCTGGGAAGATCTAAGGGGGCAGTACTGGCTCAACTGCGTTGAAGTGAGGGGCAGCTGAGGAGGTGTCATAAACCATCAAAGGGCCCCCAAGCACCCCCTGACTCATTTCTGGAGCCTTCCACCACAGGACTGAAAGCTCCCCTCCAGGGGAGGCACCTGGGCGTTCCCACCCAGCCTGAGCATGTTTTAACCTATCGGACTTTGTGGTTTTGGGGTTTCTTCCCCTAATTCCAACAGATCAAGACCATCACTTTGACCAATGGACATCTAAGATGCAACAATCAAACCTCATCGAAGATCCACGGGTGGTGATTATGTATCTTTCTGCTCTTATCCTTTTTTTATCTTTCTTCTCCCTATCTTAAGTAATATTTGTATGCTTTCATATTGCAGTATTACTATAGATAATACTAACCAAAACAGCTGCGTTCCTGCTTTCCATTGCAACCAAATTGTTCTAAACTAAACCCTACATGTATATATTTACAAACACTGATCATCCAGTGTTGTTTCTCTCTAATCCACCCCAAGGGATCTATTAACAAGAAATTGGGTTATTCTCACTTCTGTGGGGCAGGTGGTAACAAGGCCAACACCATCCAAGGCTGGGCTGATGGATAAAGGACAATGCCAGTATCCTCCCACTGTGGATGTCTGGGAGGGGAGGTGGGAGGAAATTGAAGCCTCCGATCCACAGGATGACGAAAAGCCTTAAGCTTCCTCTGACCTGGCTGCCATGACCTTGCCTGGAGAAAACAGGGCTCAGGTGTTCAAGAAATCATGCTGTGTGTCCATCCAGCTGTTTCTGAGTTATAACAGCCATTTAATTTTCTTCAGCTTTAAGGTTTTTAGGAGTGAAATTGCACAGCAAAAAGTGGCATGGGAAGGATTATAGTTCTGACCAGTGAAGTTAACCTATCATTACTCATACCCAAATAAATCAGAATGTTTTTCTATTGGTCACAAAAAGAGATGGATCTATGATGCAGTGAATTTAGTTGTCTTAATGTGATCTGTGTGGAATTTTCTTAGCATTTAGGAAGAAAAAGTGGCCCTGGTTTGCTTTGGTCAAGATAAATCAAGAGCCTTGAAATTTGGAAACAATATATATTCGACCACACAAACTAATAAGGCTCCAGTGTTTTAGCAGACATTATAAAACATAAAATTAGATGGAAAATTGCCTTAAGCCCCTGTAAATTAAAATTGCTCTTTTTATAGCAAAAATGAGCCTTATATAGCAACAAACAATTTTGTGATCTTCATTTAACTAGCCAATTTCATATGGCAAAGAGTATTTATTCATCCTGCTCAGTGACCTAACCAGCAATTTACAACGTGATGCCTTGCATATTTTCACAGCATTGTAAAAAAATGAGGTTCTGTAGATTTATTTGATCCCTGTTGAAAAATTATTTTTTTACCTCCTCCTAACCAGTGTAAACTGGAAATTGCTCTTAATGTAATTCTCTTGCTTACCATGCACTCATTAATCAAGAAACTAATTAGAGCCAGTTTGCTTACTCTAATTTGAAAATGTGAAAGTAACATATGTTGACAGTTAATTTGGACTTTTTTTGTTAACAGGCACACAAGTTTTTATAATGAAATAATATTTGATACTGATACAGAAGAACATGGGCTAATAAATTGCAACAGGCTGGGAAAATGCAGTATGTTAATCACTATGGGAATAATAACATAGATCATTTAGTGCTCTAGTTTTTCTGTTGATGATTTTCCATTTTAGCTATTTTTTACAGTATTACAGTGACTTGATTTGGAACTTCTCAAACACACGTCAATACAAGTTTTCAGCATTCTGCAAGTTTCTACAGGCCCAGTGCAATTTCTGAGACCGATTTACAAGAAAAATATTATGCATCCAGGCTCCATTTCAAAAACTTCTGTTGTCTTGGCTTTTTAAGAATGTCAATATCAATAAAAGGGTGCCAGCTGACAGCCTGCAAGGTTCTTGGTTTAAGCTCAGTCTGAAGCCCACCCAGGTCATTTGCAGGCTTTGCCCTGAGCTGCTTTGTCACCAGGGCAGGTGACTGTCAGCAGCACCATGAGCACCCCCGTCTGAGCCACCTGTGAGCCAGACACTGACCTTGACCCAGCTCTGTGGGAGTTTGGTTGTAGTACAGATGTCCCAACATGTGCAGCCTTCAGCCCAGTGACAACAGCATTGGTGACTTCACCCAGAGAAACCAGCAACCTCTCTGGTGGTCTCAAGGTAGGAATTATACGCTTTATTCACAGCTCCCTGCCAAAGCCCAGAAAACATAAACCAAGTAGGGGAAGGTATGCTACAATGCCGAGTGGTAGAACTGGAAGAAGCAGAGACACTCTTGAGTAACAGTTATTAACTTTCCCCAAAGGACATTGCTTATGTCCTTAGGCCGTCATAGCCACACCTCTGTGCTGATTGTTGGTATGATTCTTTTTAAAAATGAAGTGTGAAAATACAAAATCTCTAAGGTCAACCTCTATTTGGACAAGACATTAAATTCTTTTCACCGTAGAAACTATTTTTTCAATGCAGAGTTTTCTCTGGTTACTTACACCAAAGCTGTTGTTCCTTGTTGGCTTTGTGTGAGCTGAGGGGTCCCACGCCAGAAGTGGACAGAGAGCTGAGTAATCACTCTCTGGTCCAACTGGGTATCAGAGCAAGCTGAACACGGGCAGGTCCTGTGGTTTGAAGTGCTTCTCCAAGCTGAGCCAGCCTTTGGTAGCCTGCCCACAGCGTGCTGGAAAACACGCATGTGGAAGGGCTCTCCATGGCCAGGCTCCCTCCTCTCTTGTGCCCAGCACTCACACTCATCACTCTGACACGCTGCAGAAGTGATGGGAACCATGGGCCCTGCTGAAGTACAAAAGACAGCCTGAAAAACCTGAAAAAGACAGCCTCTCCACACAAATATTTTCCAAGGAAAAAGCAAGTTTTTTATTAAGAAACCCATCCCCTCTGCAGGAAGAATAAAAAGGCCAAAATCTCAAAGCTCTTGAGACACCCTTACATCAAATGTTGCATGGATAGTGTGTTCATGGCAGTCTCTTCTGCCTGGATGTGATATGAAGGGTAAGTGGAATAAGGCCATGGAGGAGGCATCCCGGAGGCTCTGACACTCTGGGCATCACACCCAGTGCTGCCCAGCAGGAAGGTGGGGGGAGCAAGAAAGGAGGAGGTACAAGAGCCACTTTTGGCCTCACATGGATGAGAGATTAAGTTGTTCCTAAGGCAGTAAGGCAATTGGGGTTCCTCAAGCAAAGCAGCTGTGAGTTGCTGCTCACATCATGCCCTTCCAGCCCTATCCAGGACACACGTATGGACTTAACAGGCTGGGACTTGGGACAGCCACTTAAAAATTTATAACTCCATTTCATTGTATATTAAAAAATGGAGCTGTACCCACCTGATCCAGTAGACCCAGAATAACACGAGGCAGAGGTATCAATGTGTTACCAAATTAACAAATTATTCAGCAAAGTATGTTTTTCCAAAAAAAAATATTTTAAAATGTGGAAAAATGGAAATTTGCAGTTAAAATTTGCTTAAAAGAAACAGACATTTGAGTTTATCTTTTTTATCTTTCTTTCAAAACTCTAAGATGCTATCTGGAGGAGACCTGGGATTGGCGAAGAGACATGTCAGGAAAAGAGATACTTACTAGAGAATCGGGGGAAAAAACAATCTTTGAATCCATACTGAAGACTTAATCAGAAAAATGTGGTGGGTTTTTTTCATCTTGGAGTATTTCAACAACTTTAATTTTGACAAGCAGCCACTAGAGGTCAGCTGTGTTTTTATTTTAACAAAATTATTTCCATGTTCCATTCTATTTTGTTCTATACTGGTGTCTTTTTTTGTTGTTGTTTTGGTCAAAGTTAAACTCACAAACAAAATAATTACTGGCCTTTGCTTTTGTAAATAAATCCAAGAGCCTACCATGTGAAGGAAATGATAGCAGAAGAATGTTGTAGTCAAATGAGTTACTTTTACAGAGGTAGTTTTCAACGTTATCATGGAAAATCCTCACAGCTGTATGATACATTGATGTAACTATTGATGACCTGGCAGATATTAGCAGAGATCCATTCACTTCAAATACATGCCAGTAGTTTAAACTAAATGCCACACTAGTTTACTCTCTGCCAAGGATTTAGGTCTCTTTGAAAGTGACCTGATGCTGTGACAAATCTTCAAATTTCAAATCTTTACATTCTTCCTTTAATTTTGTCTTATTTTAGATTTGATGTTTCAAATGACCAAGTTTGAAAATTTTAGGGCTTTCAGTTCAAGCAAGATAAATTAATCCTCTTGTCTGCATTTCAAAGTCCAAGTGATTTCTCATCTGTACCACGTGAATCCACAAACTGCCCATGCTTCTTCCCCCTCCACAAAGTCTCCCTTGCATTCAAAAAGACTTGAAGACTCCTTTCTTCCTTAGTGGGAAATCAGGCATTGGGAGTGCTATCTATGCAGTTCTCTCCATTATTGCTTGTAAAGGTTTGCCTTTTTAATTGTCCACTATGAAATCTCTTTTGAGTGCGTTCATGGCAGGGCAGCAAGTCAGGAGTTTCTAATGAGCTGGCATGTTTTTCAAAGGATGAAAATACTGCCTCCTCTCTAGCTGTGAAATTTGGATTTTTACTTCAGAGCAGCATCAGAGTGACCACACACTGTACAATGTAACACTACTGTAGATGACAATAGAATTTTGACCAAACTCTGTAAAATAAATTTTTACTATAATGTTCTTTAATCCTGAACTCTTTAGTCTTAACCACAGCTAGGCAATGACTCAGCAAGGATTTAATGACTGCCCTCCTGGGAAGGCAGGCAGGCCTGATACTGATTCATTTCTATTGGACATTGCTGTGTAACATCTTGCAGACAAAACTTGGATGAATTACTGTACCTTAAGATGGTTTATGTAATTTATTCTTTGCTCAGATGCCCTACCCTGAATCTGTTCCCTGGCAGTTTTCTCAGTGAATTGGGCATAGCAGTAATTAGGATAACAACACGTGCTCTCCTGCCTGCTTAGGTCAGAGGATTATCTGCCATTGCTGCCTTAATCCTCTGCTTTCCTACACTGGATGACAGATCCATATTTCACAATGCACAGATATAATTTAGTGGCTCCAAAGGGTAAGTGTTCAGCAGGACAAATATCTGTAACATCCCAGCAAATGGAGCAATGGCACCAATTATGCACCTTCCATTTTGAATAATTCAACAGTGGCATGCTGTGATGAAGGTTTTGGTCCCCACAGCTTGTACTACTCAGTATTTGGGGCCAGTGTTGATTAACGTGTTCATCAATGACTTGGATGAAGGGGCAAATGCCTCCTCAGCAAGTTCACTGATGACACAAAGCTGGGAGGAGCTTTGGGCTGATCGTCCCACGTGCTGTGTAGCCCTTCAGAAGCACCTGGACAGGTTGGAAAAGTAGGCAGAGGTGAACAATCTGAAATTCAACAAAAGCAAATGCAGGGTCCTGCACCTGGAGAAGAACAACCCCAGGAACCATCACAGGCTGGAAACCAACCTGCTGGAGAGCAGCTCTGCCAAGAAGGACCATGGGGACTTGGCGGATGACAAGCTGTCCATGAGCCAGCAGTGCCCTGGTGTCCAAGAGGGCCAGTGGAGTCCTGGGGTGCATTAGGGAGTTGATTCTGCCCCTCTACACAGCCCAGGTGAGGTCATCTGGGCTGAGTAGACCTGGAGACCTGTGTCCAGCTCTGGGCTCCTGGAGGAGGTACAGGGGAGGGCTACAAAGATGCTGAAGGGACTGGAGCATCTCTCTTACGAGGAAAGGCTGAGGGACTTGGGTTCCTTTTTGAGAAGTCTTGAGAAGAGACAACTGAGAGGGAACTTCATCAATGAGCAGTTGATGAAAGAATGAAAGGCTGGTAACCTACTACTGTGAACAAAAACTTAATTGGAATTAAAGTCAAATTCCAGGAACTGTGTGTTTGCACCAATTGGAAGCACATTTGGATTTGGGGCAAGCTGGGGAGATCCTTAATGTTAACACTGCATTTTTCATCTTCTGCCTCAAGCCAAGGAGGTGTTGGCACTATCCTGGGCAATGACCCTGCTTGAGCAGGGAGGTTGGACCAGATGACACACTGTGGTCCCTTCCAACCTGACTCATTCTGTGATTTTATGATTCTATGACCCGAGATTTTGGAGCAAAGCAAGCTCTCACCGGCCCTTGTTCAGTGAAGCAGGACTGTGCATATTATTTTTATATTAAATTACTGCATTAACCCACATATCTATAGTCATTAATTTCTTACCCTAATAAAAACTTTATGAGATCTGAGATTCTGGGTCAGTGAGTGGGAGAGGGAAAACAGCAATACAACAGCAATGACTGTGAAATTAAAAGTTTGTCAGTGGGAACAATCCTGCACCAGCGTTTTGATCAAAATGTTCAATCTAAGAAATGCAATTAAAAGCACAATAGATTTTTTTTTTTTCTGGTCTCAAAATCCTGAAGGGAGAACATAAAAGTCCTGGAAAGCAGGAGAAAGAAAATTAATAGTTCAATTTTCTGCCCCTTTGTGTTTCTGTGTGCAATGCTGCATCCAAAGGCAAGACACTAAACCATATCCAAGATCTTTTAACTCTTTCATGAAATTATTTTGTAACAAAAATTCAGGCCTGAGACTGGTGGTGTTTCAAGTGTGTGTTGACACATCCTTGGGATTTGTGTTGAGTCTTAAGAAGAAATGGGGCTCAGTTCCCTCGAGATGTACACTAAGTACTGTGGTAAAATCATATGGCATGGAATGTGTTATTGTGGTATGGTCAGCAGCAGCTCCACCTCATAGAAGTTCATGGACTAGGTTGTCTCTAGTTAGAGAGTGTCTGATCAAAGTGATCCTGACACCATCATGCAGTGCCACTGCAGCAGGGGTTGGAAAAGTGAGAGTCAGAGGAAGAAGTAAGATATAAGTGGTCTTTTACCTGATAAGTTTGGTAGGATCTACAGTATCATCCATTGTAGCGGATGTGCTTTCATCAGCTCCTGTCTGAGATTTTCTGGCACCTTTTTTCAGACTTCAAGGAGCTGAGCTTTCACAGCCAGAGCTGCTCTCCACTCATACTGCCCTCTCCAATCTTGGCTCTGCTCTGACCTGCTTTCCCATTTCCTTTGGACACAGCTGTGATATAAAGTGAAGAGGTTGCAATTTATTTGCTTCCAGAACAAGCACTCTGCTGCTTATTATCTCAGGAGATGTTAATCCTAGAACTCCAATGTTTTCCTTCTGCTTAATTATATCTCATGGTAGACCCAGTATTACAGAGCAGCTCATCTTCAGATGCACATTTTCAGCAAACATAAAGACATACTTGATTTCCAAACTATTTTCCTACCCAAGTGTTGAAGCAATGCAAAGGAAAGCAGCTTGTTTAATTTCCCAGTGAAGCTACCAAGGGCAGTTTGGGTTGCTCTCAGTTCACACCTCCTCTCTTCTTTTGTCATTCATTAATTTTTTTTGTTTCATTTTGAAGAAATGAAGATTTCTTCAAAAGTGGAGTGGGTTTTTTTAGAGAAATACATTTGAAGAGATGGTGGTGGGTGCTCTACAGACACCTGGCACCCAGAAAGTGGAGGCAGTTTTATGGAGAAGTTCAGAGGAACTGAGGATATTGAGAGAACAGTTAATTAAACAGGATTAGGCTCCACAAATTCAACTGTTTCATGGAACTATTACATCCTCATCATTTACTGCTGCAGAGCAGGAGAAAGAGCTTGTTCAGAGTGATGGCTCATGCAGTATATTTAATACCCAAGAAAAATGCAGAAGTCTGTACTGACAGGTTGTTGTAGGATAATGTCTTTCTGGAGATTAGTGGCTATTACAGTAATACAGATCAAGAGTCTGAACCTGTGTTTAAAAAATAACAGTGATCCAAATTTATGACAGATAATTCAATTTAAGAAGTCCTCATTTTTAAGATCTGACTACTAACTTAGTTCAATTAATGTCTGGTGCTTTTCAGATCATGTATGTGGGATGACTTGTCCACAGGCAAGATGATTATTCTTTTCAGTGCAGTAAAGGTGAGAACCTTAAACTGTGTGACCTCCTGATTATAAGCCATTGTTTTCTCCCTCTCTGAACCAGAGCCCAGAAGGGTTGTTTAGATGCTCTTGCTGCTGGCAGTGAGTAGGCCATGCAGTCACAGAGCAGAAACCATCTCATCTAATTTTTCTGCTCTGAGGGTGACTGAGCTCTGGCAGGGGTTGCCTAGAGTTGTTGTGGGATTCCCATCCTTATCCAAAAGCCAAGACCTGGTCCTGGGCAGTCGATTCTAGGTGGCCCTGCTTGTGCAGAGGGTTTGAAGGTGGTGATTTCCAGAAGTTCCTTCTAACCTCAGCCACTCTTCTATTCCTATCCTGCGACACGGGTGATCTTTCAGGGAGGAATAACTAAGGAAGAGAGGTCTGTTCCTTCTTTTCTCCCATGTAACCTTCTCTATCCTTCCTAAGGAAGGTAATTTATCTTTTCAAATCAGCCTCTTGTTTCATCTTCCATAATCATATGGGCCTAGACTCACACATTGGTCCAAAAGAAAACAATTCCTTCACAAATAGTGAAATGTACAGTATATGAAGTACGATTTAGAATGGGTCTATTTCACTAAACAAATTATTTTCACATGTGCTGGCTATTTAAGGGGAATGAATACTCACAGGGTCACAGATTCTCTTGTCATAACAGAGATGTTAAGAGTATAAAAGCAGTGGCACCTGGGATGAGATCTGCTAACACTTCCTTCCCCCCGACCATCTGCAGTTGTACCACTAGATAGCAGTGTGCAGCAATGAATGCTGCTTCCAAAGGGGCCTTGAAATGCTGGCTAACCAAACACAGCGCTTGTTCCCAAACTGAGAGCAGACAGGGGAAAAATGGCAGAAGGAGAAAACAGAGAAAATAATTCCCTATTGTTTTAAACCTCAGACACTTTACTCCTGTCTCAGCTTTTGGTTCATAAAAGCGCAGTCCCCTGCACTTGCTGAAAACCAAAGTGCTCTCAAAATCAGCCCACAAGATTAAGGTAACACAAACGTGTCTTTTGTTCTTTGATTTTCTTTTGGTGTAGAAAGGCTGCTCAGGGTACATCAGTACTTGCTCCGAAGGACACATGAGAGTTACCACTAGATGCTGAATCCTACAGTAGTTTCATGAAAGAAGGTGTTGGTGCTGGACATAGCAGAAACTTCAAAGGCTGCTGCTGCTGGTGCTGGCCCCGCAGGCTGTGGCCATTGCCAACACTGCTGTTATGTCCTGACATCTGCTGTGGCCCTACTTCGCTGTTTCCTCTATGATAATCCCTTAAAACCTGATCCCTACTGGAGAGAGTGGAGCTGGGTTTTTTTAGAGAAATACAGTGACTTGCATCAGATGTGCATCCATCTTAATTTACATGTGACTAATTCATCCCACCTTGGCTAGGGACCAAGTTAGGTTGATTGGTGAAATTTATTTGTGTAGTGAACACTGAGTGAAGATTTGAATTCAAAACGAAGTCAGTCTGGCAAGGGCTGCCAGACAGGGCAGCAACTAGTAAACAGCAGGACCAGTGAGTTGAAAAGCATGTCTTAAATCTAAGGAGGGAGAGGAAGCACGGTGCCTGTAAGCTGATTATGTTTCTTTTTACAGAGGAAAAAATTCTGTGTAATGCTTGGAGGAAGTAATTCAGAACTGTACATG
The DNA here is from genome assembly GCF_017639235.1 of Corvus kubaryi. Classification (NCBI taxonomy): domain Eukaryota; kingdom Metazoa; phylum Chordata; class Aves; order Passeriformes; family Corvidae; genus Corvus; species Corvus kubaryi. Next base: position 19,486,198 of record NW_024582073.1, read on the forward strand.
TGTTTTAAGTGCTCTTCCTGAGAGTAACCTCATATAATACCTGGTATTTACTCCCTTGCTGTCAGCTTAAAAACAAAAATGTGGTTCACATATTCTTTCTTAAATGCCCTCTTTCTTTTCAGAAATTTTGTATTTCTGCAGAGCTCTCTGCCCTGTAGGTCATGTGTTTAGAGAGGTGTTGAAATTATGAAGGATCAAAACCCATGTAAGATGTGGGAAGAAGTTGAGATACGGCACTGCTTTGAAATTGTAGTGACACTGCAATGAACACCACCAAATTTCCTGAGAGGGGCCTTTTCCCCCCTATTCCCTTTCCTGAGGGAATCCCTGTGTGCTTCCCATGTCCTTCCCTTCCTGAGGGAATCCCTGTGTGCTTCCCATGTCCTTCCAGATGTCCCAGTGACTGCAGCACATTCCTGCTTCTATTCCAGCCTGTCATTGTGGCTGATCCTGGCAGCCCACGAAGCAGCACGGCTGGATGTGACACAGATCTGGTGTTACAGTTTTACATCTCCTGCTTTTCTGTCAGTGTGTCTCGAGGTACTCACCTCTGTAAGGTGCCAGAGTGAATAACCCTGCTCGCTCACAGCACACGAGTGCTCTGCTGCTGTTTTTCCCTTGCCACAATGGCATAAGTACATCCATTTTACTGAGGCTGTGTGGATACTGTACTCCTTTGCTAACAAATGCTTTACTCCATTCTTCTTCATAAGATTTCACATCATGGTTATGGTGCCAAATTTATTTTTGCTATTTTGCCTTTATAGATTCTTTACATTCTTCATATATATATATATATATTTGTAGCTCTGCAGCCTTTTATTGTATAAATACATAGATTTGTACCTAGCATTTCACCTACTCTATTAGACAGAAAGACAAAATACATTTCCTAGAGTCTCCAAGCCCCTGGGGACCAAGGTTAAGTTTTCTGGGGACCAAGGTTAAAACCAGGTTCTTGAGACACTTCTTCATAAGCAAAATTTAGTTACTATCTAAAGGGGGGGTTTCAGAAAAGGGTCAAACCAGGGAGGAATTACCTCATCATCTGTGTCTCTAACTGGGGATTCTTGTCAGTTATACTAATTTGCTAAACATACGAAGTTGTGCCCACTTTATATCACGGTGTGCATCTTTGGCACTCTTCTGGTGTGTAATCCAGAGTGCTGTGCACCATAAGGATCCTCATAAAGGTAACTGTATTTTATCACCTAACTGTGTCTGGTTCATGACTTTTAGGATGAGGGAAAAATCATCAGTTATAAGAAATATTTTCTTCTTTTATCTCCTCTCACTTTGAGTGAAAAAGCTTTGGTGGAAAAGATCTGGGTTTTCAGCATTTCTAGCACGTTTTACAGAATATGTAGATCCCACATGGATTATATTGTTAATTTCTCTAAGTATCTGGAAATTTGGCATTGAGTTTAATAATTTTGTCAATGGAGATTTTGAAGACTTTTTGGAGGAGGGGACCATTGGGCTGCCCTGAGCTGGACTTAGACCCATATCACACAGTTCACACTGTTTTATCTCTGCATGAACATGTCCAAGCTGTTGCTAGATGTTGTTTTAAAAGATGGCAATCAGTGTCCTGGCCCTGACAAGATTTTGGCAGTCATCATGTAAGAGTCTTCCTTGTTGCTTGCTGTTTGCAGGGTGAGAGAGGACGACCAAGCTGCTCCCCAGAAGGCACACTAAGGGTGGCTGGTGAGGGCTCCCAGTTCCAGCAGGTGTTGCTCAGGAGTGGACGATATAAATCCTCCTTGCCTGAGGGACACCAGAATTTGTGCCTTGCAAAAGGCACCTCCTGTTCAAAGGAGGAAGGTGGTAGGAGTTGCAGGGAGGGGATGTAACTCTCCATAGATAGGCCAGGTTTACTCTTCTCACTGTGTGACAGATGGAATCCCTCATGGTGGGGAAGGCCTGATTAATCCTTCTTTTCTTGCATAGTTCTGAGCTTACCATCACAGGCAAGCAGGGAGAATTTCCAGTTCCTAAAGATATCATCTCACGTTATCTACAAACTCAAGAAGATGTCTTGGTACTGCTTAACCTTTTACATTTTTACTGGGTACTACGATCTGGGACCTTGAGCCCACGTCTGTATTGCTCATGCTTCAACGTGTGTATGAATCACTGTATTACCATGTTTTCAGTCTGGTTGTAGTAATTTGATCTATTTCTAACTAAACAAGGATGAACATGGGTCATCTTCTCATATTTTAAGATGAATTAAGGGGAAAAATAAGTCAGAACACTGCAAATTCCCACAGTGCCTGCAGATCTATGGCTGTTGGACATCCTGGTCTTGCTTTGGTTTGTTGGAGATCCTGGCTAGCAGGAGGAAAGGGTGGCAGTTGATGACAGGCAAAGCAGAAGTCAGATGAGGTTTCATGCTATGAGCCTGGTGTATTTTTAAAAAGCAAGGATTTAATCTCTGTGCAGGCAGGAAAATTGAACCCTTATGGAAAAAAGATCTTGTCCTCACATGGAAAACTATCAGGATGCCTTTCTGTTTTCTGCATTAAATTATGACTTGTAAAACAGAGGTACATCTCACTGGTGGGACTGCTGTGAATTGAAGTGGTTGCTTGTTTCTGTAAAAGGCAGGAGAGGGATTGTAGGTCTGAATGAAGAGACTTTGAGAAGAAGTATTCCTCATATATATTTCTATGAGATGGATTTCTCTCCTACCCCACAGACAAAGGACACCTGAGTGCTGCAGGATGCACTAACTGCACTGACTCAGCTGTATTGAAAACTGGGAATAGAGGCAGAGTCTCACTCAGCTGTTACCTGTGGTCACCCTCCTGACCAGGAAAGGAATTAATGACAGACCTTCTGTTCACCATGGCCAAGTTCTTAGTAACAGGAGCTTATTTATTTCACTTTATGTTCCTTTTAGCCTTATGTAGTTTATGCCTGTCAGTTACTGTCACTTTGGGATAAATCTGAAGTGCTGTTCCAAAAGTCATTTAATACCAAAGACATAAGATATACTTGTGCTTGGACAGGGTAGGACAACTTTGTGCATTCAGGTCAACTCTTCTCAGGAGCATCTGTCTTCTTAGATTGCTGCTGCCACAACGCATCAAGGAAGAGGAATTTCCTTAATAAGTGAAGCAAAACTGTGTCACTGCTTTGTGGAGAACACTTGCTGCTCTCAGCCCTGCTATGGGCTCCTGATAGCTCTGAGGCAGGGAAGTGTGAGTTATGATGCAGAAGCAGCAGAAAAATCCTGCAGTTTTTAATTTATGTCTTTCATCTTTTTTCTCCTTCTCATTCCTGAATCATCTCTATGGATTACAAAGAATTTGCTGTAGTACTGATGCTAGAGCTTGGCAGGAGTACAAGGTGTTAATGATCCCTGCTACCTTTCTGGACAGGACCAGGTTATCCAGCCCCTCCAGCCATGTCCTGGGGGTGCAGGCAGTCCTGTCAATACTGCCCAGCATGGTAAGAAGGGGGGCATTCCCTGCTTCCATAACCTTTCAGTGATGGAGTTCACTTCTGTTGTACTTCTATAGACAGTTGTGATGTTTAAACTGAGCTTTGAATATTTGAACAAAAGTATAGAGTGAAAGCCTCTTGAGCCAGACCTTTTCTTCTATAGGCAAAGGAATGGACTTTGTCTCCAGCTGCCTTCATGAGCCCTGACATCTGGCACATAAGATAAAACCTGACTCCTACCATGGGAGCAGTTTGTATTATCAAATGCAATGCCGTTAATGCCGAAAGAAATAAGGAATGGTAGACACTGGCTCTAAGACAACAGAAGCCATTTTATGTCTGTCTGTCACACTAAAATCAACAGACATTTAAGTGTCAATAGGATAAATACCAGAGTGTTTGAGCATAAACTGATTGTTTCTGTGTCTCAAACATCTGGAGGTCCCTTCTATTTACAGCATTGTGGATGGCAGTTCCTCTAAAGCACAGGCTGAGAGTCACCGCCAAATGTAAGAGACAAGACCAAACGGATTAAAAGTTAAATCCAGTGTTTTAAATGTTTTGGTTGAGATTTTTCAGGTTTGCTAATAAACAGTAGCTGTAACAGTGACTCTGTTACTTAAGAACTGCACACTGGTGTTTAATTTGGGCCTCAAATATGTATCTGCTTTTCTACTGACATATTATCCTCAAGCAAATTCGTAAACTGTGAGGTGAATTCCACTTCTCATTAGTGGCAGTCTGCATGTAGTACACATGGTAGCAAAGCCAATATGCTGGCTGGACTACTATTTTAAGTAGGTCTGTGGGGTTTTTTTCTTGCTTGGCTTGATGAATGAGCTATTGAGGAGAAAGGAAGTGAAAAACATGGACAGACAAAGCAGAAATTTTCTTGACCGTTTACTAACTTTCAGTAGTGAGTTCATAACAGTTCAAGTGATATGGAAGGGAGTACATCCTTGGGGGAAAATACAGTCATAGCTACCAGGAATTTAGGTGGGCTTCATGCAAATATGATCCCATCCACATCTTCAGCCTCTGGGCGGGGGGGGGGGGTTGCAGAACTGCAGAAGTATCTAAATTCATACCTTCCTGGCCTGGTTAATTTAGCTACCCTCTGGAAATTCTCTTTCATGGAAAAAGCCACTCTCAAAACAAAACCAAACCCCACTAAGGGATGAGAAGGCCAAGACTAAGAATTCTTCCTGAACAAGAGATGTCAGACACCTACAATGTTGAGCAGTTAATGACTCAGTGACCTTAATTACAGATGCTATTTTCCAGGCATTCAGCCCATTTCAAAGAAAAAGAAATGGGGTTCTGAATGTAGAATTACTTCAAAATTTGTCACAAAAAGATTGATTCATTTGTTTCTTAAGGGATTTTTCCAGTTATTATCTAAGGCTTTTAAGTCTTAGGCTCAAGAAAAAGTTCTGAAAAGCTGAACTATAAAGTTTGTTTGTTTGTTGTACCAGAGAGAGCAACCCTTTTGGAAAATGCCTTCTATTCCTGTAGAGGCAGGATGAAGATGAGTGGTCTGTTACTTATCTCTTCTCATGGATTTCTCCATACAACCCTGATAGGGTCTGTCTTTAGGTCTTGTTTATCTCAGGGGTGCTGTACCCTCAGGATGTGTCTGGGCAGGATGGAGGCATGACAATGGCTTCTCGGTCAGACTGACCTGCTGAGTGGGTGTAGTTTGGACACATAAAACTGAGACATGAAAGTGCTTGAAGAGCACAAGGTGCGCTGTAAAAGGAACCTACACTATGGGAATGTCTGCACCAGCTTTGGCAAACAGCCCGAGAGTGCTCTGCCAGAGTGGACACAATTGCCCTGACTGCACGCAGGCCATGCATCCCCATTCGCTCAACCTCTGTCAAGTCCCAATCTAATTTACCTTTCACTGAGGCTTCCTGCTTCCTCCTAAGTGCAGTTCCACATTTCCTGGGTTGAGGCAGCTTGTTGCAGAGGCAACATCATGATTCCCCAGCAGCTCATCCCAGTCTAAGTTGGACTCTCCTCCCTCCACAGCTGTGTGATTCTGCCTCCTAACCCTGAGGCAGTTCTGGGGTGAGACAGTGCAGTAAAGGAGTTGTGTGAAAATCAACTCAACATGGGGTGGGTGGGTGTGTCCAAGCAGAAAGCAAGAGTGCAGCAGCCCCACAAAATCAGCTGAGATTGTTTTGAAACCTCTCACTTGTCTGAAACAGATGGAGGACATGGCTGGAGGGTATTTCTGCCTGCTCTGGAATGGATGCAGGAGGAGCTGTGCACACCAGCATCTGACACCCCAGTATCTAACCCTGGGGTGAGGAAGGTAAAGATCATGTCTGTAGGACAGATTTGTAGATGAGACAGATGACTTACCTGAGATACTGCTTTTTCAATGTTTAACTTACTGCATCAGTCTCTAAAGCATATGATAGGGAGGGGAAAATTACCTAGGGAGCCTGGCAGCTAGCTGCTAGCCAGCAGAGCAGCCCCTGAATGAATAATATATGCTTCAGCTTCCTGTTAAACACTGACCAGATGGTTCTAAGTGCTGGCCTATAAATCCTTTCCCACAACAAAATACACTGCAAGTGGAAATACTTGCTTGTGAAAGGGGAGAATTTACAAGTCTGTGGTGCTCAGCTCCTGAAATGATGGGAAACATAGGAGGTGAGGTATTAACATGCGGCTGTGTCAGCACCTACAGCGCTGCTGTCAATGAACCATGAGTGAAATGATGTGCTCCACCTGGTACCAGCAAGTAACCAGCCACTAGTCATATTCACCTCATATACACTTATATTTTAATTGCCCAGCATTTGTGCTGTCACCTTATTCCCCAAAGCCTGACAAGGAGTTAAATTAGTACGCATTGTAAAATGAGGCAAGGCTTCACATCTGAAGTTAAAGCATTCTTGCTTGAAGGTCTCAGAGTGGACTCACATTCCTGGGGGGAACATACTCCATAAATGCTTCTGGAAAGCTTTTCTCAGCAGTAAGGCTGTGAATCAGTCTGGGCTTCCTCTGGGTAAGGAAGTAGCTTCTCTCAGATGGTTACCTTGCATCTCTGTGGAGGATTTTAGGGGTGTGATTTGCCGCACTTCACAAAGTGGGGGAGTGTGGACTTGAACAATACCTGCCTCTATCACATCTCATTCTTGAGATTGCTCATTCTTGAGTTGTTTATCAAACAGATCAGATACCTCAGCTTTCCAAAACTGAAAAGCCAGCTGCTAACATGAGCATCAAGAAGACATTAAATCCTGCCAAGAAGCTGAGAGTCTTGCTCCTGAAACAATGTATCCATCTTTTGTGACAGCATTTAATCTCCTATTGTCCCCTGAAGGAAGAATAAAGAATTTTTCAGCTGCTAAAGCTTTAACAACAGATATCTTGAGAAAAGAGGACAATTCTAGAGTCTCCACATAAACACTTCCATTGTCCACCCAGATTTTCTTGCTGGGGTAAAACTCAGCAAAGATCCTTGAGGGAGGGAAAGGAAACAGCGGAAAGCCAAATAATAGGTGTTTCACTTGTGTCTGGCTGCCTGTGCTGTGACAAGATGGAATGAGTCACTGGGTTAAAATGAAAGGCTGGAGCTTTTTATTTAAGAATATCATGTTTTCAATGGTGTATGCTACTGGTTAATATGAAGGGCTGAAATCCTAATTCCAAGGGAGCAGGAATAAGTGACCTCTTTTACTTCACTAAGGCCTAAATATCACCCCAACATTCACAAAATTGAAGAACTACATTATTGTGAAGACACTGCCCTCTTTCCGTACATTTCAAATAGAACAGCTGAGGGGTTTTCCTTAATGCTAAAGGTCTGTGTGGCACTGATTTCCCTTGAATCCTGATAGTGAAATCAGCCAGATAGAAACTTTCTAACACAGTTTTGAGTATTAAAAAATAGGAATTGTTTATTGCAGCATGCTGGTCACTCAGAGGATCCTTCCTCTAATTGAGTGCCCCAAGCATCAGGTGAACAGAGTTTTGATCATACACACTGATTACATATTAATTGGCTATCCACACTTAATTGATGCTTTTTTTATTACTTTATTTTATTTATTTTATTACTTTATTTATTTTATTTTACTTTATTTATTACTTTATTTATTTATTACTTTATTTATTTTATTACTTTATTTTACACAGTTGTACCCCTTATTGGAAGTCCTTACTTGGTTCTTTGGGGTCTGTCTTCAACGTCTGGTGTTCTTTTTTAGGGCTGTTCCTCAACCCCACTTTTGAGTAAGCACAATCTCATTGTTTTGCATAACTTCTGCTTTGTCAGCCTTGCAGAGCTGAGCTGGCATCCTGCTTGTGTTTTGCATGACTCCTCTTTGCCTAAGTTATGTCCTTTATCTACCACTCCAAGGCTGTGCTGTTCTGTTCTACTGTCCTTATCAGAGAAAAGTGCTGTTCAGTTCTACTGTCCTTATCATCCTGCTCCAAACAAAGAAGTTCAGGGAAAGCTCAAATCCTCACAATTTCAAAGAATTTTCTTCATCAATTTAAAAGCTAAGCTGTAAGAGGTGTGGGAGAAGTACTGAGAACAGAGAACTCTGAGCATCTTCAAAGATCCATTCTGTAGGAATGTATTCATCAAAAGGAAAAACAATTATGACTAAGAATGAAATAGAATTTGCCTTTTTTTTTCTTTTTTAACAATCTGAAGACATCTTACTAACTGCATAATGTAAGAAGAACTGGATGTTCTTTGCAAGAGCTGGGTTAAAACTCAAAACCAGACTGGCTTGTGAATACAGCTAAAACAACTGTTTCAGGTTTAATAGGATTCATTGCATGTTTCCGCATTTCTTTCTGGCCTGAATCCATTTTGAGAAAATGCAGTCTGAACCTAGTGATAACAGAAGGAAATAAATCTATTTTAATTAAAAATAGAATCACAATCCCCTAAAGCAAGACAATAAGCTATTCTCTTGCACTGAAATAAGCTGACCAGATTTCTGAATGACAAATCTAGGGTATTGTGAAGCAGGTGCTATGATGTCTTATCAGAAATTGGAGGAAGAATGTTACACTGACAAGAGAAAAAGAATTTTTATGGTTTTACATACAAATAAGTACTAATATCTGAACACAGCATGGCTTTATGGTAAATAATGACATGTTTCTCTGATTGTAAAATCTAAGGGGAATAATAAGAAATTCCAGTTTCCACAGAAGTCTATCCAAACAGAAATAGAAGCATAGCTTATTTAGAGATCTACTATTATTAATGTGCTTGATATACTATGCCAAGTAAAAATCAGAGTGGAAGTGATTTACCATGGTGTTAGGTAATTTGGTGTGGTGGGAATGTTGACAATATGTCCCAAGATAGAATCCCTTCAGTCTTGAAACTCCATTAACCAGGAAGGGATGTGGCTCTTGCCAAGGGTGACTGTGTCCAGATATGATTTATTCATATTTTTTTCTTGTAAATTATCCTACTTGTAGCTCAAATATGTTTGTGTCTGCACAGGATATTTCTGTGGGGAGTACTCTTTTCAGAAAACTGTGGTGTGTGCTGATTTTGGCTGGGATAGAATTAATTTTCTTCACAGCAGCTAGTGTGTGGCTGTGTTTTGGATTTGTGACAGAAAGAGTATTGGAAACACAGGGATATTTTAGCGACTGCTGGTCAGTGCTTACACAGAGCCAGGGCCTTTCCTGCTCTGCATCCCACCCCACCAGTGAGGAGGCTGGGGGTGCACAGGGAGCTGGGAGGGGACACAGCCAGGACAGTTAGCCCCAGCTGACCATAGGAATATTCCAGACCATATGGAACATGGTCAGCAATAAACTGGGGGATGAAGGGGAAGAGGGGTTGTTTGGGGTGATAAGTTTTGTCTTCCCAAGTCATTGTTATGTGTGATGGAGCCCTGCTTTCCTGGGGATAGCTGAACACCTGCCTACCCTTGGGACCAGAGAATGAATTCATTGTTTTGCTTTGCTTGCATGCACAACTTTTGCTTTACTATTAAACTGCCTTTATCTCAACACACAAGTTTCTCACTTTTACTCTGCTGGTTCTCTCCTCCATCCCACCAGTGGGAAGTGAGTGAGTGGCTGTGTGGGGCTTTGTTGCTGGTTGGGGCTAAATCATGACGATGTATATGAAAAAAGACAGGGGAAACTTGCCAACTCACATGTTGAATAGGCGTGTATGTGTAGGGAGAGCTGTTCAACATCCTTCCTGCCTGCTTACTGCTGATGTTGCCACAACAGAACAAATTCACTGCATGGTTTTATTCTTTCCACCCTCAAACTCTGCCAACTTGTATTGGAGCCAGAGCTGCTCCCTGACTGTCTTCAGCAGCTGGTGGAAGTGGGAGTTCAGCTGGGTCTGAACCACTTTCAGGGTTGCTTGTGTTTGCTCTGGATCCAGCTGGCATTTACACATGTGCTGAAGTATGGCTGGTGGGAAATCCCACCAAAATCAGTTGAGGGCACATGATTAAAGTCCATCACAAGCGCTAATGCTCTTCCTTGACACTGACTCCTGCCAATAAGTGAAATGCATCAGTTCCATTACAGCTAAATATCAGCATACAGAAGTCCTCCTTCTGGCATTCTTGGAGAGCTGGATAAAACCTTTGTATTTGTTATCATTGTCCCTTGAATACGACTTCTCCTGCAGCAGCCTTCATGAGCTGTGCTGAGCAGGGTGACGGTGCAAAGAGAAGAAGCATAGGAAATGGGATGGAGAGTGCAGGAGAGCTTGCACAGAATGCTCTTCCCATCATCCTTGGAAGGAGAGAGAAAGAATAGCTTCAGGCCCTACAAGACCCGAGTGACAGCTGAGCATCCCGAACACTTATAAACGTGTGCCCTGCCTCTCCTCTCTGTAGGGGTAGTGGGAAATTTTGGTTCTCTCTATGTGTTGGTTTAGCACAGCCTGATTTTTTTGGTGGGGGGGAAGCCACAGAAGTTGCTGGAAGTTTCCATTATGTCCCGCAGAGCCAATCTCTGATGGCTCTGAAGATGGACATGCTGCTAGCCCAATTAGAGAAGGTGGTAATGCCTCTGTGATGACATATTTAAGAATGAAATCCAAACTGTGCAGCGGCAGCTTTTTCCCAGGGGTGCTGAGGTGCCGCCACCAGCACCATCCCGGCACTGTGCGGCCGCGTGGCCGCCGCCATCTGGGCATGGCCTGCAGCAAGCCTTGCCTGCCTGGCTGCCCCTAGCCAGCCGTGCCGCGGGTGGAAGGGCAGGGGCGGTGCTGGCTTCTCCTTTCCAGCGCCCTGCATGAAGAGAGGCCTTGAACGGCACCGGTGCCGTGGCGGCCACAACTGCCCACACAGTAGTGCCAGGGGCCACGTGGCTGGCAGCTGAAACATGGCAAAAAATTCCCCAACGCAGAGCATAGACAAAATCAACTTCTCAGTGCTGCAAAATCCTGCAGAAATCTTTGAACTGGTGGAATTTGTTAGGAATGGTACTTGTGAGCAGCAATTTTTTCCTCTTAATCAGAAAAAGAGGAAGAAGTGAGGACAAGTGGAAAAAGACAACATGATGACACCAAGGTCAGTGGAAAGAAAGAGGGGGAGGAGGTGCTCCAAGCATAAGTGGAGCTCTCTGCAAGCTCTGGTGAGGACTATAGTGAAACAAACTCTCTCCCTTGAATCCATGAAGTCTGTGGGGTGATGCAGAGATCCACTCACAGCCTGTGAGAAAAGGTGATCACGCTGGAGTGGGTAGATGCTAGAAAAAGCTGTAATCCAATGAGAGACCTGAACAGAGTGAGAGGACCCTTGCTTTCAGAGATAGAAAAAGAGAGCCCTTGCTTCCAAACTAGAGCAACTTATCCTTGAAAGACTACACCCCATGGACTAAGTGACCCATGCCATGGCAGTTTTGAGATGACTGTTTTGCCTGTGGGAGGGACTCATGTTGCAGCAGGTTGGGCAGGACTGCTACTCATGAAATTAAAACCACGTTGGAAAAGTTCACAGAGAACTGTCTCCCGTGGGAAGGACCCCATGGCATAGCAGAAGAAACTGGTCTCCCTAAGCGAACTGAAGAAAGATCTCGAGTGATGAACTGACTTAACACTCCCACGCCCTGTCTCCCTGCGCTGTCGGTGAGAAGGAGGGAGGGGCTGGGGAGGGGAGAAAGGTGTTTTAAAGGCTTATTTTATTCCCTGTTATCCTTCTCTGACTCTGTTAATAATAAATATACTTATACCTTTATGTTCAAGCCTGTTTTGCCCTTAAGAGTGTTTTCTCCCAATCCTTATCTCAACTCATGAACCCTTTGTTATGATTTTTGTGGGTGCCTGGTATTTTAACTAGTGTCACACCATGACACTATCAGTAGCACTTTCCTTGGCAGGAAAGGGATGACTAGAAAGTCAGGGAACAGATGGAGGATTTCTCCCCACCATCCATGATGGTTGTGAACTAGCAGGAATTTGTGGCTGGATCTAAAATTAGCTCCAGGCAAGCCTGGAAGGGAAATACTGTTGAGAGTTGCATTTTTTATATGAATGGGGTTTTTTTAAGATTTCATTCATAAAACATGAGGCAAATGACAATGCTTTATGGGACCATGGAACTGGAGTCATTGCATTCTAAGTGATTAAAGAACAGAAATTTTTGCATCTATTACAGTAAAGCATGTGGGTTTGCCTACATTCATGGGAGGTGCTTGAGGTAAGGAAGAAGTACTATAGGGGCCTTCACAGCAACAGGGAGCAAAGCTGGTATAGTGTGTGTGAGGGAGTGAAGAGCTATGGAGGGGGAATGGGGTGGCATTTGGAGGCAGGAGGACACTTTTGCCCAGTCTGAGCAGGACTGAACCCTCAAAGGCTATTCAGGGTCTGGCTGATGTCCACAAGAGTTTCTCCACAGGTCTTGCTGGGCTGATTCAGGTACAGGAAGAGGGCAATGCTAGTCCCATACATGCCCGTACGTGCCAGTAACCGCATCTTCTGCTTTCTCCACAAACCAAGCACAGAAGATTTGCAGACCCACTTCCACTAAAGTCTGGCAGTTTTCTGAGTTTAGGCCTGTCTTGTTCGACAGATGGCTGTTGGAATTGGTTTCCATCTCTCCTAATCTTTATTTTAAGAGAAGTCTCCCCACTTCTCAATCTCAGGTTTTATCTCTCATCCATTGCTTAGCACAAAGGTACTTCTAACACAACTTGCTCTTTGCTTTGTCCAGCATTCACTCTGAGCTAGCCATAAATTACACATATTTTCCTTTTGCTGTCTGACCAGTGTATGTCAAAAAGTTTCACAAATGCAGCAAGTGAAGTCCTTAATGAGTGTCTGATTTCTTGAGTTCAGTAATTGGAATAGGACTGTTTCAAGTCACACTTTTGCGTAAGAAAAAGAGAAAAAAGGAAGCTTTAAGTGGCAGAACTACAGTCATTCAATAACCGCTCTCTTTCCTAGAGTGGGATTCTCTATCTTGCCACTAGTGTGCTGTCTCCAAAGCAGAATTAATCTCCTCCTTATCTCAAGCCAAAACCAATTAGTGGAGACAAGAGTAATAGTTTAACAGAGGACTTGTGTGGTTCACAGGAATCTGTGAACTGTTGTCACTTCAGTTGTTGCAACTTAAACTTTGCAAAATTTATCTTTAATAATTAGATTTGACAGAACTTCAAGTTACTTAGTGTTACACGGATCAGTTTGCTGGATTATAGGTTAAAGATTTTTTTTTGGTGGGGCTTTGCTTGGGTTTTTTGCTTTGTTTTGTTTTGCTTTTTTAAATGGAACTTTTTAATTCTCTCCATCTAAGTCATGATATTTCCAGGCTCATTTAGACTATGAGCTGGTCTTATTGTGGGGCTTTGAACACTGAATAACAGACTCAAAGCAAACAGGAACACTCCAGGTTTTGTGGATATAAACGATGACCACAAAACGACAGCTCTGAAACAAACTAAACAAGAAGGTGGGGTGGCCCCCTGGCTGTGACTTTTCATTGTTTGGCCTGGGCAGCTCTTGCCTCCTGTGATGCTGAATTTGTTTCCTGTTTTCTCTGCTGTGATAAGGCTGTATTTTCCTCTGTGATCTCTACCACAGAAAAAACCTCTGTGGCATCCTGGTTCATTGAGATAATTGGATGTTGTGCTTACTGTTAAAGGTAACAAACAGTAAGTTTTGGAGGAAAAAAAATTAAAAATGTACACATATGTAAGTATGTACATATGTTCCTTACATATGTAAAAAGTTGGGCATTTATCAGCATCAATTAACTGAGACAAGTGTTTCGAGTAGGGGAGAGTTGAAGAGGGAGGGAAAGCTGTTGCACTTGTGGTGTAATAGCATTGAATTACCCTGTTCTTCTGGATGTGACCATACAAAGCTAGAATTTCTATTTTTCAGAAATAAAACCTGTCTCAGAAAGCTCTAAAACGGAAGCCAATACATCTGTTAGCTTTTTTTCTAGATATGCTGTTTAGACCACAAGTAAATTTGATAGGCACAGTGGGTCTCATCTCTGTTGGTGATTGTGGAAACTATTTGACTTAGTAACAGTCATGCAAATGCCTTATTTCTTGCCTACATTTTTTTCCTCAATGGTAGTACACATAATAGTCTCTCAATCTTTTTAGGATTTTCCAGTCTTTTACAGTGGGTATCAATTTTATTCACACTTTCCTGACAGTTTCTCTTATTGTGATACAATTCTTGAGATGCTTGTACCCAATCTCATTCAAGGTATTTGTGTGTTTAACCTCTGGAAAATTTGGTGTTAGGTGTACTGGCTAACTTTTCAAAATAATCTCTTGAATTCAAAGGGATTACTAAAATTACGTTTTTCATGTCTACATATCTGCAAGGTATGGTTCAGTTGCATGATTCCTCCAATGTCTTGGTCTGCAAGGTATTTCTAGAACTCATAAATGTTGACTTATTAATTGCTTCCTGTATGATCTAAGTATTTATGTACTTGGATAAAAGAGACCTTGATTTCCCTAGATACAAAGAGATTCGTGTCATTCAGGAGAACACTTTATGTAACCTCGCTGTTATTCTTTTACTGGAACAGCATGAACCATTGGTTTTAATAAGGGGATTAAGTAAAACAGCCCCACCTTATTTGGCTACATTGCCAGGGAACACATTTTCCTACAAAACTCTTCTGGAATATCCAGTTAGGAGCTCATTCTATGCTGTGTTTTTAAATCCATTCCAAGTCAGCATAACATTTAAATATAGATTTAATGAATACCTATCTATCTAATTTGTTGAGCTGAGGCCAGCCATTTACAAGGCTGTAGCAGGTGATAAGAGGTGAGAAGTTTTTTTGGTGGGCCATCCAGCCCTTGTATTCACTATGGAACCACATCAACACACTGTTGCTGTTATAGAGGGAAAGGTACAATGTGAGCTTCAAGGGGATCAGAAGGTTTTTCACGTCCATTCACATCATCCTACGCTGTCAAGAGGTGGTGATGGTTCTACCTTTGATATCTTACATATCTTCTTTGTAGAGACTTGATTAGGAATTTAATTTTAAAAGGAGACAAAAGGAAAAAGTGTGCCTTCCCTAGAGGAATATTCCTGACACTGAGTGTACGGTCACACAGCAGAAGTGAAAGGGAAGTGATCGAGCACGGGAAGGCAGCAACTCATGGAATGAGCACTGTCAAGTGTTACTCAGCTCTGTGCTCTTGAAGAGTAATTGGGGGCTTTTTTTTATGTTTGTTTTTCCTTTCTCAAGGAAAATGTCTATCCTCCAAATAAAGACAACATTCAGCTCTCCCCACCCTCCTCTCTTCCATGACAGAAGCAACTGTTTCTGCTATTCCAAGCTGGACTTAACTGAAAGCTATTTGCGAGTGTAAAAATTAGTAAGAGCTCTTGTAAATGGAAAATCCCACATGAGCTGTTTAAATAGATTGGACCTCCTTACTACTGAAACTAGTCTTCTGACCAAGTCTATATTTAGTCCTTCTGTCAGAGAAGATAACAGTTTGGAGGAAAAAGTTTTGAGAAGAAAAACTGCACTGGTGGAGTCTGTTACATAAACTACCTGTTAATGGAGTCCTTTCTCTGCTGAGAACCAAATAAACCTCTCAGATAGCTTTGGTAAAGCTGCACTTACCTATATTCTTTAGAGATGACCATCAGGAACATGTGCCTGCAAAAACACATGGATGTCATTGCAGAATCACAGAAAGGTTCAGATTTGGAGAAAGTCTAGTTCACCCCACATAATCAAAGCAAAATCAGCTGGAACAGGTTTCTGAGGACTCTGCCCAGTTACATTTCAGATATCTGGAAATATAGAAACTCTTCAGTCTCTCTGTTCATCCTGTCCCAGTGTCTGACCACCCTCCCAGTAAGAGTGAGTGGGGGAAGCAGAGGGGAAGGATCACTTCCATTGACCTGTTGGCAGCACTCTTTCTATTGTAGCCACAGTTGGGAATTGTTGGTGTGTGTTTAATCTGGTGTCCACCCAAATTTCCACGTCCTTTTCTACAAAGCTTCTTTCTGGACTCTTGGTCTTGTGCCTGGGGTTGCTCATGTCCAGGTGCGGATCTTGTACAACAGACCAAAACGGTTGGCCCCAGTCTCAACCCTTGAGGTATGTCACTAGTGGCCAGCCTCTAACTGGACTTCATTCTCCTGATAACAGCCTCTTGGACCTGGCATTTTATCCAGTTTGCAATCCATCTCATTGTTTATTTTTCTAGGCTGTATGCCAGTCTGTCTTTGATGATGTTATTGGAAAGCCTTTTTGATGTTGAGGTAAACAGCACCCACTGTTTTCCTCTCACACACTGTTATCACTATCTGGTTATAGAAGTCTATCAGGCTGGTTAAATCACAACCCATAAATGCAAACCGTATCGCCTACTTTGCCATTATATGTTTGGAAATAGTTTTCAGGAGCACTTGCTCAGGGATGGAGGTGATGCTGACCAGCCTCCAATTCTGCAAATTCTTTTTACCTACTCAAAGATAGGAATGATTTTTGCTTTCTTCTGGTCCTCGGAAACCTCCCACAATCACCACAACTTTTCAAAGGTAATTGAGAGTGGCCCTGCAATGACACCAGCGCTCAGCACTCCCAAGTGAAACCCATCAGGCTGCAGAGACTTAAGCAAGTCCAGATCATCTAAATGTCTCATATAACTCTTGTCCCCTCAGAGTAAGTTTTGTTTGCTCCAGATGCTTCTAGAGGTCTCTGAGGCCTGGGATTTCTGAAGTCTGATCTTACCAGTAAAGATCAAGATGAAAAAGGCAGTGAGTACCTTTGCCTCCAGCTTTGCCTCCTGTTCTTTCAGCAGTGTCTCCATGCCGCTGTGGAATGCAGGTCCATGGACCTATAGAAGCCCTTACAGCCCCTTGCCAGATTCAGGTCCAGATGGGCTTTGTCTTGCCTAACCCTGTCTCAGATTGCTCAGACAGTGTCTGTATATTCCTCCTGGGCCTTCTGACCCCAATTGCACCTCATGTGAGCTTTACTTCTATATTTGAATTTTGACAGGATCTCCTTGGTCACCTATGCAGGCCTTTAGGTGCTCTTGTTTTAGCATGGGTAAAGATATTCTCTTTGAAAAGTGTGGAGCACAGGGAAAGTAATTTCAAGGGGAATAGATTTACAGTCTGCAACTTGCATTATATAATAGTATATTAATAAATCACATTTTTGGGGGTTGATTTATGGGAATTGACTGAAAGGATAAATGAGCTCAGTTTTTATGAGATGCACTGTTTTCTGCACATTTGGGACAAATTTATCTCTTGGAGTTCATGTGTCTTCCAGCAAAGAGAAATTAAACATGGCAATAAACTTCTCATACTCCAGACTTACAGAGACAAGATGATCCTCATGCTTTCTTGTCAATCTTCCTCCAATTTATCCAAAGCTATCTTCAGCATCAAGTAGCATCAGAATCTGTCTGGCTATTGTTAATAGTAAACCCTGAGTCAGCTATAGAGAGGCAGATTTCAAAATCAATAGTGCTAAGTGGAATGAAGAAGACAAAAACAGTCCATGCAGCAGCTATCTGACTTTGCAATCTGACTTGGTGAGTTGAGTCATAAATTTGTGAACAGATGAAAAGCAAAAGTGATGAAATGCCAAAATCTTGATTGTAAAACCAGTTTGAACTAACTAGCATACAATCTTTTAAGGGGGAGGTTAAGCTTAGAAAAAACCCAAGGGTGAAAGGTGTGAATTATTGTTGCCAACTTCACTGTTTTCACTGCAAATGTGCTGTTAAAACTTATGTAGCGCTCAAACAGTTTCAAAAGTTGATAGGACTGTTTCTGCTGTTTTTTTCTTTTGAGCCCAGCTCAGTGACTCAGATGCTGAGACACACAGCATCTGTTTTCCAGATTGAACAGGCAATGAACAAGAGTTACTTACAGTGTAACAGATTGACTTGCTTCAAGTAGCAATAATAGAAGGCTATAAAGATTTTTTTTAAGAAACATATAACCAGTTCAGGCTCCTTGTGCTCCTTGCATAAGTTTTAGCATAGTTCCAACTCATGCAAGAATTTGTGTGATGGAGAAGGGACAGGATGTTTGTGGGTGGATCCCCTCCTGGGGTCTTCTTTTGAGTCCCACAGCAATTGCAGTATGGCAGAACATGCCATTAACTACATTGCATATTTGTGTAAGAGCCTGGTATTGATTAGTCTGCATAGTTTCATAAAAGGATATATCACTGCCTGCTAGAGCTTCCTGTTTACTAGGATCCATTACTTGATTTGATCTCTACCCTAAACTCTCAATAACATATCGTTACAGTCAGTAAATCACTCTTAAAATACTACAGTTAACTTAAAATACTAGAGTTAACACCTCTTGTAACTGTTGATTCCTTCCCCTCAATTTTTAATTAGAATTGTCAACCCTGATCCTGACTGGATTCTTGACTTTTATCAGCTGTACAGTGAAATTGTATGAAATTGCATTTGATTGCCCAGGTAAAAGAGAGAAGAGGTGTGGGGCCTTATCATACAGTCTATTTTGATGTCTTACTCTAAACATGCCATGTGTTTGCAGACACATCATATGCTCTCAGTGGTGGTGGCTGCAGAATTGGCTTTTGAAGATATTAAGAATGAATCACTGTGCTCTTAGTGATCCAGATTAAACAGTTATTGTTCTTCAGGATTTCAACATTTTTAAGGAATCCATGGCTGTTTTGAAATTATTGTTTGCTGCTGAATTCTGGATTATGTTCTTTCCAGCAAGCAATTTGTGAAGTACATTTTGCTGTGACCATCAGGTCTCTGTTTTTCAACATCATGAGTCCCATGCAAGTCACTGTGAGAGTATTACAGAGAATAGACTGACCTTTCTTTGGCTTGACAGTAGCTTTAATGTGGAGGAAATATTTCTTCAAACTGGTTCTGGCATATGTAATAAAAAGAACTTAAAATTTGGGCCTCAAACCTAGCTTTGGTCAAAAGCTTGCCAGGAACAATAAAATAGCAATTTGTTTGATTGCCATGTAAAATGCTGGATGTGTCACCCAGACTATGTGAGGACATGTGCTGGAGTCACTGCTCAGGGTGCTGGAGGAGGAAGCTCGAAAGACATCTGTTTTATTTTTGTCACTGTCATCAATTTGCTGTCTGATTCTAGGCAAGCTGTTTGTGCTACATTGTTCATACACATACCCTCAAAACCACATTTAAATAACAAAATACGCAGCCTGTTTAGAGGCCTCAATGCCTGAGCTTAACAATCTCTTTCTGAGTTGTCAGAGGTATTATGAGGTGTAATTAATGTAAATAAAACACTTCATGATCTTTTCTTCACCTGTCTACATCTCTATCCAGATTTTTATGCCATGCTGATAAAAAATTCTAAGTTGAAAGCAATTACTGTACAAATGAAGAGATGACTGAGAAAGCCTAATAGCATAATTATCCTTATCAATAGATTTTTTTGAGAGCAACTTCTTGTTGTCCTCCTTTGAAGACAGTGATGATTAGAAATGATTTTATTTGCATAATTTCTCTTCTGCATAAGCCTGCTTTGTGAGGACGTAAGTGATAAAATGCTATTAGAGGAGACTGGAGAAAGACTGATGAATTTGCACTGATTGAGGAAAATAGTTTTGTGGAAATTTAAGTATCTTTCTTTGAAAAAGCAAAGAGGCAGGATGCTCTTGCCTAGTTTTTCTTCATTCCCATCCCCATTGTTTGCTCTCTGTTCAGCCAAAATGACCAAATGACCTTTTGGATCAGCTGAAAATTTTTGACTCTGCAAGTCATGGCAAAATGACAAGGTTTAAGTCAAGTTTATCTCAGGCAATTGGATAAGCCCATTTGTTCTCACAAGTGCTGAGCAGTGAGTTGGCATGTGGGAGAAGGGGAAGGTGTGGCTCTGATCTGTGGCTCTTTGTGGCCACAGTGGTAGTTTGCCCAGCCTTTCCTCTCCTGCAGACTGTCATGCTGTATCATTTTTCCTTTTCCTTGCATCACTTCGTGACATTTTTTACCTTCGATGCAGAGGATTCCAGGGAGGACATATGTACCCCATGCTGCAAGTAATTTGACCATAGACTTTCTCCAAGTGTCTGTACAAGCTTGGGAAAGCTCAGGACACAGACTCCTAGGACTTTTTCAACATTAAACATTCAGATACTTAATACAAATGAGACACTAGTGTTTGAAGGGAATAAAAGAAGAAAGTGAAGAAAACTGCTCCTTTCTGCAAGGCAGACATACCTCCAGAACAGGCTATGGCTTCCCCAGCTCTGAACTGCCCCAGCTGGATGTGGGTCAGGCCCAAGCTATACAATCTGGTGAGTGTAAAGGCTGAACATAAGGTACTCATGACTGGCTTTAGTCTATGACTGAGTTTGCAGGTCTTCTGAAAAAAAGATTTAAAAATCAATTATGGCTTGTTATTAAAATTTCAGAAGAGGACACTAAGACAAGCAGTATACTTAACATCAACTAAGAGACAGACTGTTCTGCTTGGGGGCATCAAATGCAAATAATTCCCAGATATATGGCTAGTGACCTATTCACTAGAAGAGGGAGTCAATAGAACAGCCTGAGTGGATTTCTTTACTTCCTTGACCTGGCCTCTGTGTCCCAATCAAGGAAAAATTTTTGATAAACAACATACTTTCCAAGCCCACATCTTCTGGCTCTCTAGCTGTCATAAGGAGACAGGAACAGCCAAGCACTTATGGATCTTAGAGAACTCACAGTGGAAAAAAAGTCTAGCTTGTGCAACTGCAGAAAAAGATCCCTCTGTCTTAAACAGGGGAAAACTAGCAGACAAAAAATGTTGTGATGTTCAAATAATATTTTTTCCCTTTCTAAGTCATTAGTGTTCTGTCTGACCGTGGTTTGCTAAAATTGACATTCTTACTTGCCTTTTTCTCTCAGTAGGAATAACACCTTTCCAATTCATTTATCCGGTACTTACCCAATGAGAAAGTCATCAGGAGACTGGGAAGATCTGGGATCTGTTCCCTGCACTACTTCAGTGTTTGTGTTTAAACTCAGTAATAATACTAAATGCATTAACAATTTGAAAGGCACAGCTCTTCTCCCAGGAGAACAACTGAAACACTGTGCTCCAAAATCAGTCTTTTATTTATTTGCTCAGCGTTAGGAACATTCCAGGTGTTAAAGCATGCATGGCTATACTTGGAAATTGTTATAACAGTTCTGAGCACAGTTTTGACCTGGGGGAGATGCCACACTTCCAAACAAGTTTTGGATCTGTTCTAGGGGATAGCATGGACTGGTGACCATTGCCAAGAAGCAACTTGGCTGAAGCCACCCTGATTAGGAGGGCAAGTGTTTAGTAGTTAGGACAGGAAAGCAAAAGGAGCAGCCATTGTATTTCACTATCCATTGCTTTTGTGTGTCTGTTTTTCCCCAAACATTTTCTTTTTTATAGAGTAGGGAGGCCAACTTGTACTCTAAATTTTTATATTCATCTTAAAATTTAAACAAAAAAGTGAAACATTGTCTCCAAATACTTGGAGATAATTTTTCATTTGTAATCTACTGTTTTCATGGAAATACCAATAAACCTTTACTTCTACACTGCTTGACATTGATAAAGCCTCAGCGGGATATCTATATGTAACTTCAAGCACTGTGCTCCAAAAAAGATGGGAAACAAGAGAATAGAGCTAGAAGAAAGGCAGCAAGAAGGATTGTGTTTTCTAGACCTCTGATCAAAGAAGGATGACTGAAAGAACTGGATTTGTAGAGTAGGGAGAGACAGAAGTCTTTCAACTAACATCTGCTGCAAAAAAAGAAAGAACAATCCGATACCCATTTCTGTGATGAATAAATCTGAAAGCAAAGGGTTTAAATTTTGAGAGGGTAAATTGCGTTCCAGGTAAAACTTTGTAACAAAAGAGGGGTCTGGGATGGATTGATTTGAACTGCTGTGGGCTTTCTAGACAACTGTTTCATAAAGTCTTTCAGGCCAACTGCTACCAGAAAAGACCTGTGATAGCCAGGCTAGTCTTGGGCTTAAGGGATGCAGTAGGAGATCTTGAGTTTCTTTCTTGTTCTGTGACTTTTTGGTTTTTACTTCTGTAAGATTTGAATACTAATGAAATAATGTAAATCTATTTCAATCTATTGCAAAACATCTTTGGAGAAATTTTTCTTTCCCCTGCATCTATTTGCCTTCCAAATCCTCTTATCTGTCTGAATGCATTCTCTTTACAGATCTGCAAATATGAAACAAGATTTCAAGGTATGTATCAATACAGTTATCTGTATTAGAAAGGTAGATATTTTGATAAGTTTTATGTTCATTGCTATATTATTTGTCTCAGGATATACATTTACCCTATTGTAGTGGTTTGGTCCAAAATACTCATTACTGTTTATCTTCTGTGAGATAAGAATTAGGAGAAATGCAAAGCAGGCACCAAACTTGAAAGAATATAAAGAAGTTTATTAACAGACCTAAAAGAAGGGAAAAAAAATTATACCACCTTCAGAACTCTTCTCCTCCCCCCACCTTCCTCCCTTCTTCCACTGACAATGTAAAAAGACAACCCTTCAGATGTTCAGTCTGTTTACCACTTCCATAATAACCTTGTTCAGTCCATTTAGAAAGAGAAGTCTCTTCTTGCTCATGCTATGAAAACATTATCACAACGAGACAGCCGCCCACTTCCAAATATTGTTCAGTCCATTTAGGAAGAGGAGTCTCTCTGCTCGCATGTGAGTCCCTTCCCCCGACTTGCAGCTTTTCCTGCAACTGCTTTCGAGGGTCCACTCTTGAAGTTTTTTGGGGTACAATTTTAAGGTTGAGCCGTTCAGAAACAAAAACAGAGGCCCTTCTCCTTCCCTGGGAGCAAAGGGTCTTCATCATCTTCATCGTTAGGACTATCTCTGGGAGCATCTCTAGGGACTGAGGTTTTCTCCTTTCCCATTTGGAGCAAAAGTCCTCATCTGGTTCATCTCTCCCTGTCCAAACTTCTCATGAAATTACAGCTGCGTCAGCATCTGCCTATCTCAGCACAGGTGCTTTTGCTCACGAGTTGAACACTCCACCCCCCATATCTTCATGAAATTACAACAGGATACTCTGATATATCATAGCTGCACAACAGAATTTCAGCTTTAAGCATCTCCTCTCTCTCTTCCCTCAGGTTTTCAGCTCTTCACAGCAATAGAAGGGTTAATCTCACCTCGGCCTTGCAGCTTTGCAGCTGGAATGTTGAATTTTTCTTATCGCAGTGGAGAGGGGGGAGAGCTGAGCCGCTCCGGCTGCCCACGGCAAGGCAGTGGGGGGGGTTCCACGGCTGGAACAGGTCCATGGCTCCAGGATGGCCATGGCCCGGCCCGGCCTGGCCCAAGCAGGGCCTGGCCGGGCCCGCTGGCCCCCACACGGGGCCCGCAGCCACCTGTGCCAGCGCCGGAAACGAGAGAGAGCTTGGAGGGGGAGTTTGTCTATTCTTAAATGTGGATCACAGAGGTGGTCACAACTTTAAGTGGCTTAGAGAATTGTCCATATTCGAACTGGCCAGCTGATAGGTTCTATCAGTTCCCAGAGGAAACTGTAAGCACCCCTTAGCAAGGACATCCCTTCCAGGACTATGCTTGCTAACCTATGACACCTATGCTGAGGAAACTTAGACTATGAAAAATCCCTTGATAAAAAGATCATGACCTTTCTCTGGACATTGTCTCTGAATTTTGACTTAGTTACCACGAGCTCCTTTGCAGCTTTGTTTACTCTGGATGGCACAGGGTTCCTAGCCACAGCAAAAGAAAAGTGTGAACCCAAAAGATTGCACAACTAAAGTTTCTGGAGCTTGTCCATTGTAATTTTCACTTGCATTGCCATACACTCCAAAAATTAGAAGATTTTGATGTGGATAAAAGTGCTTGTCCAAGTACAGTGGTTAAATATTTGTAAGGCAACACTATTTACCAGACTTTAACATTGTAGCAAAGTTTTGGAAAATCTCTCTCAGCATCCCATTAATGCAACCCGCAAACACCACAAGCATTGGAAATGGTGCAATGGACAAATGGGCACTCCCAAATCTGGTGTTTGGACAAACCAATGTTCTGCTCAAAGTGTACAGCCTAAAAGAGCAGATTTCTCCTCAAGTCTGCATGAATGCTTTTCCTTTTCCTAAAAAAAAAAAAAAAAAAAAAAAAAAAAAAAAAAAAAAAAATTGGTACCATTTTAAGTAGTTGCAAGTTACATTCTATCCAGAACCTCATCACCCTGAATGACTTAATTATTAGTTCAAAGTCTGCCATCTTTCCTGATTTCACAAAACCCAGTGTATGAGGAGTTAAGTGATCAGAGTCCTTACTTAAGGAAAGCCCATTTGACTGGAAAAAAATAGAAGGGGAAGGAACTGGATCTAGTAAAATTGCTATGAATTTTTGGCAAAATTGGAAATTAATGTTTTTAATAGCTTTGCAGAGACAGTACCCAAGACCTTGGGATTCCATATGATAATATAAGGGAGAGTTTAGCCATCCTAGGACAGGTCTATAGTGAGGCTTCTTGCAGAGACAGAGAAGTCTGCAAAAGAAAACCTGTTCCTAGGAATGACTGCTCCTTCCAACAAACCTCCTTCAACAAGCAAGGAAACAGAACAGATGCTTAGTTTTTACAGTGATTAGGGAAGAATTGTAGAAAAACAAAGTGCAGTTTCTTAATGATGTGCTTGTAGTAATATTCTGTAATAAATAGGCAAGATGCCAGTTGGCAAATTACAATCCCTTCTTAATCCCTCCACAGTCTCCCTCCTGGCCGGAGCCCTAATGAGCACGGACTGCTGTGATGCAGGAATAAATGCTCAGCTGCATGAATGGCTCCACTGCTCCTTATATACCTGGTGAATTAAAAAGCTGGTAAACTTAATGTTGCACTGAAAGGGAGAGGTGGATGTTTCCTTGTCAAAAGTGGTTTATATCTCTTTATCAGTGGGGTTTTTTTGCCCCTAGACTGTGACAACCTGGAAAAATATGTTGTTCATAAAAAGGGTTCATCTAATCACAAATCATGTTGAGACAGTCTGATTGACTGGAGGTTATGGTGAACTGAAAGAGCATAGCTTTGCTCTCAGCACACTTTCCGTTAAAAATGTCATATGAGATGTAGAGAGAGTCACAGCATAAACCATAGGGAATATACTTGTTGTAAAAGCACACCAATGATCAGACAAAGCGGATTCTGGGAATAAAATATACAGCATCTGCAAATGGTGGACAGGCTTTTAAAGTCCATGCAAGTATGTACAGGCCCCAAATCACCTACTTGCTTTTTGCAGCTTCTGCAGAACTAGGATGTACCAGTACACAACAGAGCTATTGGTAAACAGCCAGTATTGCAGAGTGTGTCCCTGTCAGTCATGAAAAAGCTAAAGTTACTAAAAAAACCAGTGCAAATAAAGCAATGATTTCTACTCTGTTTCCAGTTCCAGAGACTTCTTGCAAGATATTTTGTACTAAAAATATTAGGTTACATTTTCTTCACAGAAGTGAAGTTTCAGCCTGAAACAGGAGAAAATATATTTGGAAGATGGCTGAAGGAATGGGAACATCATGAGAGAAATCTGGTGTTAGGATCAGGAATTTCATCAAAATGTCCAGGGCAGGCTTATTAGCCTCAATAAAGAAAGAGGAGTTATGAGATGATCCATGAGAAAATCATCATTAAATACTCCATTTCAGAGACTGTGTGTCACTGGGACAGGAAAGCAGCAGGGGCAGAAGTGCCACAGTTACCTGCATGTTTACCCAAGGTCTGGTTCTAGGTGCTGTGGTATGGGCTTCTGCAGGAGACGAAACACATCTTGCTCTGCAGTTGGCAAGCATTTGCTTGCCAACTCGCAATACAAGCTTTACAACAGGCCAGTGTTTAAAACCTGTGACATCTGGAGGTGGAAAAAACAGCCAAAAATTAACAGCTTCTGCTGCCAGTTTCCAAGCACTTGTACTGCCCAATCCCTTGGTTAGCTTTGTAAGCACCATGGCCTGCTGTGACCTTACCACACTTTCTTGCAGGGTTCATCCATGCCTGGCTTTGTATAAAGATATGAAAAACAGAGGCTGTGATGTGGTTTTAGTACTTGTATGGAAGTGGATAGACATTGATGTTATACCAGCGCTGCTTTCTTTCCCAGGAGGAGTCTCTGTCCCTGGTGAGGGGGAGCAAAAGCTTGAACGTGGAGTCTGACAGCAAATGGTTCAACTCTACCTGTGTTTCTCCTTGATCCAGGGATCTGCCAGTACTTACATGATCCTTCTGTGGGTCCCAGGCTCCCCACCAGCATGCTAAGAGCTGCTTTTATTGCAGAATATGTCTGCTGATGAAGGAGTTGGTCTTGGGCATGTCCAGGTGATGCAGAAAAATAGGTATTGGTATCTCTAGAGTGTGTTGGATCTTGTACAGAGGCTGTTAGCTTGGAGGGATTTAGAGAGGGATTTCTCTTGCCTTTCAGAGAGGGATTCTGAAAGGCAAACTAAGCAATGACTTTCCTGATATTAGGACTATCTGAGCTGTTGCACATTTTTGAGTTCAGCCTGGTATTAGATTAGATTGCTCAGTTGCTGCTGTCTCCACCAGATGCTTGTAGAGACACTTGAGTAAAACCACTGTGGGCAGAATGGCTCATCTAAAGGATTAATAGGGTTAGCACACGAGGACTTAATCTTCAAGAGGGAATGACAAAGTCTGATAGGCACATTCCTTGAATGTACACTTAGAATTGAGACATACTGGGAAGAAAAGCACTTGTTTATTTCTTCCCTACTTCCCCTGGGTTCAGATTTTCCCACCCTTATTCTATGACTCAAAGGGACAGTAAAATTTTCTACAGCTAAAATCAGACTAGTAGTTTCAACAAAACAGGGTGATTCCAAAATAAAGAAAAAACCCTTTCCTACCCATCCCCAACACTTATTTTCCTTTGGGTTAATGTTTTTATTTACTTTTTTACATAACAGTTGTCAAATATTTTGGGTTGTACCATCAGGATGTCAAGTAGAGGAACTGTGATTGTCATGTAAACACCCAGTTATGGAAGCCCCATGGCTTTTACAAAACATGGTGAGACCACTGACCAAGTCACCAGGGTTGGGGGTGCTGTAGATGAACGGTCAAAAAATACTATACTGGAGAGAGAGGAATTACTTGCACAGAGGGAAGAAAGGGATTCTCTGAGGTAACAGCAGCTGCTTCCAAGAATATGGGGAAGAACCTTTCTATTCTTGGCATCAAAGAGCTCTTAGTTGTGAAGGTCTCATGTGCTGCAGATTCTGAAGACACCCATGACTCTGGAATTATTGTCTGAAAGTTTTATTAATCCCGGTAGCTCAACTATATGGTTATGTCTCAAAAACTGTCTGAAATTTTAATAGGCTTTCTGGGCCTCTGGCTTAGAATTTACATTCTCACAACTCAGAAATGCTATTAAAAACAAATCACTAATTTCATCAAAGAAATTGTTTGCAGTATAGAAAAGTTCTATTAGTAGAAACTTATACATTGTCAAGTTATGCAGACACAACAAAGTTTGCACTGCTATGGAAACAAAGGTTATGCTGGGAAAAACAACTTGCAAGTGAATGTGAAAAGTAAGTTTATAAGAATGACACCTTTCAGCTTGATCTTGAAAGACATGTTGCAACACAAGCATCTTGGATTAGAAGACTGTTTTTATTTAGTTTTCCACAGACACATTTTTTGTCACCTCTAATCTCACAAATCTGACATCAAAAACTATCAAGATATATATTTGAGCTATTCAGGCAGAGAAATCTGCCAGTACAACGTTACTATACGTTCTTCTATTAAACATCCTACGAAAAACAAATATGGTCCCATCCATGCCCATCTAATACAAGAAAAACAGCTAAGTCAAGAGAGAATGTTAATCACACAGTTTTTTTCTTTATATGAGTCTAGTTATTCATAAAAGAGTAAAAATAAAAAATCTAGTTTCTGATGTTTAAACAAAACATACTTTATACGTTTGGCTAAGCTGAAATATCATACCTTGCCAAACGAAAAACTGCTCCCTAATGGTAGGTTCCCTAGCAGCTCAGTAGGTATGCAAGGTATGCAATTCATTTCCTGCCAAGGCAGAGAAAAATGGGTGGGTCCGAGATTATATTGCGAGTGTGCTTGAAAAAGATCTTAGTTGTTGATGTTATAGACTGCATATACATATCTTGACTTTTGGTCACGTCGAAAATTTCCCAGGCATAACTTTTGGGTTTAACTGTCTTTTAGCTCTCAGTGATGGAGTGTTCAATGGGAGGTGAAATGGGAATTTCCAGAGCATTACAGTCATCAGTGAGGAACACCAGGTCCTGGAGAAACAAAAAAAAAAAAAAAAAAAAAAGGAAGACTAACATTTATGAGAGGAGGAAGGCAGAAGACAGAACAACATTGAGAAGCTTGGGCCTGATCCAGTTTTGCTGGTCAGGGGACAGTGTGGAGACAAAAACGACTAAAAGCAGGGACTCTGTCCCTGCTGATGCATTGAAGCATCTTGACCTACCCTTCTACAGTAGGAGATCAAGATGGTGTACAGGCTCCGGGCTTTTTCCTTCAGTTTATTCACTTCAACCACTCTGTCACATCCGGGGTAGGCCACAAAATCACGGAGTTTTGCCAACACACAGTAATTCTGCAAAGCATGCAAAAGAGGTCTGTGTAACCCTGCACAAATACAGATTCATGTTTCTCATCCACCACTTCCAAAATTCTTACTGCTGTGGGGGAACCTTGAATTCCTACCTCGATGTACATGTAACCTATGCAGCCTTTAGTTATGAAAATTCATCATCAATATTTTATGACAAAGATGTTTGGTCCAAATAAGTGCTCGGAAAATTGCATATATACAGTTTTAGTCTGCCAGCTTATTTCTCACAGGCTTTAGGAGGTAGCAGTGCCAATACAATCAAATTGCTCCTGTAGTAGGTGGAGTATTCTACAGAATAGGTGCACTATTTCACTTTTTAGAGAGCACCTGATTTAGCAGATGAACAGATTATCAAGATCTCACAGACTCTATTCCTCTCTTCCTGTACAATAGGTGAAACCGTGACTACCAGTCCTGAATTTTTCAGAGTAATTTTTACCTCAGACTTTGTGCTACCAAAATAAAGCACAGACAACATGGACTTCACAACATCTTTGTGAAGCAGGTAAATAAATACCCCAGCTTTTGCTTTAAAGCCAGGGAAACTGAGGCACTGGACTCACATTTCTTGGTCTTTGCCATGATGTGAGACACTGGCAGCTCTGGAATTGGGATCAAGAGTGTCCTGAATTACAAGACTTGGTGTAGTGCTTACAGAAAATGTGTCAGACATTTCTTTTGTCTGAAATTTTCTGGTTTTTATTTACTCTGTTGAGCACTGGAAAAAGAAGCAAAATACATCAAATATCTCACTGCAGAACACTATGACACTAACTGTGTGCCGGAGGTTATTTTGTCTTAGCTAGGAGACAGCTACTGCTGTTTTTTCTCAGTATCACACTTCTGTATCCTCAGGCACACTTTTTTTCTGGATTCAACAAGCAGCTATTTAAAAGAGAAAATGCCAGCAAGGTATTCCTGCACTGATTTTTATTAAAACTACACACCAAGAACCACTCAGGATATAAAATGAAGTAGATTTATTAAGTGAAAAAAGTTTATTCTGGATTTCTTCTTTTAAACTATTATTCAAAGTTTTGTTGCACATATTTAATTTCTGTAAAGGCTCTGCCACAGTAAATTAATAGTGTGCATATGGTAATAACTTAAAAATATTGATTTCCTCATTTTAAAATTTTTAATCAAGTAAAATCTCAGAAAGTTCATAAGGATTTTAATAAAGTTCAAACTGAGATTATTTTTGGTCACTCATCTGTCTGGTTAATTAAGCTTTTAAAAATCCTTTAAAATCACTCCCCTGGGATATAATATTAAGAGCTATTCTCTCTTTTCATTAACTGCTTTTACTGCACAACAGTAAGAAAGAAGTGTGCAAACTTACGTGTATGTCCAAGTACAGCCTGGGCAGCGTCTCCACACATGAGTCCTGCAGGAAAGAAGAAAAACCTGTTGCAATTTTGTTTTGAGAGAAAACTGTGTCAGAAGTGGCAACCTGCAATGTCTGTTCAGGAGCTGTTTTTAGGTGGGCTCACCACAGTTTTGGAGGTCTGCAACTCCTTAAAGGACTCTGTGATTTCCTTGCTCAGAGACAACACCCTCGAGTAGCAAGTTGGAGGGGCTGTGCTGGCTAGCAGGGCAGCACAGAGCAGAGCAGACAGGAGCAGCAGCATCTTCATTGTGGGGAGTTTGTCCAGAAGAGGAGGAAGGGAGGGAAAAAATCACTGCCACTGCTTAGGTAGGTACTGCTGAGCGTCAATGAGTAAGTTAGACAAATCAGTCCTCAATTAAATAGTCTCCTGCATGAACAGGAAAAAAAGTCTGGGGGTGGTCCGAGCAGCAGCTTACTGCCGTCTTAAATTTCCTGCCAACCTATGAGGCAGAGCTGCAAGCACTTTCCTGCCCGGAGCAGGGAAAGGGGGAATGAGGGTAACAAAAACAAACACCACCAGCCCTTTACATTCCAGACAGAAAACAACCTAGTGAGCATCTCAAACAACAGAAATATGTGTAAGAAAGAGCACAGGGTTATCAAGTGTCATAGGCCCTAATCCCTTTGGTGCTTTGGCACATGCATCTCTTTTCTGAGCTGTGGGACTACAGAGACTGCAGATAGAGAGAAATCCTTCCAAAAAGCAAACTTCCCCAGCACAGGAAGGACATGGACCTGTTGCAGTGAGTCCAGAGGAGGCCACCAAGTTGATTAAAGAGATGGAGCGCCTCTCCTATGAGGAAAGGCTGACATAATTGGGATTGTTCTGCCTGGAGAAGAGAAAATGTCAGGGTGACCTAATTGCAGCCTTCTAGTACTTGAAGGGAGCCTACAAGAAAGATAGAGAGGATCTTTTTACAAGGGCATGTAGTGGCAGGACAAGGGGGAATGGCTTCAAACTGAAAAAGAGTAGGTTTAGACTAGATATTAGGAAGAAATTCTTTCCTGAGAGTTTAGTGAGGCACTGGAGCAGGTTGCCTCTGGAATTTGTGGATGCAACATCTGTGGAAGTGTTCAAGGCTGGGTTGGATTGGGCTCTGAGCAAGCAATCTGGTCTAGTGGAAGGTGGCCATGTCCAAGGCAATGTGGTTGGAACGAGACCATTTTTAAGGTTCCTTCCAAAACAAGCCATTCTATGATTCTATGATTCACAATTATCAATCAAAACAATAGTGCTTGTTATGGCTGTTTCGGGAGACCCATGTATTTCGTATTCACGGTCTCAAGCAATGTGAATACATCTCTATATGGCTGTGATAAGTGTATAAAAATTATTTTGCTTTCTGAGTTGAATTTCTGAGGCTTTGTTCTTTTATTAGATGCCAGACGGAGCTGAGAAATCCAGATGCTGGGATGCAGGCCTGAAGCTGAACATATGTTGTTTTATATGTTAATTGTCCTGTAAAATGGAGGTACCCTTGAATGAATAATTGGTTATTTTGAAAGTTATGCCACCCCCAACTTTTTAAATTCAAATTTTAGTAAGGTATTAACCAAAACAATAAAGTATCTGATGAAGTACTGCAATCCCCTGGCATTGTAGTACACCAGGAAGATTAATCTGAAGGTGGGAAAACCAGTTTTGGAGAAAAAAAACATACTCTGTATGGTGCAGAGGACTCTGACTTAAGTCCACCAAAACACCTGGGGGAAATAGGAGAGCAGGGCTGTATACTACTGTCTTGTTATGCACTTCTTTGCCTTCATAAAGAACAGTTGGTTTAGTAACGTCATGTACTCCTGAATGCTAAAATGGTAGATCCTTGGAGAATAAAGAAAAGTTGGGAATCCTGGTTGTGGGGATTTTAGGACCGGCCTTGGACTGCTGGGACTTATTTTCAGGAAAAGGAGTTGTCTGGACAAGTGAGTTAGGAGGCCAGAGGGAGACAGGAAGCCTTTTGAGAGGGCCCCAAGCAGCTGGATCATAATTCTAAGTGCAGCTACATGATGCACATCCAAGGAAAGGATCCTACTTACTATGAGTCTTGCTAGTAAAGAAACAGATTCTTAATCACCATCTCATTGCTGTAAAGAATAGCTGAGGATAGGAGTGAAATATGATCCTTCTATCACATTCATGTTTGGCAAGCTGCTGAAATGTAGTTGCTCTGCCAGAACAGCAGTTTTCTGAACAGCATAAATGCTCTCCCAGTACTAGAAGTCAGCAACCCAGCTGCTGCCAAGGATGACTTAGGAAAGCAAGGGCTGGATCTGGCTTCTCCAAAACACTTCATCAAATTAAAAAAACCCCAAAACAACTATTTTGTGAAGGTGGAAAATTCCTAAGATAATTTGCTGTGAGGTTTTTGCTCAGCTGCAGTATTCCTACCTTGTGGTTTCCCTTTGATTCCATATAACCTAAGTCAAGGAAAGTCACCTTTGACGGATGTCTGAGCTACCCTCAGAAACCATAGGATGTTTTATTTCCTGAAAAAACACAAAATACTGGCATTTAATTTCCTCACCTACATATTCTCCCTGGGCCAGATTACTTGCATAGGTGACTCTGACCCAAATGATTATTTTCCAATATCCAGTATCTCATCAGCACTATTGCCTATCTCAGTGTGCAGAATATGCAATTCAGTTAAATGATGACAAATACTTTCTTTTCAGTTACTTCTATTTGTAGCTCATCAGCAAGATTATCCTTGATCTCTGAGTACATTCAATTTATGGTCCAGATATGACTAAATAATTTTTTTCTCCAACAAGCTCAGTGGTGACTTCAGGAGAACTTGCAAGTGACACCAGGCACTAGGAGTCCTCTCAGTCTAAGGCACCTGGCACAACTGTGAAGCAGATACACAGTTACCAAAGCCCTTGAAACTCCAGAATCTTTTCAGTGGCTGTCTTTATCCAGTCACTTATGCAAAGCCACTTATTAATTCTGGTGCATACCCTGCCTTGGGCAGAGAAGGTCTTTAACAGGGAAACACAAGCTGTTCTTCACAAAGGCTAATAGCCTCTTAGAGGCAATATTCAAAATGGACATGGAAATAGAATTTAGAGCTACAGGAGGGGAAGGGGAAAAGGATCAAAATATATTAGAATCAAAACTTGCCTAAGGATTGCCTCTGTGGAGAAGCAGCTATTTACAGCCCTTCCTGTCTGTGGGACAATGCTCAGGCTGGCATTAGGAGGGAGCACAGCGGGAGTCAATCAGTGTCACCATATTTGTTATCACACTGTGGACATCTCCAGCACAGACACATCTTTATCATGCTCTTCCATTCAGTGAGCACGGGGGCTTCAAGGGCTCAGGACACACACTCTCACAGTTTTGCATTAACTCTTGATGCTGATGATGTCACTACATCCCTGAGTGCTCTTCACAGTGCATTTATTTGCTCTTATAAAAGGAATATTCCATAGAAAAGCAGACACATGGGCTGGGAAGAAACTGAGAAGCCTATCATGACATAACTGTGTATATATTTTTATTAAAAAGTTTTAATCTGTGTTGTCCTTTTCTTCCAAGTTACTGAAAACTCAAACAATAATACTTCTCTAAAAGTCAAAGGACTCACTATGCAGTCAGAAATTCTCCCATTTTTGAATAGTCTACTAGGGTGTCCAGCAACTTTTGACAAAAGCCCCTGGAAGCTGCTGATTTTTTAACACCAAAATCCACCTTCTTAATGAAAATACTTACTTTAAAATAGTTGGGGGCCATCATGAGACACCTCATGTAATGAATATAATGAAAAATAAAAAAAGTAAAATATAAAAACAATAAAACAGAGAAAGCTCTGTGTTTAAGCAGCACCTCAAAGCCCAAAGTGACTCAGCTTTTTGCTGTGATGAAGGTGCCACTTCTTGTTTCAAAGCAGGGCTAAACTGCCCTGCAAGCTCCCAGCTCAGCACAAGACTTTTTGGAAACCCTGGCCTCTTGTTTAAGGTCTTACCAGTTTGTCATGTTTTTCCTTGCTGTGAAACAGTACATTTTGCTGAGCCTTTCTGTAAACATCAGCTGAAATTCAGTGCAGAAGTTGTGCAGCCTCACACATTGCCCTGAGTCTGGGGGTGCTGGTGCACAATGCTGACAGATTCCTGGCACAGAGAGAAGCCTGATATGCCTGCGTTTGAAGCTGGGGTAATCCAATGCGTCTTATTTTCTCTTCCATGATGGCAGTAAGAGTCTGCTGACCATCTGCATGGCTTGGCCAAGCTATGAGACATAGACAAGGCAGGCAGGGTCTCAGAGCTGTCTCTGGGCTGGTGCAGCAATGCCATTTCCCCATGATAATTAAGCAAGAGTCTTTTTTTCCTTACTCAGTGGTACAGGCTTCTTTTTTCTTCACTGTTGCTGTTATTTAAAAAAATTTACATATATATTGAGGAAACTAATGGTACTGCTCAATAGCCTGTTCTTACATAAAATGGTTATGGAAGCAGGTAAAACCATCTGGGTCAGAAAAAGAAATTAGATGTTCTGAAATCTGTTGGTCTTGCTAGCACGAACCTGGCACTGGGCACTTTCCCTGACGAAAAACATATGGAAATGGGGAGCCCTGTGATCCAGGACACAGACAGGACAGCCCAGCAGACCTGGGGAGCAGGAATCATTTCCATGTGCAGCCTCAGACCGGTGACCAAATCATTTGCACTGTCTGTGCTGACCAGCCCTCTCTGCAGGCAGTGTCCAACCTGCCTTTGCAGCAGAGCAGGGGCTCAGGCAGCAGCATCCTGCACCCAGAGGGCACACGGGGCTCTGGATGATGGCAGAGCCCGAGACAGCTCAGAGATGTCCACACGAGCATCTGTCACTGCAGTGCAGGCGTAGCCTGGCTTGTCTCCATCCTGGCTGCTGTCT
The DNA here is from genome assembly GCF_017639235.1 of Corvus kubaryi. Classification (NCBI taxonomy): domain Eukaryota; kingdom Metazoa; phylum Chordata; class Aves; order Passeriformes; family Corvidae; genus Corvus; species Corvus kubaryi. Next base: position 19,521,026 of record NW_024582073.1, read on the forward strand.
CCATAATGGGGATAATGGTATTTCCCACAGACGCTGTGGGAACTCAGCCATCAACACCAGGGAGACGGGAGATTATGCAGTTTTAGCCTTGTCAGGGATACTCTTTTCAGTGACTGCAAGGCGTATTGATTCAAGTAATGCAGGATTTAGAGGCTTAAGCCATCACCACCTTGCTAAGAAAAAGGCAATTTTAGCTTGGAGTAACTTGCAGACCTCTCCAGTGAAATAACAGTGGTGCTTTCAGCCTGGCTCCCTGTCTGGCCATGGCACAGGCAGAGCTGCCTTGTCCCAGTTACACACAAGTACCTTGTCTGGACTCTGCCTGGGCGTTGAGACCACTCGTGTATGAGTTATCCCAAGGTAATACCATTCTTTATTAACACTGCAGTCAGAGTCACAATAACAGGGCTTTGAGGAGGGAGCCTTGTTCAGGTTCAGAGCAGCAGTATTTCAAGTTATTCATGTTTTCCTGCTCTGCCTTGCCGTCCATCCTCCTCCCTCTCTCTCTCTCACATGCAAATGTGGTAGATAGCTCTAGGTCTTATCATTGCTGGTCAGCTTCCCACCCGCCCTAATTACCCTCGTGATGAAAAATTATGTCAGCCACCAAGGAGTGTACCGGGGGTGATATAAATAAATGTATTCATCTACCAAATTTGTCCTGGATATAAGCCCTCCAGGGAATTCAAATGCTGAAAAATGCAAGGTCTAAGCTCTCTGCTGTCCCTCCAAGGAGTTCTTGTCTACGCTGTGGTTAATATACAAGGGGATGAGTGACTCTATTTTTTAGGACTGGTATTCCAGCACCTTTCAGAAGAATTATGTCACTGAAAGAAAAATGGATGAGACTGAAAGTGCAGCTCAGTAAAACAATCCAATCCAAGCCAAAGAAGAATCCAAAGAGACTTTGCTGAACTACTGCCTACACAAGAGCTTTTTAGTAGCTGCTTAGCATGCTAGCAGGCACAGTTTCCTACTTATTCTTGCCTAGAAAACTGCAAATGTCACAGCTTATGTTGTTGTATATTTCTAGATACAAACAATAGTTCTTTCAGCAGGCTAGAAAAACTGCAAGGTAACATAAATTCTCATCTCAGCTGGCAGAGAAGGTAAGGTACAACTCCACACAATACGTCATGTCTTCCTAGTTCTGCTTTCTTTCTGTACGTGGCTTTTTGAGCTTTATACTTAAGATCAGTGGAAGAAATCCTGCCATCTCTGAAATCAATAACACAAGTCACAGACTCCTGTGGATCCACATTCTCACTTTAGATTAAAACTTGTGTTCAGTTCACTGGCCTTAGTAGGACAAAAGCCCTAAAGCCAAAGTAAGAGTAAATCAGTCTCATTATTTCTTGTTTGTCACAGAGAGCATTACCTTTGGAGTCCTGTCTGTTGGTGACACAGCACAGATTCAGAGCTTTATCAGTGCCTTGAAGCCAAATGATATGACAAGTACCTTGTACAGCTAAAATACTCTTTTAAGGAATAAAAGTGTATAAAATAGAGGGGAATAGCTGAGGATCTACTCTACTACTTAATATCCAGAAGTGATGAAAATGAGTGGAGGTTAATTTTATTTAAGAAAATCCATAAGCTTAATAATTATATTTTTGTTCTGTCAGCTTGACTTGAAACAAAGAAAACATAAATACCAGAACATGTCAGAAACTGGTGTTAACAACAGACTGTGTTTCAGATGTAATTGCCATTTAAACCTGAACAACTTTTCTGTTTTAAATTCTTTTGATAAAAATAAAACAGAAAAAGGATCTCCTTCTGCCTCTGAATCACATATTACATGTGTTCCCAGATGACTAAGTGTCCCTACAAGTGTGGTTTTAGCTTGGTTTTGTTTAAGTTGGGTGACTGAGGAAAGAATGAGTTGAAGATCCATGGAGTGTAGCTGCATACATACATGATACAGTTGATATTTTGCTATAAGAATTAGACTGTAGCTTGCAGGGGGTCTTGCCTACACCCAGAGGTTGCCCTGTCATCCTCACAGGTAGTTTTGAGAACATTTGTAAGGATGAGGTGCTGAACAGGCCCCTTCTGCCTGCAGGGCTGGCTCTCAGGCAGCTTCCCAGAGAGCGCCCAGCGCTGGGTTAACCCAGCACTGGGATAACCAGTGGCATGGAGAGCCAGGGCAGGGATGTGTGTTCATGGTCACCACCTGGGTGAAAGGCATGGCAGAGCCAAGGCTGGCTTGGGAGCCTTCCTCAGAAGAGTGTCTACTTACTCTCACAGTTTTATAAAGTTTCAGTTTATAGTTATTCCCAAATAAACCACAAAACGGAGACAATATTACATCTGGGTAATGTAGTGAGGAAAGCACTGAGGGATGGCACAAAGAGAAATATTTTGAGTGAAGAATCACCTTAGTTGGAGCATTATGTCTTTCATGTGTAGAACCAGCCAAGGTCTTAAACATCTATGCTTTTAATTTTGGACCATTAAGCTAATTTCCATTGGAAATAATCAAATTAACATTTATTTTCCTTCTTTCTATTTGGCTGCAGCTGTTTTGTTTTGTTTTGTTTTGTTTTTTTGATGTTTTGGAAGGGTTGTGGCTGGGGAAGTGAGAACTTGGCTTGATTTAAGATGTAAATGCAATTCTATCAATCTTCCCCTCTGCTAATGGTCTGCCTGGCCATTTTAAGGGCATATAGTGAAAAGGAAACTGTGACTGCTAAAGAAAAGCCACCCCCTGCTGTTCCTGTTCATATTTATTTCACAATCAGCCCATTGAAACGGTGTGATTCACACTCTGATGCTGTCGTTGTCTAGCTGGCAAAGTCACTGGAGAATTTAACTTTTCCCAAGCTGAAAAGTAGGCAGACTGCATTTGGGCAAAAAGCAATCTTATCAGCAATGAGAGTTAGTTAGATCACTGCAGTGATCTCTCTTGCTGAGAGCTAGGCCTACCCTTGCAAATGAGAAGCTCTCTTGAAATAAGCAGCTGTCTTCAAAAAACTGAGAACTGTTGCTTTTGAAATGTAAAGTGTCCTTCTGATATACATATATATAGAATACACAAGAGTAAAGTCACGCCAAAGTCTGAAGGGGCAATTTAAGTGTTCTTTGTTAAAACATTGTTTCTCAAATAAATAGCCCAAAAAGGGTAAAAGCATGTGTGAGTGCACAAGAGGGAAAGAGGCTTCCCAATTCCCCAGTAATCTTGAGTAAATACTAAAGGAAAACTCTGTCTGTTTATCTTAAATTATCCAGACTTACTGTACTCACCATCTACCTAGTAACCAAGCAGCTTGTGTGAAATAATGACTTCCTGGTAACATAAAGACACAAGACTGAAGCTTTATCTTTACTATATTAATCATGATCTATCTTTGTGACAAGTATTACCATATACCCTTCCACTGACCTAACTTAAACATTTGGGATTCTGTATCAACATAAATGATCAGAAACAAAAAGCAGATAACTAGAGTCTGGATTAATGGAAATAATTAAATCCAATAGCACTATGTGTTTATCTATGCACTTTCACATAGAATTTCTACTGTAGTGCAAGAACTCATGGTGATGATGGAGGATGCAAAAAAAAAGTGCTAAGTTAATTACTACATACTTGCTCATTAATCATGGGATAAATATTAGCTGCTTGTTGGAATAGCCATGAAAAAGGTGAATTTAATCTTAGGATGTGTCAGAGAAGTTACAGCCAGCAAGGACAAGGAGATACTGATTCTGGTATAAAGGCAGGGATCTGCTCATCTGGCATGTTGGCCACTTTTGGCCACCCGTAGTTGAGGAGGATGAATTCAGACTGCATGGGGTGCAGAAAGAACTGAGAATATTCAGTGTAAGGGAAATTTGGGACAAGGTGTGCATATTTCCCTTCTACATCTCTTTCCTTGTCACCCCAGTTACTTTTCCAACAGCTAGGTCCTTGCCCTGCTCTTCTGGCAAAGCCAGCTCTCAGCTGTGTTGCTCAGGGCACTCCAGATCCATCGCAGCCTCCTTTGTTCACAATCCATTTTCCCACGGCTGCTGCTGGGAAATTCTGTAATAGGGGATAGAAAGGGAGGTGGTTCTGTAGACCCCTATGCACATACATCCCAGTGTCTCAAAATCCAGGCACACTGGGACTGTAGAGCCCAGGGAAAGAGGGAACTCTGCTTCTGTGCCCAACCCTTTGGATTGGGCTCTGCCTTGGTGGCTGACCGGTAGCTATCACTTGGACTGAGGTGAGAATTGAAGCTGCGGAGGCACAGGACGATGGTCAATGGCTTTCTAGGAGAGAGCTCAGAGCTGCCTGAAGTAGAGGCTGGAGGCCTTGGAGTCCAGCCCAGAGAAGGACGTGACAATGTGCTGGCCAGGGAAGGACAGTTGTCCCACCTAGTCTGAATTGAGCATTAAAACAGCTGTGCCAGCAGCACTGTGCAGCTACACAGAAAGGCTGGTTTTGCTCCTGGGGAACATGAAAAGCACATGTACAGGCAGGCAGCAGAGCAGCTGCTACACTCAGACCATCAACCCACTTTATTCATTAAATGTATGCTAACAAAAAAGGTTGGCATCAACTTTGTTCACATCAAAAAGACACAGTTCCAATTCTTGCTATTGCATAATTTAGGTACACGAGCTTCTGTAATAAAACAGTGTGCCAGGCAGAGAATGATAGCATTGTCCACACCATTGTCTCTCTGACACCAAAGAGAAATGGAGCAAATGGAGTCAAAGAAACCAAACAACATTCAGGAAAGTATCAAAGTGATCAAAGCAGCCTCTTTTATTCTGCTTTACACATAGTTTTCAAAGAAGTGTTACATTTCCAAACACACTCTGTCCATTCTTGATGCCAATAAACCAGCTCTGTTTAGCTTTATGCTTTGATAGGAGTAGGAACAACAACAAAAAAAAATCTTTAGTGAATTGAGTTTTCTAAGCCTTGCTATCAAGTTTTGAACTTGCTAGGAAAAGACTAAATGTATTTGTTGTTCTTTGAGGAAGCAGAGCCTTCATTGAGGGAGACCTGGTGTCAGGCCTGAGTAGCCCTATAGGAAAATCAGCATTTGCAAGCATGAGGAGAAGCTCTGAGCAGATTTTTTGTTCATTTGTATTTAATATAGCTCTTTGTTAGCAGACCAAGCCTCAGGGAAAAAGAGCAACCCACAGAGTATGTAAGAGCATTTTGGAAAAGACCATAGCCCTTTTATGGCTAGAAAATATTGATTATTTTTATGTATCTATCTCCCATTATTTTCCCAAAGACATAGGCAAGGTTTCAAGGCACCTGATCTAAATGCACGGAAGGAAAATATTATTTTGTCGATGTTGTCATTTGACCATTAATGATGTCAAGCACGAAGCTTTTCTTATACCCTGGCAGGATGTACCCCATTTCTGTCTTTGTAAAATCAGATTTTCTCTCTGTGCTGCAGCGACTGCAAAGCACAAGCTGCCCCCAGGGAGGTATTTTGTTTAGCTGTGTGGACACATTCCTCCAGGAAATACTGAAGCCAAACCACACACACACAACACACACAGGCCTTCCATTTGAAGAATTCAAAGCTTGAAGAGAAAACAAACCAGTACTGGGTCTGGAATCTGAACTTCAGTGCATGTTTAATTGTGTATTTCACATTCTTCTTTGTTTTTACCAGCTGGGCTGTGGACCAATATAGTCATTTTCTGAACACAGGGAGCACTGTCCAAGGACAGCCCTATATCCCCTGGCCAGGTCAGAGTGGAAAAAAACAACATGGAAAAAATATTTGCATATCCAGCACTCACTTGTTTTTCCCATGTGTGAGACAGACATGGAGAGTGGCAATTGTTGTCATGAGTGAGAACTTGCTGCACAGTATGTTGCTGTGGAGGAGAATCATGCAAGTCAGGAGGCAAGAGAAGTCATATATGTATGATTACTCTTTCATGCCTTCTTTTCTTTTCACTCGCTCAAGGCAGAGATGTGAGGAAAATCAAGTTCTATTTTATTCTCAGATGGAGCCAGATACTGGCATCCATTTTGGCAGCTGGAGTCAGAAACAGGACAACTGATACAGTAACATGATTAAAACTATCAGTCTGACCCTCACTTAGGACTTGCCTTCAGCCCTGAAACAGAGCCGCTATTAGGCCAGACACTCTATGAGAATGAACTATATTCTAGTGCTTTATTTTTTTGTTTCTTTAACACATCTATCTATCTATCTATCTATCTATCTATCTATCTATCTATCTATCTATCTTTATTTATTGAACTTTTATTTATCAAGATTTTTATTTATTTAACTTTACTTGTTTTACAGGTTCTGATCACAGGAACTAAAGACATCAGGGATTTGTGGGCTGCTTGCAGGTGGCTCAGATGAGCAAACATGAGGACAAACCATGAGATTTACTTCTCCTGCCAGACCCGGTGATAGGGGCCCCTCTTCTGCTGCCCAATCGAAGTCCTCGAGGATCAGAGCCCCTCATGTCAGTGAGTTCAAGGACTCTCCTTCTTGGGGCTCCCTCCATTACCAGCTTCCCCAAGCAGAGGAAGAGCCAGAAAGCAGATGGTCCTGTCTTAAGTGACAAAGGTGAAGAGGTGCCAGTGTTTGATGCTGGAGCAATACAGAAAAATGGCTCCACTCAGAGGTGAAAACATCATAAGCTCTGCAATGTTTTACTCAAAGGCACTGCTAGATAGGGACAAAATTTTTATAAATGTTTTGGGCAGTGTTGAACACACCATCATTTATTAGCAAATGATTCAATTAGAATTCTGTTAGTAATTAGAAAGCAAATACTTATAAACTAGGATAAGACTGATGTAAATGAGGGTGTTGCTCTCCCCTTCAGATTGTTCTGGTGCTTCAGCTAACATTAAACAGTAGATGTGACAACTATATTCTTAAAAGAAATACAAAATAATTTTGGATTAGACTGCTGATGTTGAGAGATTCTTGCTACAGAATACAAATTACTTGAATTTCCAGTGCAATCTCTGAAAGACCTTCAGCTGTGTCAGAGACCAGCATCAGATGCTGACTTCTTTTTCAAAGACAGCACTGATTAAAAGATGATGGTGTTCTTCTCGGAGTAAAACTCAAGGTTCACGGTCTGATAGTGAATTCAGTAAGGACACCCTTGGACCTGAAACTCTGTGTGTGTGTGCCAAGAGCATAAAAAGCATGCAGAGAAAGTTGTGGACAAATACTTGTGTGCAACTACCTACTCAAGTGAAGTATGCTTGGGTGGACTCTATGCTGGAGTTTTAATGCATAATTCAGAATCTTCTTTAATAAATCATGCGGCCATTGGTCCTTCTGAAGCACAGATGCCTTAGGGACTATAATGATTTCTGGCTTTTTTTTTTTGTTTATGCATGCTCTTTTTAAAAAATTCCTTTTGTCTTTTGGCTCACAGACTCCAGTGAGGGAACGAAATCTGCTGATAGTGAGTGTAACTCACTAGAGGATATCTGAAGCAGACACTACATGTCATTATCTACTATGTTGCTGAGGGCTGGAGACTAATTTCCAGGTGAAACATGTTGTTAGCACTGCTGTATGGATTAAAGCCTACGGGGCAGCGTCATAGATCAAGACTCCCACTGAGTCAGAAGCTGTGTAAACATGTGGTGAAAAGATGATCTCTGGGTCACAGAACTTTGCACGCTTCTCTGTTTAACCTACTGCCATCTTTCTCTGCAGGTTGTTCCTTACAGTCCATTAATAATGATGTATTTTGCTTGTCTGGCAATTGCATGCCTGCTTAGCATTTGTTTCATGGAATCAATAAATGAAAAATGTCTGTGTTAATATGGTGGATTTCTCACTGTTGTGTCTACTGGCATCAATTAATCATTCCTTCTTGAGACAGCACACTGAGAAGGTACTCAAATTTCTGTCTCTTCCAAGAGCACATACATACATCTGAAAAAGTCCGTATCTGGTTTGGGGGTTTTGTGTACCTGGGATTTTCAGACTGGCCAGCTCTTCTTCCAACAGTTCTTCCTAGTAGAAGAAACGCTGCTTTTGGAGTTAATTTCATCTGGCAACATTTAGGATGAATAGCACAATGAATGTGTCAGTGTTTCTAAACAGTTTCTTCTGTTTGAATCTAAACCCAAAAGGCAAACTCTTCCTTTGTATTACCACTCCACTATCTGGTCCATAGAACAGAGAGCTTTCACAGCACCAAGAACTTGGCTATCCTGCTCCAGCTCATGTATTCAGCTTCAGAAGGCCTCAGCTCAATTCCTGTCACTTTAATGTCCACAATTCTCTAATGGAGGCTCATTTGGCACTGAATAGACAAGTCCAGTGCCAGCCACTGGACTATGTGTACCACATGCTTGAGAGTTGTTTTCTTCTCTGTGGTGCTTCCATCTTGATGACACTGAGGACTGAAAATGAAATATTGTGAGCTGGTGTCTTGCTGAGAGTGAGGATGAAAACCCTAAGGGCACGGGGAAGCAGGAGAGCACAGAATGAACCGTGGACAAGAAATCATGGTGGTAAATGACCAGAGAGTTCTGCACTAAATAAAGCAAGCGAGCAAACACAAGTTGTGTGTTCAAGCAAGCATGAGCTGTGTGTTCAATGTTGCCTAAAGAGAATTCCTGGTCTTTTTGGCAAGAAAGTAAATGTTTGCACAAAATATAGGGAGGAAACGTATTCAGATGTGTTTCAAGCCACAATGCCACTGGTTTGGAATTTATCTATTCAGTAACTGAACATATCACGCCTCTTTAGGTACAGATAGCATGTAAATCAAAACAAAAATAAATTAACTGATTTTTTTGGTCATATTTTGCTGTGATTTTTATGATTTTGCCTCCTTTTCTGTCCTGTGTAATATTCAATTTCAAAAGCAGCTTTTAAAGCACCTTTAATAATTGGGTTACTGAATGCTTCAGTAACTCCACACACCTAGAGTCTATAAACTAGGATGGATGTTGCTGGAGACTCATTTTTCCCTTGGTCAGTGCAGTATAGGAGGTGTATTCTGACTCCTCTGGACATACTATCTTCTAAAGCATCCTGTAGTATTCTTCCTAAGAAAATTGGAGGCTTTCTGGTCTATTAATTTTCAGTGATCAACTGAAACCAAATTGCTTTGAAACCAGCAAGAGTACATTTTTGCTCCCAAATTGCTGCCATGCCCATGGGCCACAGTAGATCAACATGAGCAGGGGTGTTTGGCCCCTTGCACTCTTGCTGTTACCCCATTCTTGTGAGATGACTCAGATGGAAACTGCCAGGATTTCAGTAAAATTCTCATTTGTGAGCACACTTGCAAATACTTTCGCCTGGAACAAGCTCCAGCGCCCTACGTGAGAAAAGGCCACTTTCGGGCTCGTAGCAGGAACAGTTAATATCAACAAACTTCACCACCAACACAATTTTATATCAACATTTTCCTTTCTGTGTTTTTTATCCCCCTCCAAGGGCTGTCGGTCGCTCTATTGAAGATTCCTGTAATTTCAGCAATAAGCCACAGCAGGCTCCTTTCAATCAACAGCAGCAGCGTCACAGCAAGAAACAGTAACACATTTCCCTCCAAGCAAGCACACTCTGACTTCATTCAGGCACACAAATGTGCTCCAAATCCCAAATCACCATCTCCCAGCCCAGCAAGACAAAGGCTACAAACTGAGTTGAAACAAAACAGATAAGCAAGCTAAAACATTTTCTTCCTGCAGAAAAATAACCCAAATATTTGCACTCTGCCTACCTGCAGGAGCTTCTGTTCCTTCACATGGTCTTGCTGCAGTTTCTCCTTTCTAGGCTGAGGGGTAAAGCCCTTTGCAGGGTAAACACCACACTTCTTTCACCTGCAGTTGGAAATTTATGATACTTTTCAGGAGACGTGAAGGGACTCCTACTTTTGGGAACCTTGATACCAAATGAAACAGTTTTGACAAGCTGCCTTCAGTGATGCTCATCAGATTTTGGCTTCAGAGTAATGGAAGTAGGAACCATGTTTTCTTCAGCTTCTTTTCTTTTATTTCCAGTTCTCCATTTGCATCACTACTTTAGGGTCATTTTCCATCTTGAAGATGCAATGGGGCTTTCCTTATGGAAAACACACACACGGGCAGAAGAATGGATGTGGCAGGTGGCAGTCGCTGCTGAGTATCGACATTTGTAACTCTCTACTCATGAATGTTTGTTCAGAAGCAGAAGAGACAAACACCTTTATATGCATGTAAAAAAGGAACCTCCTGGAAGCTGGCTCCATTTTTAAGGTTCTAACAAGAATGATAATTGTCTATAAATGTCACGATTAGCACAAATGTACTCTGAAGCTATTTTTAAACATTCGTAAAGGGAGGCAAAATCATAAAACTCATATAATAATCACATATTACATTGTGCCACCAGTTGTAGAATATTTTGTGTATTTCCTGCTGTATTACTTTCCCTTTCCATTCTCCTTCATGGAAGAGTTCAGAAGGCTAAAAAAGAATTCAGAAAAGACATAAAATAAACAGGCTTGAAGGGGTCATAAGCACTGAAGGTTACAGTACATCTGAAAAGTCTTAAAATCCAGACCAAATTGTCCTAAGTCTCATTTCTGTATCAGGACAGGAGAAACTGGATCCCCATTCAGTGTCTGTTGTCTTTTTTCTCCTCTTTCCTGAGTGACTGTGTCCTGAAAAGTCAGAAAAATATCAGACCCTTTAATAAAATGACCCTTTAATAGATCTATACTTATTAAAAAGTTTAATTACTTTTAAATTATAAAATTATTCCTAGAGGCATAAAAAACATTAACATTAAGATATTTTAAAAACATAATTTTACTGTAAATTTAACCTTTGACAGAAGTTTCTTTCCTGAATTTAAATATGCCACTACACAGATTATTCAGAGGAAAATATCTGAATAAAGAAATGGCAGAATAATTGGGAACTTCTTCACATTGTAAGGACTTACAACTGCATCACATCAATGCCATCTACAGAGCTGCATATATTAGGAATCCTAGAAAACCCCAGATAACATGAGAACAGCCAATTTCCCGTTCTGCTCTGACTAGTCTGTGTAGAAAGAGCTCCTTCCCCTTCCTAACCAAGCATGACTGTTCCAAACTGGGTGTCCAATTGTACTTTAACAAGAAAAAAATTGCTGTTGTGAATGTATGTTATCCTGCAGGATTCCCCCCAGGAGACACACTCATTTCTCACAGCTCACTGGCTCCCAGGGACAGCTGATGTATCTGGCTGTAGCCTGCTCATCACTGGCATGATGCACGGTTCTGAGGACTTTAAATAGGATGCCTCTCCTGGTACTTTTATACGTCTTTCTGTTTGAATCATTGCTTAAATGTAAATTGAGATAAGATGGAGTATAACACAGAACTAAATGCTGTTGTGACTGTACATACAAAGAGTTTTCTTCACCAATCTTTTTCCCGTAAACTGTATTTTCTGATTATTTTCTTTTTTTAGAGAAATAGTGAAGAAAGAGAAGGTAAATTCTGCAATTGATCTAATGATATGCTGCTTCATGTTCATGATAATGACAGAAACATTGGGTATTGGGAAGGGAGGAGGGAGGCAAAAAATCATTAAACAGGGGCCATAACCTCTTTAGGGGCCTGGAGATGTCTTTTCTATCTATATTAGCAATCAGTTCAGTGCTGTTGGCCCAGATCTGGAGTGGGAAAGAGTTGGTTCTGAGGCTGTAATATCCATACTGTGTGTGTTTTTGGGGCTCACTTGGATGATCTCTCTTCTGGTGCCATGGGTTGAGTGCCCAGTACCATCAGGTTGTACAAGGTGCACTCCTGCAAGGCACCTTCTGGTTCTGGTGCCCCCCAAAGGAATCCAGATTGTGTACTGAGACTGCTCCGTGGTGTAAAGCACAGCACAATGGATTGACTCAACTGTGAGATTTGCTTTAAAAGTGCACTCTTGTGTCAAACCAAACCAGCAATGTCAATGTGGGCAGTGCTGGGGGAAAAAAATGCATCTGGTCACAGTCCTAGGGACATGTTTGCTCAGGGCATCTCTGCAGTAATTTCACTTGAGGGAAATCCTAGAGCTGAGAAGACAAACATACCTTAATGGAAAGCTTTATTAGTCTCATTTTTTTCATTGAGCTAATGCATGGACTGGGGGATAAAGGAGCTTAGTGGGTTCATGGAAATATATTTTACAGAGATTGGTGATGACTTTGGCTCTATAATAAGGTTCTGTCAGATAGCTAGGCTCTTGTGTTAATTGGATATGATTCCAGTAAATGTAATAGCAATGAGCAGCAAAATGCTTTCCCATGCTTATGCGTGACCAAAGGTAAATTGCAAGGTGTCAGATAAATAATTCCTGCTATTTTTCACAAGGTGCAATTACATGCCTTTAACTTTCCAAACCCATGTAGTTCTCAAGCACCATTGGGCCTCACTTCCATAGCATACTTAAACCTCCTACTTTGTCTTTTCTACCATCCTATTGCACAGATTACAGTCTCGTATGCATTTATTGAATGTACATGCAGCAAATCTCTTTATGAGACAAGGGCAGAGAAAGATGTGATTAAATCTCAAGAACAGCAAAGCAAACCAAACAGAGGAAAATACAGACATCTTTCTTAGGACTACAGTGTTATTCTTTTAGCTTTTTTTCCCCTGAAAATTATCATCAAGTATTTATTTCCTACCCTCTAAGCAATTAAGGTAGTGGAAAATAATAAAATTATTAATTTCAAGAACACTTATAAAACTTTGGATTCTCATTTATTGTTTTCAGCAGACACAGGACAACATTTAAATTTTGTTCATTTGCTCTGTAAATTTGAATGTGAATTTTTCACCCTTTGCTGCACACTTCAGCAATTCATGAATGCATCTGTCTAGGCTTTACTCTGACACATTTTAGCAAATAGAATGGGTTACTTGGCAGCTAGTGTTTTCCTTATTTTACACATCCAATTATTGTTGATAACAGTTCATCCAGGTGCCACTTCTGTGAAAAATTGATTTTTCTTTCTTTCATTTCTCAGCTACCTGTGTTCAAAACCATCATGGTTCCACAACTTGCATGGTTTTATCTTGTGAATTCAGCAGAGTATTTCAGCTTTCAAATAACAAGCTTATATTTTCTTATCTCTGAGATGAGAATATACATGTCTTGAGCAGCTTTGGATTTTTATGTCCAAATTTAAAAAAACAACACAAAACCAAAATTAAAAGGTGTAGCTACACTCCTGAGAATAAAAGAAACAAGAGAGCTGTAAGTCACCCTGGCACCCCTATTTAAGCGTTTTGCCTTAATAGCCCAAATGTAATAGCTCTAAAAGAGCAGCCTCTTAACTATTCTTCAAAGTAGGGCTCTTCATCACTTGAGCTACTTTATGAGTTCTTGAAAGACACACTGCAGGCTAGGAAAGATTGGGAAGTCTATAATTTTCCATCAATCAATGTCGCTGATAAATTACTAGTCACAAGAAAGGACGTGGCAAAACACAATAGGACAAGTTATTAATGGAGAATCCCCAGTGCTCCAGATACAGCTGTATTACGTGAGGAGAGGAAGAAAAAAATCGTTAAGCAATAAAGCTTATTAAACAGCTAAGATTGAGGGGATCATAAACCACACAGGGCTGGTACAGGCTGTGAGAGAGAACAGCTGAGCTACTGCAGTGCAGGGTAATGGCAGTGCTGCTGAGCAGCAGAACAGCAGAGCAGGCTGCCCAAGGAAGCACAGATCCAGCATGACCTCCTGTGGAATACCTAGCTGTGGGGAGGGGCAGGAGGTGGGTTACGTGCTGGAACCATTTTGTCTCTCTAAAGAAAGGAAATTAACTTCAGATGTTTTCATTTGCCCCTTCCTTAAGTTGCAAGAAGTCTACTTTGAAAAATATACTTTGTACATGAAAACATCTGGTGGAAAGACAAAGAAGTGTGTAGTGGCCACAGACCATGAGCAGCAGGAGTGGAACATGGGGACCCCTAGTCACAGTTTCATGCCCAGGCTGAATAGGCTCAAGTACAGTTGATGTTGCAGTAAGTTGATCAGAACGAAGTCCTGTGGTCTCCCAAGTCTTTTGTCATATACATGTTTTGACAGCCTCAGAAGGCATAGAAAAAATCCTTTCCAACATCCCAAATATAAAATCAGAGGCTATGACCAAAACCTGCACAGGCAGAAGATATTTTGCCTATGCTTCCTGTGCATGTACCTGCATGCAGTAAAGACCAATCTCTTGACTTTTTGTTATACCTTTTTGGTCTTACACCACTTGACTCTGCTCCACCACAGCTGTTTCTGACCAAAGTATTGCCAGGGATCAGAAGAGGACAGCCACACATAATCCTGCAGAGAGGTGACACCAAGTTTCTCACATTCCAGCTGTACCATTGGGGTTTGCTCTCTCACATCCAGGACTTCAAAACTTCAGTCATATCAAGGAAGGTACTTAGGAAAGTCTTTCACAAGTTTTCTGTGCTATTTCTGTGCTGAGGGAAATAAATAATGCATACCACGTTGAATTCCACAGAAAACAGGTAAAAGCTACAAAAGAACAAAATGCTCTCTATTTTGAAGTGATTTCTGCTATATACTGCAGTGAAAATTGCTTAGGATTTATCAATCTGAGATTCAGTGTAACAGTGTCAAATCACAAGATGGGCATAATGGACCTGATCAGGCTGTGACTGAAGCCAATTGCAAAAACACAACTCAATAGTAATATGTCCAAACTGGGGCCAGCAGTTCTGGACCTGTAACTACTTTTGATCTCAGATTCCACTAACCATTTTCTTTTCCCTCCTTGAATACACACAGGAAGCTGACTTCCTTTCTACAGACAATGAGCTTCTGAGAGACTCCAGTGGGTTGGGGACTCTTTCTAGAGCCAGTGCTGGAATGGTATTTGCTGTGCAAGTAGATAATTCAATCTGGTTTTGCTATTTGGCTGGCATCCCAGTATTGTACAGATAACGTATATATGATAAGTAAGACTAGAACTTAACTTGAAGCCCAGCCCCAAACCTACTGCAATTAGGACCCCAGTGTATTTGATGTAATATAGAAATTACTTTCCCCTCTTTATCTGTTTAGGGTTCTGTACAAATAAATTGTTCCAGTTTTGCTCTAGTATATTACTTACTCAGGCATCCTTGTTCTTCTTGCCCTTTATGTCCTTTTAAAGGTGGTAAAAGTTTTCTATGATTTCCTAAGCTTAGCTGGGACCATCAACTTTCTTTCTCTCCTGAAAGAAGGCTGAGGATACAGCAGGTATAAGTAAATACACACAGTTGTGTTGTGTTCACACAGATGCAATGCAAATGAAGGAGCTGGCTGGCAGCCTTTTATAAATAACAGTGAAACCTGCCGACCTCCATGTAAAATGGATGATGGGAAAAGAAACACATTCTAACCACAAGATTTGATTGTGCATGACTCGTCCATGAATTTATTCCATACTCCATAATCTTTGCTACAGCTGCTTTTATCCTCACACAAATCCATGCCTGGTGACCTATACTGGGATTAGTCCAAAACTATGTTATGCTTTAAACTGGTGTCTTGGGGAATAGAGATGGGATGGGTGGGGAAGGAGCAGTTGGGAGAGCAGGTTGTGAAACCAAACTAAGCCACTCTCTTCCAGGATTGTCTTAACTTTGGTGAAGTAAAGGAAACTTTGGTCTGTGCTTGAACCAATTGTTGGAAACTTTAATCAATGCTTGAATTTATAATCTGTTTCCTGCTTGGAAATGCCAGATGATGCCAATTGGACTCACTGCTTTTCACAGTAAATCTCAATAAAACTCCAGGGTTTTAACATTATTTTGATAGAGCCTTACAAGAAACAGCTTTCTCCAAATTCATCTGGAGTGAAATAGGAGTCAGTCAATTTGCACAGTCTCTGGCCTTTCTTGGAAACAGCAAGCACTTACGCCTGACGAGTGACTAGAAGACTGTCAGCATGTAATTCCAGTTCCTGCCTCTTGCTTGGTTCTTTAGCAAATACTCCCAATGCATAAGTTCTCTAAAACAAAAAGAAATATGAGCAGAGGCCATCTTCTGAGAGCGAACCATGGAAAGAAAAAATTTTTCTTCTGATTTCAGCATGTTCTGCCTTTTGTCACATCCTACTGATCTGAAAGGGTTTGGGGGAGAGCATATGTGGCTTGGAAACAGAGTTTGAGGAGATTTACCACCTCTTCGGCTGACGTAGTGAACAGCCAAAGTGAGCTTACTGCAGTCCTGTGCAAAGTCAAAGAATAGACTAGAATAGAATAGACTAGACTAGACTAGAATAGACTAGACTAGACTAGACTAGACTAGAATAGATGTGGGGACCCTACTGGTTTTGAAGGAGGGGACATTTTACCCATCATCTTTCTTTTTAAAGTAGTCATAACCATAAAGATAAAAGATGCTATTTCAATATCTTCTTTGTTAACTCCAGGATAGTATTCAAACACAAAAATGTCAGTGTAAACAGTCTGCAATTTACAAATATTAGCATACCAACAAGGTATGCTGTGAAATCAAGAACTGTAAGGTCACCCTCACCCCATAAGTCTCATCAGAAGCATTTTAATACAAAAGCTGTAATCACAGAATTACTGGCTTTAAACCACTGAATTCCCTGAGGGAAGTTTTATAATGCAAAGGAGTGTAATCGTATTTGATTTTCTTTATTGCAAACTCTGCATGGAGATCTGAAAAAATCACTATTAATCTAAGCCAGACAACATAGGCCTTAAATGAAAATGTAAAACAATATCTTAAAATGATGATCATGCTGATTGCAGGAGGAAGGGGGAAAGAAAAGAGGGGGAAGAAAACAGCTCTATTAGACTGTCCTTTTTCCCTACTGTGTTTTCTGCATGGGCTATGCAGCAGTTATCTGCTAAAAATAAAATGAGTTTTTAAGTTTAGAATTTCGTTTACCTCAAGAAAAACCTGATTGTCTTTTAAGAGAAAAGAAAAGCATGAGAATTTGGGTTTGGTTTTGGTCTTACAAGACTTAGAAATGGACTGCTTGTAGATTAGAAATCTCTGTCCCAGAAGAGTAAACATTTGATTGTTCTGAGAATTCTCAGGCTTCAGAGAGCTTTACTGATATGCATGATGTTATGATAGAGAATTTCAGACTTATTTCTGGTTTACAAAAGCAATTGGAAAAACATATGAGTAATTGTTCTTGAAGAGTTGTTGCTAAATTTGAAGAAGATGCAATGGAATTCAGATGGTTCTGAATATTTTTAAGAAAAAAGATACTGGAGTTATGCATCTGTTCAGAGTTTAGCATTCATTCAGAGTTGCAAAGGACAAAGGGCAACCCAGGACCACATGAATAAAGAGCCTGTGTGTCCAAGGCTTGATATTACTCATGTCAAAGGTACTGGAAAACTGCCACTGATTTCCTTGAGTCTTTGCTGGGCTCTGAGCACACATCTAAGCTTCATGCCACTGGACACCATTATGTAAACAACTTTTGATTTAGTTGCAGAAACACTGATGCTCCCAGGAAGCTCGTGAGTATCATACAAACACACCTTAGTTCACAGCAAAGACACTGACACAAAGAATACATTACATTGCTTTCAGAACAGCAAATGCAACAATTCTTGTCAGACTATCATGTTTTTGGTCTGTTTCTATAGAAAATGACTGTGAAGGATAATGGCTGGCACTACTTAAGTGCAAGACTTATAGAGGAATATAATGTTATCAATTAATAAATCAAAAAAAGAATGTCTCATCAATACTTTATTACTATATGCTAATTTTTCACATCTCCCATTAACACAGCATGCCATTTGTCTTAACCTCCTAGCTATGCTGAGGTTTAAACATAAGCCAGAATTTTTTACAAATCAAGGACAGATTTATTGCAAAGCTGTCAAAAAGGAGCCAAAAAGATACATCAGCCTAGTTGGAGTGACTAATTAATGGACCAAGACAACTCATTGTTCTGAAAATTGTTAGAACTGTTTTGTTTCATGATGGGCCTTGTCATATGAAATCAAGAAAGTCATCTCAGAAGACTCATTAGACTTTTGGTATATATGAAGGATGTCAGATGTAAAAAAGAAATAGAATAACTCTTGGAGGTCGTTTTAAGTAATTTTTAATTAATTTGTATTTTCTGCATGCAAAGGAATACCAAACTGCTCCTGCTTATCCCTCATATCTATATTCTATGGGTGTGTTTCTTGTGTGTAAAAAGATCAGCCTGGGGACTTACTGGCAAATTAGTTCTTTATGTTACTTGGAAGGTGACTTTAAAAAACTTTCACATGAATTGAACCAGTTAGGTTGACTGGATGTAAGCCCTTAGCTCAGGCAGAAGGTAACTCTTATCAGTTGAAATGTGTTAAACTCTAAGTGCAGGCATGCTTGGTCCTGCCAAAGAAAATGAATTAACATAAAGCACTGTGTTGGCTAGTTAACCCAAAAGAGAGCT
Organism: Corvus kubaryi; assembly: GCF_017639235.1. NCBI lineage: Eukaryota > Metazoa > Chordata > Aves > Passeriformes > Corvidae > Corvus > Corvus kubaryi. The sequence continues at coordinate 19,539,412 of NW_024582073.1, forward strand.
GAAGGTCTGTGATTTCTAAATACTATTACTCTCTTCTGACTGAAGGAATATAACCTCAGTAACACGATATTACTTCTGCTTTTGACTGGATGACTAAATCTTTGAATGGGTGAGTAATAAACAAAAGAATAACAAAGAGTAAGTCATGCTTTCCAGACTACGTTTTAGAAGAACAGTCATTGGTCAAAGTTTTGAAAGCTTCCCTATTCTGCAGATGCTTTCATATGGAAATAACGACAAACCAAATAATTTAAGTAAAGGAGATCAGCAGGTGATACAATCTGTCCATGCCGTCTTATGGAAAAAATATCACCATGTCTGAATTTATCAGTTTTCTGGGTTTGTAGCTGCTGCAAGCTCTAAGCTCTTAGCCACACAGTAGAGGGTCTTACCCACTTCATTTAAGTCTAATCAGCCTTTCCCAGAAAGGTTATAGCAGCATTATATTGGGTTCAAAGACAGGTGACGAAAGAAACTAAGCCAGGTAAAAATCATAAGCAAAGAGACTGAAAGTTCTGCTTTATGTAGTATTTGTTCTTGGGCATTTCTAAACAGCTGTACTGAAAGAAGGGTGGTAAACATTACAGGAGAACATTAAAGTCTCTCTGCCTGTGTATAAGGAAATACATATACCCTGGCTTCAAGCTCCAATTCCTTCTCCCTCTTCTCCCCACGTAACAGTGAAGAAGCCACAAATGCAACTTCCATTTGATTTTCTTTTTTTTTTTTTTTTTTTTGTCTGCAGGTTTCCCCTACAGGAACTGCAAAGGCTTTGACCTGGATACAATAATAATATGGATATTTATTTTTTTAAATCTGTTTCCCTTTGGAGGAAGTGCCAAACGCAATTGTTTCTACTTCACCTCAAAAGTTGCTAACGGTAGGATTTTTGTAAGGGAGCGATACAGCTACTTCTGTCTATACAATAGCAAGCCTAGAAAGCCCTTACTGCTTGCTACATGGCAGGTGATCCGTGTTATCCCTTACCGGTGCTGGCAATTTTCCCCAATGCACTTTTACAGGGGAGTGATTTCCAGATGCACAGGTGTACACATGTGTATGTGTACGTGTTTATACGTGTCCATGTCCACACACACACACACACATCTCTGCAGGAGCCGCACGCCCGGACCACCGGAGCCGCCCCTGCGCCGGGGCTGCCCGCTGCGGGCGGCAGGTGGCGCTGCGGGGCCGGGCTGCCCGCGCCGCGCCCGCTCCGGCCGAGCCTGGCGGGGCCGCCCCGCCGGGGGAGCGAGCGGCCGGGAGCAGCTCCCTTTGCTTCTTTCTGCCACTTTGTAAACTCAGCGAACTTCGGGCTGCCGGGCATGAACGCGCCCTCCCAGTCGAGAGGCAAAACAAAACCCATCTGGAGCCAGGGCAGCGTTCACCTCCCTGCCTCTCCCGCGCCTCGGGAGCCCTGGGCGGCCGGTGCCGCCAGCCCGGCCGGGCGGCAGGAGCAGCTCTGCACCCGCTCCCCATCAGACATCGCCGCCAGGGCGGCGGGCAGGGCAGGGCGCGGGGCCAGCCCCGCTGCCGGGGCGGGAGCGGGGGTTCCGCGTTCCCCTGTGGAGGTCTCGGAGGAGGAAAAGCGGAGGAGGGAGGATCCGGGAGGATCCAGGTAGATCCAGCTTTTACCGCTTACCAAAAGCCACCAGCAGCAGGACCTCCGCCTCCTCCCTCCCCCCTTCCCCCCCTCCATCCCTCCCTCCTCCCCTAACTCCCTCCCTCCCCTGCCCCTCCGCGATGAGAGAAGGGCCAAGTCGGTGCGCTCCAGCCAGCAGCGGTCTCTGCCAGGGGCAGACGGATCGCT
>NW_024582073.1:19541621-19748889 GCF_017639235.1 Corvus kubaryi
ATGCTGGCGGCGGGGGATGCGGAGCCGGCCGCGGACTAACATGGGGGGCGGCCACTCCCACAGGGCGCCCGTCTTCGACGAGAACGAGGACGGTGAGTGCGGAGCTGTCCGCGGTACCGAACCGCGCCCCGCCCGGCCCCGCCGGGCTGCTCCGGGGCCGCGGCGCCTCTGGCCGTGCGGGGTCCGGGCCCGCTCCGTGCGGGAGCCGCGGGCGCAGGTCCTCCCGCGGGCTGCCAGCTGCGGGTGCGCTGCCCGGGGCAGCAGCGGCAGAGCCCGCCTTTGTCCAGCCATCCACACCGAGAGAGTGGGTGGCTGCTTTTAGGCACAGGCTCAAGTCTAGCACATCGTCAGCTGGGGTTGAAGCACATGGCAGGTAACTTCATACCTGCGTTTATGAATGGGCATCGTTTTGGAGATGGATGCCCACATTTTTGTTTTTGTTTATGGTTCTCTCTTTGCCCACCTGCCTGTTTTAAATGGTGATGTCTCTCTTACTCTAGACTTCTTCCATCACCTATACTTTCTGAAACTTTTTTTAGCTTGTTTTCTTACTCTGAGTTTCTACTCCCTGCCTAGATAATATGTCATAAGAAGGTGTGTCTTGTAAAGTTTTTGGAAGGCAATGGAAAAGTTTGCCTAAAATGTGGTGTTTCTTTTCTCTTTATGCATTTCAATGTCATTTTCCAATGTAGACTGTAATTAATTGGAATTATGTGAATGCATTTCAATTTAAAAAATTTTGGGTCTTGAAGAAGAGAGAACACGGCACTCTTAGAAAGCAGATATTTGTATATGAACATAGAAATGTTTTTAATGTTACTTATGGAATAGATGTTGCTGCCTATCCAGGCAATGGGTGCTTAATTTTGAGCGTATTCCTTCTCTAGAAGTTCCCAATATATTTTTTTAGGAAGTGATTATGCCTTAATAGACTCACATTGTTTTGGCTTCCTGGGTTTCTTAACAAGTCAAAAACATGTATGTTCAGGGCACATGGAGATATTTGTATTGTTTTGCTAGTAGGGGGGAAATGTCTAAAATGCAAGTAAAGATATATTCACCCTTTTAAGCACTTCACATACATTAAGACAAGATTACCATTCCCTATTCCTTGGTAAAGCTTGGTGAGGTGTGGTTTACAACATTCCATTGTTTGTGTGGGGAGTGGGACCGATTATTTACCATTTGTGTATTGTGGAGCCATAGCTGTCATTTTCTTGCACTGATTTAAAATTTCAGACTTTTACCATGGGTCATGCTGTGTAAACATACAAATGAGAAAGAGTCCCCCACACCTCCCCCCAGGTAAAGTCTCGACCATGCACAATTGGTGTTGTAAACCTCGAGGTAACTCACTGAGAAATACTCCAGAGTGAAAGCATGCTGTCTAGACACCCTAAGGTAAAAGGACACCCATGCTCCTGCCTTTGAAGACTTTTAATTGGGCTCTCCTGAGTTAGCAGTTTCCATTAATTATTACCACCTTACTTTTTTTTTCCATGATACAAAAGTGTGGTCAATTTTTAAACAAAATGAACAAAGTCCAATAGTAAATTATTGCAGAGATGCCTTCTTGCCACTTAGTTCCCTTTCCATCAGGAACATGTTTCTGTAATCCAGCCATTATTAACAGCTAATAAAAAAAGCACATGAAGTATTTATGGATTTCTATTAGGTCATTATTTATTCTTTGCATGGTTTTGTTTTGTTCTGAGGTGGTTTTCCCCATTATGAATGTTCCTAACCTAATCTTTTATTCCTCTTAAGATATTTTGCTTGGCACAACTGTCTAGTTCAGAAGAGTCCATTGCTTTTGAAACAATAACCAGTTTCCAATACTACTTACAAAATATTGTTCAGGATGGCATTTTCCCAAGTACCTAAACAATATGGGGAAATATCTCCTCTTTGAAAAAGTATCTTACAGAATTTAATGCAAAATGAAGCTGTTTTTTTCATATTCCCACTAGTAGCTAAAAAAGTCACCATTTTCCACAATATTGCACTCAATGTGTAATTTAAAAACAAAAAAAGCTAAAGTGAAAGTATAACAAGAGAAAGTGGATTTGTTTCTTGAGATGGTATAATTTTGCTCAAGAATGACAATTCAGAGAGAACTGGAATCAGTAAATTGTGCATGAAGATGTAGGAATAGTAGAAAATAAGCTATTTAGTGTACTGTGTATAACATCACAGCTGCCTCTTAAAATTATAAAAATGAGCAGAATAAAGTATTGTCATTTTATATCCATACACATTAATGATGGATGTAGAATAAAACATGAATTTTTGAAGAAAAGGTTTAAAACAATGTAATGTCACTCTGTAAATCGTAGAAAAAAGTTACTTACTCAGTGTATTACTTAACAAATAAATGTATGGAAATAGTGTGTGAAGAGCACCCAGGTGCTGCCTGACAAGCCTACAGGGTGTCTGTTCCAGAGTTACAACTCCTGCTTTCTGATGAGAAGAGGTGCTGATCCATCGAGTAGATCTAAAAACTGTAAGTCATATGTAGACTCCCCACCATGCTCAGGATAATAGAAAAATTATTCTAGAGAATCAGAGGCCTGAACTGCATGCTGTTAGTCCCCAGTTATTACAGACAGTATAACACATCATTTCCATACACTAATCTTTTTGAAGGCTGTAATGCATACCATTTTTACCAGCTACATTAGTTCTCTGTGTTCCATTTTTATTATCAGGATCTTACAGAATGTCTCTCTTTGAATGGTTAGAAACATCTGTTTTCCTGACTAAATGTTTCTTAAACCTATTTATAAGAGTTGTGTTTATTTCAAGTTTTTGTTAGTTTAAAATGCTCTCCCCCCTCCAGGATTACTCTGGGGCTTTGACAGACAGCAAAAATGTCCCCTCTCACTCTTTGGTTTGTAGGCAAACCTCTTCTATTTTTCTACTATTTCTACTGCTTTCTCGTTTGCTGTGCCCTGCATCTGTCTGCATTTGAACCTGTCTTGGTTTCACACAGATAACCCAAATTACACACAGAACTGTAGTTTTCACCAGGACCTTGTGTTGGAAAAACACATCCTGTTGTCTACTGGAAATAACTTCTAGTACAGCCTATAACTAACCACATATGCCATTTTCATGGACATACCATGTGGATAGTTCTGTCACCCTGTGGTCAGTGCCCTGCTCAGTAATTTCCATTGATGAACTCCAATCTACATTAGAAATTCTTGATGTTCCTCTGTACATGGCCTTTTGCAGGACTGAATTTTGGTCCATTTCTATTATTCATAGTCTCAAAGATGATCACTCACTTCTTTCCTTGCAACACTCTGATTCTTCTTTATCCAGTGTTTTAAATTATCACCACTCTGATCAGCTCCATCCCAGTTATCAAGACCACTGAACACTTCATGTAAGTATTCAGCTGGATCATATCCAGACTTGATCTTCTTTGCTGTTAACCCCTGCCAACCTCATAATTCCCACTTCTAAATAATACATTTTCCAGTGTTACTGTCATGGTTTAACCCCAACCAGCAACTCACTCAGCCCCATACAGCCACTTGCTCACTCCCCCCAAGTGGGATGAGGGAGAGAATTGGAAGAATAAAAGTGAGAAAGTTCGTGGGTTGAGATAAAGAGAGTTTAATAGGGAAAACAAAAGCTGTGCACACAAACACAGTGCAAAACAAGTAATTAATTCACTGCTTCCCAGGGGCAGGTAGGTGTTCAGCCACACCCAGGAGAGCAGGGCCCATCACATGTGATGGTGACTTGGGAAGACAAATGCCATCACACTGAATGTTTCCCTCTTCCTTCTTCTTCACCCAGCTTTATATCCTGAGCACGAAGCCATATAGTGTGGGATGTTCCTGGGTCAGTTGTGGTCAGCTCTCCTGGCTGTGTCCCCTCCCAGCTCCTTGTGCACCCCCAGCCTCCTCACTGGTGGGGTGGGATGATGGACAGAAAAGGCCTTGAATCTGAGGAAGAGCTGCTCAGCAATAGCTAAAACATACCTGAGTTATCAGCACTGTTTCCAGCACAAATCCCAAACAGAGCCCCATGCTAGCTGCTGTGAAGAAAATTAATTCTATTCCAGCCAAAACCAACACAGATGTCCACCTTGCATTTTGCCAGTTAATCCTTATCATATTCAGCTTTCCTTATACTTTCTTACTTATCATTCCACTGAAACTGAGAAAAATTAATTTTAAGCCAACTCTATCATTTACAAAATAAGTTTGTCATCAAGGAGAAATGTCTGGTTACTCATGTGCAAAAAACTTCTGGTAAAACCATGCTGTATTAATATCATTTTTTCTTCTTAGCCTGGGTTAAAGCACAAAACCAGCTAGGAATAATCCAGGGAACAGAGCCCTTTGTTTGCCTAGACCTTGCACTCAGCTAATGATATAGAAAAATATGTTTCATTTCTTGATTTTTATTGCTGTATAGGTTGGATAGAGAATTAGGTCTGGTGTTGTGCAACATCACTACCTCTTACCAAAGCTAGATACTTATATTGTGTGTAACTACATTTTTTCAGACATTTAAAAAGCATTTTAAGCCAGGTACTACCCAAATTGTGTAATCAATTCAGGTAAAAGGAAAACAGTTTTATTTTGGTTAATACTACCAAGGCACAGGAACCTGACTCTTTTCACCTTGAATGTTTCCTGTTCTCATAACTACCCTCTCCTGAATACATATATCCAGTACTGATATCAGGAGAGCAAAGAAGTAAATTTTTCCTCATGTTCAACTCTTCAGAAACAGCAATATGTTCACAAGAATGGAAATAGAAGAGCAAGGGTAATAGTCACCATAGGTAAATGTTCCTTGCAAATTCTCAGTAAATATCACAAGTAATGAATATATTAACAAACTAGTGTCTGTGAAGAGTGTCTTTCATGGTGGATTTGCTTGACTATGTTCAGTTAAAATTTCAATCATATTCAAAATGTGTAAATGAAATAGTCGAAAAGAGTAATTTAGAAAGGAGCTGACTCAGAAGAGATATTAGTACTATCAAACAGGAATAATGTATTTGCCTACATTGTGGTGGAAGATACAGAGGAAAGGATAAGAAACAAAGTGTTAGAAGTTAGAAGCTGGTTCTGCCAAGTGATATGGCAGTTGTATTTGATTATTTGGGGCTCAAAAAGGCAGCTTTGGTACAGTTACTTTTAGAAATAAGTGTACTGAACCTTTAAAGAGCTTGTTTTTATTTTTGTAGTACATGACTTTACATTTAAAGTAAATATGTATTTCCAAAGAGCCTTTCACTGAGCATCCTGAAGTTGTAGAGCTTGAACACCCCTCTGTGGAGATCATTGTGACAGGCTGTGCCTCAGTAGTGTAGTCTTGTGTGTGGGAAATGAGGCACAGCAACATACCTTGGCTTATTCTCCGTGGCCGGAACCTGTTTCACTTCAGTGCTCATGTATCTACCTCAAGGAAGTGCTGAAGTCCCACTTCCTTGCCTGGGTCATAAGGCTTTGTTCTGCTGTAGTGTCATAACTACAGAGCTCAATGGAAATCTTACATACTAGAGAATATAGCATCCATTCTCTGGAGTTAAACTTCCAATTTGAAGATGTAATTCAAAATTGATTTCTACCTCTCCTCTTTAGAAAAGCCTTCATCTTAAATGAAGGATTTGAAATTGTTGGTGAGTGTCAGAAAACATCATTATTAAATGTCCATCTGCTGAAAAGACTTGTACTAAAAGCCTAAGATCCAGATGCAGAGCCCAAGAAAAATGCCTGCAATTAGTATGGATTCAGGTAGTTAAATTCTGAGCATAATGGCTGAGTTTGTATATAAGGGCTGTGAAAGCTGAAGAACTGTAAAGTGACATAGGGAAAAATGACAAACGAGTTTTGCTTGGAACCAATTTAAAGCAGTGGTTAAATGTCAAAATGAGTCAGATTGAGAACAGAGTATGCAGTGTCCACTTATTGTCAGTGATGTGATAGTGCTCATCATCCTGCTGCCACAGAGCTGTAATGGATAACGCCTGATGCAGTCACAGAGCTGCTGCACTCAACTTGAATCACGAGATAATAACACACTCCTTCAAACTACTTGTTCCATAAAATACAGCCCTAAAGAACACTTAAATAAAGGGTTTGGCATCTAAATACCTTCTGTTAGAGAAAGTAGCAAACATCATGTGGGATCAATATTTCTGCTGGATTTTTACTTTGTTCTTGGAAGTTCTATGGTGTGTTACATTGCATTTTAATTTTTTCTTTGCAAAGATGAATATTCCAGTTCCCTTTAGAACTCAGTTGGATGAGAATACCATAATGTGATTTAAAAACTGCTCAAAGGCAGTTCTGTTGAAAGCCACAGCTGTCAAAGGCATTATTTTATGTGAAATATCAATGTTTTAGATAAATTAGATCCAGACCATTGTATATTTTTTTTACTTGTTTTATGACCATGTTGAATTTTATACAATTTCATTTTCTATTTATTGAACTTTAGACAGGAAGTCATCATTATGGGTAGTGCAAAACACTTTGGAAACCCTAATACCAGTGTCTGTATAATCACAGCACAAAACAGATCAGTGTTGAGTTTACACTTACAGCATGATATGAGACAGTAGGAGAATATAGATGGGAAGGAGAGCACAGGAGAACAATATGATAATTTCAGGCAGCTACAAAGGTACCAACTACCAAACTGCTGTTGACAGTTTACATGGTCTGTGCTGAAGGAGGTTCAGAAGGAATATCATGACATTGCAATCACCATCAGCCCTCGTCTTCGTGACTCAGGCTTTGGTACTATGCACACAAATAATGTGGACCTCTTCAGACACTGATAATTGTAGGTGAAGTTTGATACTGTATCAGTTTTCCCTTTTTTACAGAGAACTCTAAAGAAGACGGATCTGGCACTTTCACCTTAGCTTCTTGCTATCTCAAATGAGCTGCATCTCTGTTCCACCATTTGAATGTCCTAAAAATGTTGTGCAATATCACATTTACCTCACACTGTCAGGATTAGAACAAAGATCCTTTCCAGGGGCAGTATTTGCCAATTCTACTTTACTTTACATGATCCAGATTCAACAAAATCTCTGCCAGCAATATCTTAGAGGTGGACCAGATAAATTTTCAAGATCCTTCCTAATAATATTTACTACAATTCCAATTTAGTTTTCTGCTTTGGTGGAAACATCCTTGTCAGGACCTCCATCTTAAAAAAAGGCGTAATGTAAGTCTTTGCTGCTGCTTTTGTAGACTTCTAAAATTTGCAGAAGTGGTTGGCATGACACCTATGTCTAAGACTGTTAAGGAATTTCTTGTTGACTTGTTATAGAGGACATGCTCACAGAGGTAACATTTTATCCATGTTGCAATATGTGTCAGTAGTGTGCCTGCATATCAAGATAGGCTTTTTGTGTATAACTAAGTATAAATAATTCAAAGCTAACCAAGCATCAAGCAAGGTAAGCTCAGAGACTCCTATTCAAGATCAGGGAAAATTCTGATTATGAAATAAACTCTGAGAAAACAAGATTATTGTCTCAATCTCAACACCATTGCTTTTACAATCCCTCCTTCACAAATTCAGACATTGTTTCCTGTCCCTGCCCACAGCTGTTGCTTGCAGTGAAAAGGCTCTGCTGCTTCAGCTGTGCTGCTGATGTTTTCTGTGCCAAAGAGCAGGTGGGTTCTGAAGGACTGGAAAAGTTGAATGGTGGAAGGGGTGGCAATCTGAGAAGTAAATATTTGGTTTTATCCCAGGGCTAATGGTTTTCAAATGTACAGAGATGTTAAACTGACTCTACTCCTCAATACTGGCTTCACTTCTAGGAGAGTTCAAAAGTTCTGACAGTTTCCCATAGAACAAGGGGGAACAGATCTACTTCCTCCCACCTGGCTCCAGTGTGACAGACACTGAGTCATGGATAGCACTTGGCATAAAAGTGAAAGAATTCCTTGATGTGAATGTGTGAATGTGGGCTACAAAGCCAGCAGTAGCTTCTAGGGAGGGAAGCAGTTTTTTGTGTACCTTGGGTATCACACTGTCCAATGAGTGAAGTTCAGCCTGGAATCAAATGTTGTACCTGACTGAATTAGAAAATGGCCAAGAAAATTTTTGGGAAAAAACGCATAGTAAGAAATTATGATCTTGCTTATAGATACTCAGAGAAAGTAGGTCCAGTCTCACCAGAACTGTCTTTGTACAGTATCTTCTGAATGTGGGCATAAAACCAAAGAAGGCAGGGTTTTGTTGGCCAAGCACAAGACTCACTCTTTTCTAGCTTTCTCATTAAAAAGCAAGCTTGGGGAGGCAGAAGGCGAAACCTTCCTAAAGCAAAACCTGGTGGGCTGTGACACCTGTGACTAAGCACTGAAGGGTGGAATAGAGGAGAGATTGTCAAGTTATTTTGGAGGTTTCACAACATTTTGACTTAGCCAGAGTGAGCTAATGCTGAGATGATGGGAAAGGTATAGAAGAGAATAGGTTGCTACTGAGATCAATCAATACAAAGCAAAAATTTCTGAGAGAATATTCAATTAAAAAGGACAGCTTCTAGTTCAGTCTGGTAGAGGAGCTCCACAGCATCCTATCATGTAAAACATGTGAGGGAAAGGAACAAAATATACAGGACACCCACCAAACTCAGCAGGAAAAGCCTGGACATTTTGGATGGGAAGAGCAGCAGTAGTAAGCAGTGTGCACATCAGAGGGTGTGATCTCTCCTGAGCACAGTTCTACTTATTTTAGTGAACTAGTTAAATTGATTACCATGAATGGCATTACTTACTGCCTAACATAGGCCTATGTTGGACTGTTGCCTAATTTGCTGTTGTGCCTGTGAACACCATGTATGTGTGTGCGTATATAAGCTTCCCTGCAACAGGAAAAAGTAAAAGATTATTATTACACAAACATAAAAAACTGAAGAGATCAATAAAAGTTGTTTTCTTTACTAAATCATACTCTGAGTTCCCCTGGACTCAATCGAAATTTGGCATGAATAGCAAATACAGGGTCTTTGCAGAAAAAGAGCAGGCAAATGTCTTGGGTTTTTTCTCCTACGATTAAAGAAGAACAAAGTTGGTTTACTCTCTAGGGTTCAGTCTCTTATACATTAAATGTTTTGAAAAATAGCACTTTTTTGTTTGGCTGTACTTGATCACAGGAAACTATTTCCTTTATCAGAAATGTATGTTCAAATCACACTGTGTCTGCAGATGAGCTCTGGTGAGGCCCAGGATGCCTACACCTTCTCAGTACAAGAGGATGTTGAGCATCAATATGTTCATCAAGACCTAGAACTGATTGCCTTAATACAGTATTTCATGGAAAATCCTTTTATTTAATTTTAAACTCTTAGAAATTAACATTATACTGTTTAAATTTTACGTTACATGTATACAGTACAGTTTTATAGTTAGGCCAATATATACTATTTGTATTCTACAGTATAGTACTGTACCTTTATAAAACACACATTTCTGGAGGAAAGAAAGAAGGCATCTGTTCACTAGCGAATATTACCAGGCTTTCCCTCCCAGATTCCTCACTTACTAAAATCTGACAAATACAATGGAAGTGCCGCATATGATGTGTATTCATGTTGTCCTCAAGAAAACCCTGATGTTATACACTGGTCTATTCCCTTAGGCAGTCAGCATTCACCTCAAATATCCATCAACAGTGATACTAGTAGGGTTGTACTTTTGGGTCACAGAAATGAGGACTTCCTTCCTTTCGTTTCCAAATAAGTTATTTTCCACTCCAATAGCTAGAAGACTTATTTACATGCAGTCTCTCACATGCTCAGTTTGACCTTATCTCTAACTCCTTAACTTCCACTTTGACTCTCATCAACTTGTGTATTTTACTGAGTAAATGAAACAGTCTGAATGGACAGGCTAGGATCTGTGAGGTCACTGGACAGTTCTGGTTTTAATCACTGGAAATTTGAACTCTGCAAAAAGATGTCTATAAAAGTCTTCTTAATTCACCACCTCTTTTCTAAAGACTATCAGGTTTCTGTATTTTCCAACCTGGCAAGGAAAGCTTACTGGAGATTGGGCTCTTTCAGACATGGTTTAGTGGTGGACTTGGCAGTGTTAGGTTTATGGTTGGTCTCAAAGATCTTAAAGGTCTTTTCCAACCTAAAATACTGTATGATTCTGTGATTTCAGTTTATTTCACTGGTAGTCAGTCTGTCAAGGTTTGTTTTCCAGTTTTGCATATGATTTATTTCTGTTACAACTAGTGGAAGATTCTTTATAATCAGTTTTTCTCCTACACCTCTTTTCTATGATTGCTGTCACAGGTCTTGACACAAAAGTATCAAATACTGTAATGCTTTCATTCTTAAAAATATTGTATTGTATTTTCTGATATGGGTACTAAGTACGAGGTAGACACCTAAGCTTCATTCATTCCATAATAAAGACAAAGGTATTTTCCTTTTAAATTGAAGTATGCTTCTTTATTTTATACTTCATTAAACTTTTTCTATTTTGGTATATTTTGAAAAAAGCTGTTTTAGATATATTCATCAAATCTACCATACAGTCTGTTTATCTGAATCAAAATGTGAATTAAATCAGTGCTTTTGACTTCTATCTGGTAATATTTTATTGATTTTGTGTTTATTCACTCTTTCTTTCTCATTTTCTTTCTTTTTTCTTTTTTTTTTTTTTTTTTTTTAATAATATCAAATTTAGAAACATTTAGATAAGTTCTACAACCGGTGTACTTTTCTGCCCTGTCATTTTTTGCTTGATATGATACTGAATAAAATAGAGCACTGACTTCATCATTCTATTGCTAGCACTGTTCTGTGTAAGAAAGACTATTGTATTTAGTAAGACAAATATACTGCAAGGCAGTCTGCTGCAGTGGGCAAAAAATACTTTCCTTCTTTTTCCTATTTTTGCAGTGATAAGGGAACACCTGCTGTTCCTTATTTAGGACATAAAAATGCAAACTGAGTTAATCCTTCCAGTAATTATTATTTCCTTTTGAGATTGTTCCACCTCCCTTGCTGAGTGATGAGAACTGTTCTTAGCTACCTTGTTAAAACAAAGATGCAATATAATCACAAAATCACTGTCAGCCTCCTGAGTGTCCTTCACACCTTTCTGAAACTTGTTGGAAATCTTCCACTTCCCCCTGGATTGCTTTCACATTATGTTATGAAGATTGATTTTGTGCCTTTTGGGGTAAGGTTTAGATAAATCTTTGTCCAAGCTGTAAAGTCTGCAAATACTTTTGGGGCAAGCACTGTGAACTGCTACACAAAATCAAACAACAAGAGATCATCAGAAGATTGTCTTGAGAAGTAGGAAAAAGTCATTCTTTTAAGCCGAGCTTCATATTTGACTCTTTTAGCATGTGAAAACTACAGAAGTACAATCTTCTGTGTGGGGAATTGCTGTAAAACAAAGTTAGCTTTTATTGAGGTTGATTTGGATGTAACATGAGGAACAGATTAGACAGAAGTTTTATGCAGATTCATGAGATTCTTCTCTGCCCAGCCTTGGCATGTGATTTTTCAGTAACTGCATGCCAATTATGCCCTTATTGCCACATCTTTTCCTGCCTAGTGACATGTCTTTGAGATCTCTTGCTCAAGTTTTTAAACTGAGTGATTAAACTAGGGTTGTTTTATGGTGCAAAAAAATAATAGCAGGTGAAAATACCTTAGAAAGAAAAAAACATTTTTGGTGTGAAATTCTCCATAAAAGTCTCAGTATTGAAAGACTTTCTTGAAGGATTTATTGATCTTTATGAACAAAATTGTCAGCACTAAGTGCTGTGAGATTTTGCTGGAAAGGAGTCATAAAGTATTTACACTTGCTGTTGATCCAAATGTTCAGCAGGGCAATAATTTTTCTTTTGGATTTAGTGAGCGCTCTGTTGGTGAACAGGGGAAGAGAACAGCTAGAGTAAAGCTGCCTGGGCAGCTTTCAAAATAACAAAAAAATTATTTACAATCACCTGGTCTGTCCTGTCCTTTTTTTCCTTTTTTTTTACTATTATAGTTTGGGAAAAGGACTGGAAATCAGGTTCATAGGTGTTGGCTGTGGCTGTGGGAGGCAGGACATCCAAGTGGAGCTTTGTCTGGTGGCTAGGCAAATTCCAGCTGTTGCTAGGATAGCATCTGCTCTCTGAACGGCTTTCCCAGGACTTTTGTGAGAGTGAGGAGAGGTTATGTCTGCTGTTTAGAAAAGATTAAGTAATATGTGGCAGTGAAGGGTTGCCGTGTTTTCAGTGGTTTCAAGCACTTATGCTGAGTGCTGCCTTGACTTCAGGTTGTTGATGCTCCTAAGCCAGGAGCCATCAGTCTGTCTCAGTAGTGTTGGATGAAGCACAGTCACGGATTTTAAATGCATTCATAGAAGGCGGCCCTATCACTGTTGTAGCTGTCCATTACAGAGGAAAGATTGCGGCATTCAGGGTTCTCACTTGTGAGATGCAGAGAATTTTAAATGCTTCCCTGGGCATGTTTATATCTGTGAGTAACTACCAGCTGCTGTCAGCCCTCTAACCTTCCTCCGCTAGGTGGATCATATACATCTTTTGATCCACAGACATATGTGGATCAATGTCATCCTGAATTTTTGAGTGACAGGATGTCCCAGATGTTGTAAAAATCTTCCTGATGTGCTACATTCCAATTTGGAAAAGAACACACCCCAGCAGATCACCCAAGAAAGATTGCTGACTACTGTCATATACATCATGTTTCTGCTAGTATTTAGTGATATAAAGCTGATTTCCAGTCCTTTTCACAACCTGTAAATAAAAAAAAACCCACAATTTTTTTTTTGCTATGTTGAAAACTTCCCAATCTGTACTGTGAAGAAGCCAAGGTTGTTTAATACTATATTCATAGACAGCCAGAAGAAGCTCTGATATACTGATTTGCCATTTTATTCTAGTTAAGAAAATATAATACAAATACACATGTATTTTTAGAGATTATGTCTCTCTGTGTCCCTCTTTTTCTCTCTATATAAATAGATTTCTTTTATATACTTTACTCTCATCAAAACGAACCCAGTGTATGGGGTAGGGAACTCTAGAACTGAGTCACCAGTATTCATTATTTATTTTCATCTAATATCTATAATTAAACTTATTTGAGGTTCTTTTTCTGTGATTATACAGAATTGGTATAAGCACATTTAGTGCCACTGAATGTTTCAGGGACTAACAAGCCTTCTGCTACACTGAGCAATTTTATCCTCTGCAGCTCACTGTTTGTTTGTGCTTTGCACCTAGTAACTTCTGTGGTTAAAATTAGAACTTATGTCCTTTCCATTAATATCTGTCAACTACCCACCCTGCTCACCAACAGGTGAGCACCACCAACAGGAAAATCTTTATATTTTTTCCTGTTGTGTGGTGATATGAGGTAAATCTAAGCTAAGTTGTGGCTTAGAATCTACTGACCTCCTGCTGTTAATACCAACCCCCAGCCATAACTTGGGAATTGTGGCTGATGTGAAGTCCTCCTCCTCTCCTCAGTCACCACTGTATCAGCTGACCTGAGGTGGATTTGGTTTGTTTCATAAGTGTATCTATGTTTGCTTTGCTTGAAGTCTTTAATATTTCATTTCTGTTGTGGTTTTAATCCCAGCTGGCAACTAAGTACCACACGTCTGCTTGCTCACTCTGCGCCCCTTCCCAGTTGGATAGAGAGGAGAATCAGAAAAAGGCAAAACATGTAGGTTGAGATAAGAATATAACTGTTATAAAGTAAATTATAATAACGATGACAATAATAATAATAAACAACACTATATGAGATACTAAGAAAATTAACTCTCTTCCAACAGAAACAAGGGCAACTCCTAATCTTAGCAGTGGATAGATAAGATAAAGTGCCTACTTTCTTTATTCATATTTACTGTTTCCTACAATGAATGGTCCTATCAGCTTTGGTGTAATTGCTTGTGGACTGTAAATAAGCATACTTATAAATAACTTGTAAATAAATATACAAGAATTTCCCAGAGGTAAGAAGCACAATGATGAGAGAATAAATCATCAGCTCCAAGTAAAAAAAACTTCTGCAGTTAGGTGGTCATTTTATGTACAGCAGTCAACCCATCTTTTTCAGTCTCTGTAGAAAAACTACACATTCCATCATCAAATATTTATCTGTAAACACTGAGATGAAGACATATGCATTGCACTGAAATTATGGAAGTTTTTTATCAATTAAATAGAGCTATTATTATCAGGTTTTTTTCCCTACCCTTTCTATGCCATCCTGAAGAGAAACATCCACAAAAAGTGATGTATACAAAGGTGTTAACTAACAGCTCAGATGAAGTCGGAAAAAATTGATCATGTTTGATCAACAACAGTTTAGTCTGGAGCATGTTGGTAAAAAAAAAACCTTTGTGAGACTTGCTTTCCTCCAAAATTGCAGAGAAAGTGGAGTGATTCTTACGCAAGTAGATGATTCACACAGTGAAATATTGAGAACCCTAGCTAGAATCAAAAAGAAGCCTCTTCCTGGCTCCAGATGACTATAAAAATCAGAAATGTTAAGCTGAGTTGAGGTCAGTCCCTTTACAACCTCAGAGGTTGGGATTTGAGGTTCCATCTCTAAAATGGATTTTATTATTTTTTTAAGAAGTATAACTTAGTTTAAAAAATTTACAAGACCGATGAATAAAATGCAACTTGAGTGCTGAAGTACATAGTGAAAGTCATATAACTATGGAGGATGGATAACTATGGGTAGGCTAACAGATGGAATTAATGGAGCTCAGTCCTCTTAAAAGTATGTTGTGTCTTTTACTTAAACAGTCAATAGAAATCTGGCCAGTTTATGAGGTATCTAGCATCCACTGGACTCTGAGGTGCTACTTTGTGGCCAGGCAGTAACGGAATACTTGAAATTTTCTTTAATTCTCCTGTGCTGGAGATCTGGCCCTTAAAGGTACTCTCTATATGCATTTAATTTAATTAAATACTGCCTTTTTCCATGATGAGAAGCAGATTTTCCGTTCACAATCCCTCAGCTACTGCTGTGCAACCTTGCTGCGTGCAGCTGGGTCCTACAGCCACGGCCCAGGTTATTGCTGGGATGTGCCACTGTGCAGCTGGAGCAGGCAGGGACACTTCAGGCACACTTCTGCTGCAACTTAGAACTGGCACCATTTGTTTGAAGCCCAAGGTGATGGTTTGAGTTAAAATCACTAAATGGGAGGCAATCTCAGTTGAAATGGGAATCATTCTGTCTCTTTACTGTCCTTACTCACCCCAAGTATTTAATTTGTAGTTGTGGTTAAAAATAGAAGAGATAATTCAAGATTCGGTTCTGGAGAGAGACTCCTCAAGTTTTGGGTTCTGAATTTAGAAGAAAAAGAGAACAACTCATAGGTGAAGGTGTTTGAAGGTGTTCTCTACATGTTTGAGTAAAATCCTCTTCACATGGGTCCCCAACCTCCCATTAACATAGCACCAAGACTCATTTTGTGAAATCCTGATCTGCAAGAACAGTGCTTTCAGAGCCACTACCCCCAGGAGCCAAGAGCAAAGAGGTTTATTTGCTTCCCCTGGCATGTTTGGAATTACAGAGACCTTTGCATGGATAAGATTGATGGATGTCTCACTGAGGATTTTGTTGTTAACTTCACTTAAAGAATTTTCCTTCACCTGGGGATCACTCTGATAAATTTTATTGCAGGAGAAAAGAGTTTGGTAAACTGATATTTGACATTTTATTCCCATAGCAACTTCCCTCAGAGAGCCTTCCAGGTCAGTTATTAATGAGGTTATTTTCATAGAAACTCTGAGGGAGGTGAATATTCCCACTTTCCAGCTGAAAAGAATGCTTCATAGTCTATTATGTGTATCCTGATCTCACAGGGAAGTCTATTACAGTAAAGTGAAATTTAGATTTTCTATATTGTAGCAATACATTTTCACAAGGAGTATCTTTTCTGCTTCTTATACCTGTCAACCTGTTTCTCCTTGCAATGATTTCAGAGATTGTTCCTGTCAGCTCATCCATAAGTGAACAACATGGTCAATCAGAAACTCTCTTTTCTCAACAAAAACAAATGTTTTTTCACTTACCAAAAGTCTTAAATTTTGCATTGGAGCAGGTCCTGGGACTTTTCTCCTTAGTTTCAATGTCAATGTCTTTTGAAAGAGCTATGAAAATCATGAAGACTCACAGAGGCTTCCCTGCTATTCACTGGCTGTGATAAGGTCCAGTACATCAATTCAATTGTTCCTTGATGACTTCTGATGTTTCCAGTGGTGCTATTAAGTTATCAGAACCAAATCTCTGTCCTGTCACAAAACAAAACTGTTTTCATTGCCACAAAAAGGGATCTTTAACTGACACTTTCACTAGTCTTAAAATAAAAATAATTCACTGACTTGTAAGTTTATAATAGTAAAATTCTATAAATTGCTGGTTATAATAGGATACATGGATGAGAAGTTCCAATTACTTTCCACTAAGCCAAGTGAGTCAATGAAAAGAAACCTTTCTACTGGAAAATAGGTTACCTGATTATATGCTAACAGAATGTAGAAGCAGACAAATCAGCTTTGTTATGATAAACTAACCTATGGTTATACTGAAGATTTGACACTGCCTGACTAAATCCTGGTCATTTCTGTGTGACAGTGAGGTCAGGACTATGGACTTAAAGCAGTTTCATTGTTAGCCAATGCATCAAACCTAATAATAACCTAATAATGGCAGTTATTCATGTCACATAGTTTCAGTGCCAGTCTAAATATGGAGAGACTTGTGTTCTTTCACAGAATCATGGAATGATGTGGCCATTTTTATGTGGCCAGCTTCATGTGACCAGTCAAACCGAATCCTGTGTGCAAGAAGTGAACATACCTACCACACTGTGTGTTATTTTCAACTACTAGCAAATCTTTTCTGAGCTTCAGGATTGTGTTAACCAGGCTCTGGTCATTTCCAGACATCAATATCTGTTATTTAGCAAAGGTGAGGATTGTTACCATATTTCAGTCTATCCAGAGGAACACCTGACCTCTGATGGTTATTTTTCCTAGCACTGAGTCATACATCAATATGTAAAACCCCTGACAGCTGCTACAGGCTTTTCACAACAATTTGTTGCTATTTGCTCTTTGTTGAAAAAGAGTGGTAGATTTGGCACTCCAAATTCCTTTCACTTTTCTGTTAAATCTAACAGTAAAAGCCCATGTCTTTGGAGTCCAATTGTTTGGGGTTTTTTAAGCTCAGCTGATGGATGTTTAACCAGACATCATAACAGAGGGTAATGAGATGTTGAAAAGGTCTGCTTTAAAATTATGCTGCTGAAGGATTACACTAAATTGACCCACACATCTAGGCTGACAGCCCATCATAAGCATTCAAATTCTCGCTCTCTGTCCATGGTATCACATTTTCAGACTGATCAGATCAGTGACCCTCCACCTCCATGGGCATGGAAGTAGCATTGAAAGAGTGTCATTTGTGGTTACCCTGCAGAGTCAGCTCTGCACGTATCTCTCTTCTTAGTCACAGTCTGAGTCTTTCCCACTTTGTGCCTTCACTATGTGCTAGTTCTATCCCTTTCTGAACTTGCCTTTCAGTTGATGATATCTTGGGATAGGAATTATTATAAATTTAATTGACTTTTTGCAGTGTTATCCTCCATTCGTGCTTGCCACTGTCATATTTTGTCTCTTTTTCCTTTTAAGCTGTCTCAGCTGCTGCTGTTTCAAATCTTAGGTATTTGTCAAGGGAGCTTCACCTTGGTAATTACCTGTACCATTAGTCATCATCAGGATTTCTGAAGATCTTCCATTATCCCAAAAAAAAGACAACTAAAACATATCATTGTCTGTGCTATTTTTTTTGCTGCTCACATCATCTGTGGTGACATTAAACAGATAGTCATTCTTTTGTACTGCACTGCTGAGGACATACTATGAATTTGGCCTTGATCCCTACTAGATTGTCCAGCTGACTTTTTGCAATGATAACACACATTTCATGTTCCTTGTATCTTCTGCCAAGCTCTGATAGCAATATTTGACCTTCCTTTTGTTTTTTAATAAGAAACAATTTAAAATTAATTAATTTAAATTATTAACTTTGCCTTCAAATAATAGTAATTGAACTTTAGTCTGTATTAGCGTAAATCTTCTGACATAGGTTGCTTATTATTATTCCTACTTATTTGCATCAAGTTAATTGGTTGCCTTCTTGGAATCGCCAACAAAGTCAAAAGACCTGCTGAGCAGGTAATTTTAAATTTTTCTTTATCTTTATTGCCTGTGCTCACTTATGTGTGAGGAAAAATGCAAATATTGCTGTCAGTATATATTGACATGGCAGGGATCAGAGTTTGATCTCTACTGTGATATAAAACAATTCCTGTTAAAGTAAAATACATGAATTCTGTACTAATAAGCACTGTAACTTCCCTGTGAAGGTGACCATCTCATTGCACTGCCCTTGAAACTTGACTTCCAACCAAATCAGCACTGTAGGTGTATAATAAGGTGCCACAATCAGCTTAATCCAGCCTAAACATCCATACTGCCATCAAAAGGGGTGCTTGTGATCTCCTCTGTTCCTGCTGTCTGCAGCGTGCCAGACATGGTGTCTTTGTGACTGCCTCATTTTCTTCTCAGTTTTTCAAAGAACAAGTTTTTTACCTGGATGATCATGTGCTCTTGTCATAACATCATATGAAAAGGATCATAAAGGGCTAAAATACAGTGTCAGTGAGGTGATCTTTGAGAGAAATTTGGTATGGTATAGGGCCTAAAGCATATGTTTCTGATGTTGGGAAATATAAATATTGTCTACTTCCTCTCATTATTAGGCTGCATGAAAATACAGCCTAAAATAGAAGTCTTTCCTGTGTAAAGCCAAAAGGAAAATGAGAAGTAGAATTTCTTGAAATGTTCTCGTTTCAGAAGAAAAGTATCAGAAATGCACATACTCTATATGGACACAGACAGCAATAATAGTGAAGCAGAAACCATCAGGAATCAATACTCAGAAATTTTTCATTTCAGCTGAGATGAGTGAAGACCTTTTGATTTTGTAGTTCTTTTGCTTCCTTCTCCAATAAAAAAGAGGAAACATGGAAAGAAGGCACAAAGCAAAAAGATGAGAAAGACTCCAAAACTAGGTAACTTTCTGTTTGCTTTCATTGGAGCTGAAATCACATCCTTACTCAAAAGAACAGAACTTTCATATTGCTTTGTATCCTTCAGACAGATTATTTATTTTAAAGAATAGTTTTTCCTCTCACCTCTTCCTGCATATGCTCACACAAAGCATCACAGGCAAGAATTGGCTTTTCAATTGCTCTTTTTTTTCCCCAGCCGCCTGAGAGTACTGCTGTATGCCTCTGAAACAGAGTAACCTGTCTGAAGACAGGGGCAGCACACAAAAATCTCCAATTAGGAATTGTTATGGTAAAAATGTGGACTAGTTTTAAAGAGGCATAAAGACAAGAAAAGTAACTTTATTTTTTAATCTAATGATCCCAAGAAACACTGCAGGAGAGATATGAAGTCACAAGAGATCTTCTGATCAGTACAATTAATCTTTGCTAGTAAACACCTATTTGTGCTCAATCCTTCAGAAAGAATAGCTAATTTCATCCAATCTGTGTTAAAATTCTTGTGGAGCAAAGCAGCAGCTAAACATCCCCACACCTTCCACAGCAACAATTTTTTTGTTTTTTCACAGGATAAAAATAACAGCAACCCCTGGAGTCATTGGTGCTTCTGGTGAAGCTCTTACTAAGGCTGCCACAGGGCAACCTTTCAGTCGACTTTGGGCAAAAGCTAATGACTGTGCTCTTAGATCAAAATCCTGCTGCAGTTTACAGCTGTAATGCTCTGTGCTGACTTCAGTGGCTGGCAGACAAATCCCTCCCAGTGACTCATGGAAGTTGACACTGACATCCCTAAAAACATCAGATGTCTTTTCTTGATTTTCGGTTTGGTGATAGACCTCTAACTTCTCAGACAAGGTCTGGAGACTGTGGGATGGCACTGAGGAGTTTCAGTTTAAACTTCCCTCAGAGAAAAGTTGTAATGATTTGCAGCCTGTTCTACTTGTCAAAGGAGCAAACTTTGTTTTACAGGCTTCAGGTAGCTGCCTGATATATTTTTCAGAATAGATGTATTTAATGGCAGTATCATTTTAATTTGGCTTATTGGGGGTAAGCAGCTCTGGAGAGAAATTTTCATTTGATCCTGGGTTCAAACAAATTCTTCTTTACCAAGGAGTTGCAGTTCCCTTGTGAATGCAAAATCTCATGTTGGTTTTTTTTGCAGCTTTTACAGAATAGCATTAGAAATACAATTATGTTCTTTTACAGAATTAAAAGGGAAGAAGAGTTTGAGAATCAGTCCTAGTATCTTTTTTGCTTAGCAGCTTGGTAACTTTCAAATGCTAATTTTCTTTAGAATTTCAATGTTACTTCTGGTTCTGGCAACACATGCCTGTTTCTCTAACAGTGTAAATTATTAGCTGATTCACCAAATTCTTCTAGTCTGTTTTTATAGCCTTTTGAAAAATGGTAGGCTGGTAGTTCTTTCCAGTATTCATTTCAACTAACACATTCAGAAAACTCCCCAGCCATTTAGGGAAAACCCCACTCTCTTTAACGATGTGATGTGAGGTGGATTTCACTAATTACAGTGTAGAACCCCATGATGCTGGCACTGCTTTTGATGAACAAACCATGCATGGTCTAAATACTCTGTGAATTTCATCAAATGTGTAGCTAAATTGCATGTGAAGGACTGCATTGTAGGAGGATTGACATAAGGAAATCAGAATGTCTGTAATGCATCACAGCAGATGTTCTTTAGCCTACTCTTTTATCTATGGTATCAGTTATTTATTGATAGAATATAGAAATAAGAAAGGTATAAATAAAATCACATTGTTGGTTTTCTAATAAAATCACATTGTTGGTTTTCTAACACCCTGGTACTGAGGTTTCCTCCCCACTTTAAGAAGGGAAAAGGTTTCTTCCCCTATGTTTTGTTTGAAATGTGACATAGATGGAAGATAACAAGAAACTCTGTCACCCTGTTTTCTTTTATTTTTTGAATCAGACCTTTCCTCTGAAAACAATTTTAATGAATAATTAAACTTGTTGCCAAATCAAAATGCTGTTATTTTCCTTGACAAAAATTAAGCCTTATGCTGGGAAAACAAAGCTGGTTTTGAAAGTTTGAATGGAATTCAAGTTTACCTTTCCAGATTTCCTTCTGGCACAGTTCAAAGCTGGACTACATTTCTGTGATATGACGCTTCTTCAAAGGTACTGGAATCAGATTCTTGTATCCCCTTCTGTAGATCCAAATCTTGTACCTGTTTACAACTCCTGTAGCCCAACAGGCCACCAGCTCAGAGGGAAAAAAGCACAGACCATGCAAGTGCTGTGAGGACACCCATGAAAGGGAGATGTAGCCCAGCCAACGATCCCATCCTGCAGGTGGCTTCACAAGGAAGCAAAACACAGAAATAAGCTGTTCTGAAAAAGCCACTATGGATCAGTCAAGAGTTCTGAAATGAAAGTCTTTTGATAATACAGGAATGTTTCATTTTGGCTGAAGAAAGTGAAGTATGCAAACATGATAAGACTGAAATGCATTGTAAAGTTCAAAACAAAATTAGCCGAATTTTAAATAAAATTTGTTTGGCATGCATACAAAGATCTTAAATTCTTTCTAATTGCAAATAAAGTCTGAATAATTATTAAAAAATTAACATAATTAGTTTATATTGAGACTAAAACACTCATTAATCATGAAGAATTGAGACATTGTGAGGCAATTTAAATACAAAGCCCCTAAATATCATGATTCATCATTAGTGAGATAAAACCAGCTCTGAAACTTCATTTTTGTTATGTATCTCTTTCTAGCTAGTAAGTTTCCCAGTCAAATAATGTATAGCAATGTCCCATTTTACTCAGAAACCTATGAAGCTATGCAGATTTGTACTCTGTTCACTTCAAAGACGTGCCTGGCTTTATCATTCTGTCAGCAGAAATTAATTTCTGCCTTAATTTAAGAAGTGTCTTTCTTCACTAATGCACTTACCGTGAACAGAGCATGATGGAATGTGACTCCTTATGACTACCCAAACCATTTTATGACCCTTTACTTAATTTTTAGGCACTGTTCATGTTTGTCCTATCTATGACCATTCAAGCAGGGGGTTTTATTATGACTATTGAATATATATGACTGTGTCTACTTGGTTACTCATCTTATGTGTTTTGTGTGGAAGGACAGTAAAAATTTTAACAAGATCTGATGGCTGCTAAGATTTGTTGAGGTTCTGTCAGCACAGCCTGTGGCCCTCCCTACAGAAGGCTGGAACATCTGAAAAGTAGACAGACACAGAAAGAAGATGGCAGAACTAGTCTGAAATCCTAATAGCAGTGCTATCCAGTGAGATCAAACCATACAAGCCAAATCTAGAAGGAAATTCAATTTAGTTATTATTCTGTTTTCCTGATTCACAGAAACAGGAAGCATTAAACCACCCCAAAACAGACCTGCAAGACAGTGCTCAGACTTAAATAAAAATCTATTTTCTTGGGTAATGCCCATATCTCCTTGTTTCTGTTTTCTCTTGAGATCAGTGAGAATGAAGCTCGACGTGTTGAAATGCTCATGTTAAAAATATGGCTTTACTGTACACCTCCTAATGCCTTAGTCCTCGTGTTCTGGTTTTGGCTACTCCCAGACAGTCCAAATAAATCAGTGGGACTCATCCAGGGAAGGAGAGTTTGTATTTAGCTTATCAAGTTCTTCCAGAAAGGCCTCTACATTTTTTTTATTCTGCAGAGCATGTGTATGCCTGTGCTTTGGCCACATTCGATTGAATATTTTCTCTAGAAGAAACAAAGTTCTTTCAGGTAATGGTTATTGAGTGTATTTGGACTAATCACATATACATGCAGCAAATATTCCTCAGCTGCAGTGAGAAAACAGATGTCAGCTCTATCTAGAATCCACCCAATATTCATATTGCCTCTTTAGTTAAATGTAATCTATGCCTGAACAAATGATATGTGACATGAGAATATTTTAAACCAGTAAAACTACAAGCGAAAGGGTAAAAATGTTATGTTCCTTTGTGAGATCATAAATCAAATACATAATACATAATGGTCTGTTGTTGATGTAACTTTTTTTTTTTTGGTTCAAGTAAACATAGCATTTGTGAATAATGCAGCAGAGGTGAATGCTTATAAAATACTTTGTTGTTTTAACATATATCATTATGTATATAGTGCTGATTAAAAAAAGAATAGGCATTTCCACTACAACTATCCAGTGTTTTTGCTGGGTGGTTGTAAAACCCATTAGTCTGTGATGTGAATATTTTCCCCAAAGTATACTTTATCCTCAGGGAGCGGTGGAGCAAGAAATATTTATTTTATCTTTCACTAGAAAGTTTTATACCAAATATCTGCTCCATCAGGGCTCGTGCCGTTCGGAAGAGGTGCCTGAGAATGTGTGGTATGAAGTGGAAGCCAGGTTCTGTTCTCAGCTCCACCACAACGTGATGTGTGGGGTTTGAATCAGTCTACTGATTTCTGTACCTCCGCTTCCACAGTGGTGAAGACTTCTCACACTTTAAAAATGGCTTTCATTCTTCACAGTGCTTTTATAAAGCACTATTACCTGAATTGGCTCTTACTACTCTTCCAATTCTTTGTGTGTCTGAGCTCTAAGGTATTCCCTATACCTAATTTTACAGCTGCTTGGTGATGGAATCATTCTCTTTTTCTACAGACAGTGGCAGAAAATATTGGAGCACTTGTCTAAGGTCACATGAGAAGGCTGTGGCAGTAGAGGGGTTCCTGTGTATAATTCAGTCACAAACCACTGCACCATCCTTCTAGATATTCCTGATCGTTTTTGACTACACTAATATATTTGACCAGGTATCTGTAATGGTTAGGACCACGTTTTTTTGTTTTTCATGGCAAGCAGGATGAAACCTTTAATTCAGCTGTGATTCCTGTTACCATCATCTGGCTTTTATTTGTTCAAGATCAAACTACTCTACATGGGGCTAATTCGAAACTATGATTCTAATCCAAGTAAAGTACACTTGTGCTAAAAGTTGTTAATAGAGAGTCAAGTCTGTGCAATGGAATGAATTTAAGGTTTATTTGAGTATGACTAAATGGAAAGCAACAAAATATTTATATGTATATATACAGCACATTGCTGAAATTAACGTGCATCCATTGCTCTGATACTGTAACATGAAACAGATGTCATAAATGCTGATCTATTTTGTTTCTTAGTTAGCAAAATATCTGGTTTATTCCATATTCCTTCTTAGTTTTGAATTAAGGGTGGCTTTTTAAGGGATGAAGGTGGGAGATGTAGTAGGAGAGATTATAATACTTGGTTTTTCCAAACTGGTGGAAATCAAAGAAACTGGAAAGAAAGTCTCTCATAGTGTTGTTAGTAAGTTTCATTCTGTGGGTATACTTGTATGAAAAATTACCTGAAGACAATACAAACAAATTTTGTTTTCTGAAAACTGTTCATATTCTTAGACTCAAATTCAGAGCTGATGTATAAGACCTCCAAAGTATGGTGTGGTATAAAAATGAAGGTGCTCAAAGAGTTGGAAAATATATTTTTTTCTCTTGAGTAAAAGGTACAAAGAAAGCTATTTTCAAAAGAGTAATACTCATATTACTGATACAGAAGAAAATGTCCTTCTACCAGCCACACCATTATCTCAGTGGGGCTTTGCACTAGAAAAATGTCATTAGCTGTAAAACCAGGCACCAAAAGAACTACACATGCCATGTTTTGGAGGACAAGAATTTAACACTTGTGGTCTCCTCATTGCACAGAGGAAATGGCAGTGTCTGACCTTGATATTTTCAACATTGGAAGTGACAGAGGTCATGATGAGCTGTAATTCTTCTCAGAGTAAGTGGTGATATTTTGGCATTGAATTTGCACCAAAAATAAGGACAAAAAAGCACATATAGAACCTGAAAAAAAACTTTAGAGGAACAAAATTAGACAAAAGTTTTGAGACGGTGAAAATAAAAACATTTGAGGAAAACACCTGAGGTGTTTGGCTAATGTAGTAGCAAGGTGGCAGTGAACTTAGCTCAAGCCTTCACTATTTTCAGAGCTGTGCTGCTCTGTTCTAGATGGGACTGTTGCTTAAAGCATCTTAGTTTTACTCAATGAGTTTAGTATTGGTCTCAGCTACAAGGTAGCCCATTTGTTATTCTTTCCTAATATCCCAAGAGAGGAACTTCCTCAGTTTGTGAATCTGCAATGTTGTATGTTTGAATGATCAAAAGAGACTGAGTTGTCTCACTTTAGTGAATTATTGTTTTCCAGAGAACCACAATGGCTGCAAGTGGCTTGCTCATTTTAGATGCAGGTTCAGGCATGTTTACATATTTCCTCAGTCATTTAAAATTGTCTTTATTTTCTCTTCAAAAAATGTGTTACAATCATTGTACCTTAATTTAAATAAGGCTTATGGCACTGTTAGCTACAGAAAGAAAATAATCTTTTTTTTCTTAATGAAGATATGAAAATGTAACATCCCACTTTCTATCCAAGTTAAGCACAGAAATTAAGAAAATTTGATCAGCTGTTGTGGCTATGATTTTTAACCACTTATTTACCTTACTAATAATCCATCTTCAATTCCATGGTCTTGTGCCTCATTTAATAATTTCATTCTTATGGAAGTGCAATTTAAATTAAATCCAATTTAAAAATTAAGTTTTTCTAGTCATTCAGAGCAACAAACACGGGAAAGAAGGAAGTACAGAGAACTAGAATAGAAGTTATATGGACAATAAAAAATGTCCTTTTCATAGCTAAAGATAAATGCTTAATCTTAGTTTTACAAAAACAGAATAATTCTTCAAACTGATGTATTTCAAAACATGTCAGGTTTCAGAATATAATATAGTCAAGTATTACTGAAATGTGGCTTGACTCAAATTGAGATAATTACAGACTGTTGCAACAATTTTTCACTTTTTTTGGGAACTGGACTCAGCTGAATGTCTGCAAGGTAAAGAACAAATTCAAAATAAGCTTTTTTTAAGGAATGTTCTTGTTAAAAAATTTAGCAAAATAAGCAGGAAACACGAGAAAGTTTGAAAACACAGGAGTGACACAGAAAACACCAGCATGCTGTGCTGAATTTTTGGATGATTTTTTCCTATCAAAG
This sequence comes from Corvus kubaryi, assembly GCF_017639235.1. Classification (NCBI taxonomy): domain Eukaryota; kingdom Metazoa; phylum Chordata; class Aves; order Passeriformes; family Corvidae; genus Corvus; species Corvus kubaryi. Next base: position 19,567,843 of record NW_024582073.1, read on the forward strand.
CAATTAATGACATTAACATGTTGTTTAGGATATTTTCAACAGTGTTTTGAATTCCTACCTAAATTAATGATCATCTTAGACAGCCCAGTCATGCACTTGGGAGGGATGACAGGTGGGAACAGGATTTAAATGGATGTAAGTTTATGTGGAAAGGGGTTTTGCTAAACTGGCTATCTTCTTCATCGGACCAGTACCAGCCAGTGAGAGCTACAAGAGAGTGCCCTGCTGGTAAAAACTGTCAGCACAGTTCCCAGCTGCAGGTTGCTGACAGACAATCTCGATTCTCAAACATCTGGGTAACCTTAAATCTTACAGGATTCAGCACAAATAATTTTTTCCTGATTTTCAGTTTCCAAGCAGCTTATATATCCTTTGTAAAGTTTTGCATTTTTATTTCAGTATCCAAATTCTAAAGCTGCTATACTCACCATCTTTGTTTCCTGTAGACTAGAGTCTGCTGCTCTCAGCTCTGTCAGCTCTGGGTTTGATTTGTCTGCAGCAATTACCAGGAAGGTGGTTGCTATAGCTGCACTAATGAAAGGAGCAACCACGTTTCCTTGAAGGCAGCGTAAGCAAGCATAAATAAACAAATGCTTTGTGGTGTTAGTAGTGTAAATGAGATATTACTGCAACAGGGAAAGTAAGATATTAACCCTTTTTAGAGGCTTGATAGCTATCAACCTTTCAATTTTCTATGCAAAGCTTAGCTTGACATGGTATAATTTTTTGGCAAATACTTGAAGTATTATGAGTTTTATAGGATTTTCTCCTTCATCTTTATGTGAGTCCATTTTCATTGTAGTTATTCTTGTTACCACATTTTTGGGTGGACCTGGAACAGGTTGCTCAGAGAAGCTGGGGCTGCCCCATCCCTGGAAGTGTTCAAGGCCAGGTTGGATGGACTTTGAGAAACTGGTCTAGGGGAAGGTGTCCCTGCCCATGGCAGCAGGGTTGGAATGAGATATCTTTAAGGTCCCTTCCAACCCAAACCATTCTATGGTTCCATGATTTTTTCCAGTGACAGTCGGTGTCCACAGTTTTGCCAGTTACTGTTACATCAATGACAGGCACATAGGTGAAGGTCCATGGCCAAATCCAGGAACATAAGAAAGTTTTAATTTAAAAAAATCCTGTTAAGTTGCACTGAACTTTGTCATCTCCGGTTCACTGAATTTAGCTCTAAGTGTGATTCTTTTCTGAGAAGTGACTGTAAAAACTGTATCACACATTGTCGTGTTTGTATTTCAGTGGCTTTGCATCAATTTTGTTCAGGATGTTGTTGGAGTTTTTTTAAACTAGATCTACCAATGAAGATTTGAAGGTCATGCTGTGTTTAAACTCATGTAACACCAACAGTAATGGCATTTCTGAGAAATGAAATCTCACTCACCCTCACAGCAAAGCACTTCAGTGTCTAGGACAGTCTGTGCTGTCAGATTTCCTGAAGTGCAAGTAAATCCATGCTACTGCCAAGCTAAAATGGAATCTCTCAAAACAAACTTATGCTACATTTATGAAACAGTCTTACAATATTAGAATTAAGTATTGCATTAAGGTGGAAAACATTGGAAAGGCTGATCATACTAGCTCACCATGGGACAAGCTTCCATCACTGTAACAAAATATGGGAATTCTGAAGAGTGACTACTGTAAAAATGCTAACCATATGTTCTTATGTATCTGTAGGTAGAGGTCGTTACTTACTTGAATTATTCAGTGTCCTTTTAATAGATCTCAGTATTTCTGGAAAATGCTGAGCAGTTTTTGCTAATGGCTGCATAATGCTAACTTGTCTCGTTACTTGGTTAGGACAGAGATATGTTTCTTTCTGGAGATTGTGGACACTGGAGGAATTGGTGCAAGATGAACTGATGGACGAAATGAATGCAGCACATTTTAAAGCAAACTTCCTTTTTGCCAGCTATTAAGTATATTTGGTATTTTAAGAGAAAAATTGAATACCACATGGTAAAAAGATGTTAGTTGGACACACGGGAATTTCTTTTCTTGTCTGATTTCTGATTCTGACTTAGCATGCTACAAACTATTTTCCTTTTCTTCTCTCCTTTATTTTGCAGTTAACTTTGACCACTTCCAAATATTGCGGGCTATTGGGAAAGGGAGTTTTGGAAAGGTAAGAATCAACTTATTTTTAACAGTTAAAAGTTTAATAGGGAATACTTTTGTGGTTTTCTGGCTTGATTAAGGTAAAAGAATATAGGTTTTGTAGCCTTTTCCTTCTTAAAGACATCTGACAACCAGTATGAACTGTCTGACTATTCATTAAAAATATTTCTATTATAATCCATTCACTAAAATTAATTGAGCAAAAATTATTATACTAATTAATTATCCCCAGTGGAGATTAGCAGAATTTAGAAATCTGTCCTGAAAACAAAAATGAATAAAAAGGTAGGAGCAGACTACTTCTTTAGACTGTCCACCAGAGTGATCTTGTTCTTAAATCTCAGCTTATTTGTGTCTTTAAAATAATTGCAGTATTTTAAAGGCACTTTACATAGATTAAATCCTCTTGGGACTGTATAGACTGACATACACTATAATTATGATCATTGAGTAAATGTTTGTTCAATTCAATAGGATTTTCTGAAACAGAGAAGATTAATGGTTTGTTTACACTTGAGTAGACAACCTTTCTTTCCCGTAATAGTGATTATAGCAAGGTTTTAGATTTTAATATGGGTAAATACAAAGCCACAAAGTCAGAGAAAATCATATTTTAAAAATATTAGAAACCATTCCTCACAAGAATACATCTGAAGGTGAAATATAACTGATACTTGATCAGGTGACTGGTCAAACAACAGCTGTCTAGATCTTGATTTCAGCGATTCCTGAGTATATGCCAGCTCAGTGCTGGTGAGGCGCTTCTGTAGTCATGCATTAAGAACACACAAAGGATTTTGCTGGCCTCCAATGCAGAACAATGACTTTAATTTTAGAGAGGCTAGAAATACTTCTTGCAGAACAGCATGGTCCTTCATGGCATGGTCCTTATTCAATTCAGTAATTTTCAAGAGAAACCCTCTTTGAGGTCAATAGAAGAATATGCTGCTTGGGCAAAATGGTACTTAAAAACTCCTTAAAAATCAGGGCAGCAGAGATTTGTGATTGTTTATTATTGCAATACAGAGATGGAATACCATGCCAAACTAAATAAAGGTCCAAGAGTGCAGGTTAAGTACAGGAAAAGAAGTTAAAGATATATCCAAATCATACTAGCCGTCACAAAGGAAGAGCTACTTAGATCAGAGATCAGCATTTTTGGTTTGAATATTTAAAATTGTCTGCTTCTGAATTTACTTGGCAAATTTTTAATATTAAAATAAAACCCATTTCATCAGAATTTCTAACCTATCCTCTTCCAATGTACTTGGAACCTGCACCAGATGATATACCAGGTGTGTGCCAGTGTCTGTCTGCACAGATAATACAACCAGGTAGGTCTACACGTGCCCAGGAGTGCGGGCAGCTGCTTGGTGAGTGGTCACACGCATTGTGCCACAGCTTGCCTGTCACTTGGCTTGAACAAAAGAACCACCAGCTTACACAGAAGCTGTGGCTGTGATGGTCCTACGCAGGCTCAGACCTCACCTCCTTTATCTGTCCCTTACTTGGTGAAACCTGAGCTCTCAAAGGACACCTTTGGAGTGAGCCTGTTTGCTTCTAGAAAAAAGAGCATGCTCGTGGTTTTTCTTCTCTCCATACCCATTTCCTACCCTTCTCAAGACTGCTGTGATGTATCTTTTTCTGAAAAATATGCAACAGTGTCTATGAGATGGCACCTGCTCTTGACATGTCCCTAAGAAGCAGTGGGTACAGAGGCAGCAGCTGAAAGCAGGTGGCCACTTCTCAGAAAAGACACGCACTTAAGATACAAAGCATTTGATACCAAATGGCCTAGGAATTCCTGTAACAGCAAATGGTGCTACTGTGAACTGAAAATGCCAAAAGTGAAGGCAGGGAGCTGATTTCTGAAGCCAGCTAGGGGGACAGATCACAGCTGCTGAAGCAGCCAGCCCCAGTGGAGGAGGTGAGGTGCTGAGCATCACCTTGAGCTCTGTGCACAAGAGCGAGCTGAGCAGCTCTGCCATATCAGGTATCTCCTGCAGAAATATCCTGCAGAGGCCTAAGGTTGCTGTAGCAACCAGAGTAATTTAAGAAATATTGAGAGAGAGAGAGACGGAGATATTGAACCAAGAGCAATAAAATAAAAAAATAGAGCATGTCTTAAAACACCCTGTTGCTCTCAGAAAACAGAAAAGGCCGCAGAGGAGCCATAAAGGAAGCAGGCAGTTTAAGGTAAGCGTGATACTGAACATGGTGTTATATGTTGCAAGATGTTAGAGCAAAACAGACCCCAAGCAGTAAACACCCAACAATAGAGATTAACAGTCTTGCATCATTTTTTGACATTTTCTGCTGCCAGGTACTTCCAGAAGGACAATAATAGGAAAAGTTGCCAGCAATGAGGCTTCTAAATGAACAATAAAGGCAAGACTGACTCACAGAGACAGACATTTGAAATGGTGACTGATTTACCATGTTGTGCTTTTGGCTATGTTATAATAGGTCATTTTAAAATGGGCTGCTTTCTTTCCCTTGCCCATGGAAGGAAAAACAAGGTGATTCGTCAGAAGCCTGTACTCATCTGGGAAAAACAAGGTCTGTTACACCAAGGACTTTCCTGTTGCATTTGACAACTGCAAAATAAGGATTTAAGTTTAGAGGGAACTCATACTTAAAACATGTTCTCTCAGGATTGATCAGGATCTTCACCAATGCATATTCCCCAAAGCAGGTTCACAAGAACCACATTCATATAAACCTGTAAGAAAATTAGATGTTTTTAGAAATACCACAGAAATATTCACGAATTTTCTGAATGCCATAGAGAAGAGTGGATCAAAATCAACCAACAAGCCTTCATAAAATACGTAGGCTTGTTTCATTTTCCTGTATGCTGTGGAAGGGTGAGGGCCCCTTTGCAAGGGCAGAGACAGTAGAGGCAGAGGCATGTGATACCTTAGAAGTACTCTCTCCTGCTTAATCTGGTTATTTTTTTTTCCATGTTGTTATATGTAGAGCTATCACTCTTCTCAAACAAAATACTGCAAAAAATTATATATTTGAAGATCATCCAATCTGTACAAAACCAATGAGGATTGAAATACAAGAATTCTCATTGTCCTTTACTGCAACAATAACCATGTAATTGCAGGGTTACTGCTGCAAAATAATTTGTATTCAGGTGTAACAACTAGTTCTCAGAGATATTATAGTACCAATTTTCTTTGAGTTCTCTGTTCGTGGGAGTAGGTATATTGAACAATCTGACCTCCTTAAATTAAATTCAAATTATAATTTCAATGTACAAACTCTCTCTTGTTTGTCTAAGATGCTGAGACACAAGACTTAGTTCTGATTAATTTGGTTGTATAAAACAGTGACTTCCTGTGATGAAGTAATTGAAATTACAGTGGTGTAAACCAGATGGGAGCCCAGAACCACGTCTGCACTGATTGAGGGTACTTTAGTAAATAATATGCAAAATATTTCAGAAAAAATATGCTGCTATCCTAAAAGCAACATAGCACACAACTGCAGAGTATTAATATTGTTTGACAGTGTAACAACCCATTTTTTAGCTTGAGTTAATATGAAAGGATACTAAGCAGATGCTTCAGCTGCTCCAGATGTCATGCTTTGCTCAGGGGAATCTGGGAATGAATCTCCCTGTTTAAAGGAAATCCCCTGGCAGCATAAAGACAAACTTATGATATCCATTCTCCAGCCTCTTTGTGTAAATTTTTCCAGCTCTGCTTGTACACTAAGACTATGAGAACGATTTTTTCAGAGCACATGGGTAGAACAGACAGGGTAGCAGTATTTCAGGCAAATGCTCAATAGCAGATTCATCAATTCCCACCTGGAGGGTGAAGGATAGATCTGATTTCTGTCTTGTAGTCCTCTGTGTTGGGGTGAGTTCTTCTGCCCAAGCAGTGCCACAGCCGCTCTGCTGGGCTGTCATTCCTCGTGGCAGCTGTAGCTGCCCCATCTCATCTACTGACATAAGATGCATAGTATCATACAGGAGCATGGGTGAGTATGTGCTCCAGCTTCCAGCTCTCCACCTAACAGTGACTTTGTGCAGAGGTTTCTCTGGCTGTGGGTTTTGTATCTCTCCTCTTTTATGACCTGCTGTGAAACTACATCAGGTGGCAGTCTGAGAGGTCTAAGTACTCACGTGCCAAATTCAGACCAAAACTGAGACTAAGTACACCTTGTTCTTTCCAGACCATGTACATAGCAGCTATAAGTCTCTTCTAGTGGGAAACAGGAGTGTTTTACAGCAAGTTTTACAGCAAGTCTGATATTTCAGCCATCCCCATCTTTTGTTCTGGGAAGAACTTTGTTGAAACTACCCACGGCTGCTCAAACCTATACAGCATTATGCAGCTTCCTTCAGCAAACCTGTAGCAAATTCTGCCCCAGTTTTACTCAGCATGATCTCTCACTTCACTTACTAAACTCTGCAATAGCCTATAGGGCACTTTGTCACCAACAGCACTGTGTCTGTGTGACCTCTTAATCTGCAGATTAAACCTGATTTGTAGGTTCTCTGTTTTCTGCTTGTGAAATCAGAGGAAATCCAAGAAGGTAGTTTAGAAGTGGACCACAGCACATGTTGCTCTTGAAAAATGAAGCTTAGCCCTACAGCCATAACCTATTGGTTTCCTGCCCCAGATTTGAGGGGAAATGGCTCCAAGTCACTCTCTGTTGAAATTTCTTTTAACTTGATAGGTTTTAAGGCAGCTCACTGTTACATTCTAATAGAAATAACAAAAGACACCACCCTGTGATAACAACTATGTTAACAAAACCTCTTTAGAAAGGGAATATTTTCACAAGAGATTTTTAAAAATAGCACTATACTATTCCAGAGAAAAGTAGCAGGGATTCATAATGCCTGCCTTTAAACTACACAGATGCCTGTATCCAATCCAGTAATCTGCAGTCTCTTTAGGGCACATTAGAAGGGAAACCCTCCCAGGTACAGAGATAGTCCCCTGTATCTGTTTACATCTGTAACTTATGTGGAGATGGATGTTCCTGTCCCTCTCTGCTGACTGTGAAGCTGGATAGTTGTTGAGTTCACAACCCATATTTGCTCTGAATCATCATACTGTCTGGGCTTTGGTAAATGATATTCACAGGAAAATGGAAAGAGAATGTGAGTGTGACAGGCTTCCATACTGATACATGTAAATAAGGCAGCTCTGCACAGACTTTCATCATAATAAATCATCACAGAATTTTTTTGTTGAGGTGCCAGAGCACCTTTTTATCCCTATTTTAAAATTGCTCCTTTGGAACAAAAAACACCCCCAACTTAAACATTTCCATTAAGTCTGCACATGTGAGAAGAGCTCGAGGGCTTTTCCTTTCTTTCTTGCATTAGTGGAAAGTTTCAATCCGTTGATGTCCTGCTCAGGAGAAGAGCTGACATCCAGCAGGTAGAAGTGCCAGGGAGGATCTCCACTATGATCCAGTGCTGTCATAGCAATGTCAGGCGTTTTTCACAATAACATCAAAATGGATGCAGGTTGTGTTTCCTGATTTTTAGTAGGAAGTAGCTTTATCATATTAATGAAAATCCTATTGATTTTGTAACCATGCTAGAAGATTTGCGTAGGTACACATTGCTAGAAAATGTTTACTATCATTCTGCCTTGAAGCTGTGTGTTAGACAAGCTTCTACCAACAACAGAAGGTCTGTTTCAGCTGTGCTGAACACCCTTGTCTTTACTGCCAGGTAAGAGAACTGAATGCCTTCTGGAGTCACAGTAGTGTTTCAAAATCTGTTTACATTACATATGTAGATGCTGCAGGTGATCTTGGTTTGCCACATCGGTCAAACATGTAATTTTCAGCTGGGTAAAACCCCATTCTCTCAGCAGTCTCTCTAGTCAACCCTTCAGTAGGGAGGTTTTTACTGTAATGGAACAGGAGACTTCTGCAAACACCTAACTCTTGGCCAAATAGTACATGAAAATCATGATGCAAACTAATGTACATGACTGAACTCCTGGACTTAGGTTCTGAGCTAAAATCTCCAGCTGTTGTACTTTATAATGTACTCGCTAAAATGGAGTCTCCACATAGTCTAAGACAGGATGTCGGGATTTGCCCCTAAAAATATTGCTTAGGCTTTTGAAGGACCTGTGGGAGCTTGAAAAATTCATTTCTGTCCCTTCTTTTCCCATTCAGTTTCAGCTCGATCCCAGTTGCTACTTTTTCTTCCTCCAAAAGGCCAAACACAAATCCCCATTGTTCCACAGGCAGGGTTCTTTCCATATAAATGTGAACCTATAGTTATCTTAAGGGCATCAACAATATTCAGATTTTTCATAACAGTCCAAGGTGAAAAATGAAACAAAACTTCAGTACTCACCATTGTGCAAAACTGATGGGCTCAAAGCAAAATGTTACCATCCATGTTTTCCTTAATAGCAGAACACCTCCTGATATTAGGAAAGGTAATTAGAAACTCTGCTTAATCATGCCTTATCATTATAGGTTAAAGGTACTCTATTAACTCTGCTATTTGGAGTAGATTTGAGCTCAAGGACACATTTTATGAAAATAGAGTTTCAGAGAAACATATGTGGTTTGGCTTTGCTGGCCCTGTTCTTCCTAATTTCAGCTGTGGGAAGTTGCCTTAGTTACTCCTGATTGTTTCTAAATATTGAGTGCATAAGTTCCATAAAATACAACTCGGACATAAAGGATTTCTTTTTGGCTGTCACCATGTTATAATCTGATCTCTGAGCACAAATTTCAAGAGTGCATATTATAATTTTTTTGTGCGTATATGGGAGCATGTATGTGTATGTGTGTGTACGTACATAAATATACAAATAAAAAAATAATTCCCACACCAAGTGAATCCAGAATACCTTTGAACTTAGACACTACAGACCTGTGATACCTAAGTCAGATGTTTGCAGTACATTCAGAACAATTGTCTATTTCTGTGTTGCCAAAAATTGTACTTAACCTGATGCTTGGTTGTGGTGCTTGTGACACTCTCCAGCTCCATTCTCAAGGTAAACTACCATGACAAAAAACAATCTAGACTTCCCATGGGAGTTCTCTTGACTAAGATTTTCTTCATGCATTTACATTATTTGACTTCTTTCAAAAAAAAAAAAAAAAAAGGAAGATAAAGTAAAATCATAGAAGTTTACTGCCAGAGAGTAAATCATTGTAATGGTCTCTCATGAATTCAGAAATATTATGATGAATATCTGTATAAAAATTCTTTTTCTTTTCAACAATAATTAAGGGAGCATAATTCTGATATTTAGATGAAATATTGAGCCTCGGTAACACAGGCAAGGTTTATGATGCAGTAATCAAGATGTGAGTATTGACTTGTGGGAATGAGGACAATGATTGCGCATTTTCCTAGGCAGGAGGCAATAATTTCTCTGACTAATGAAATAGCATGTGATTTCAGCCATTGGCATATACTCCTCTCAGCTTTACCATGTAACTTCTGAAAATCAGACACTTTTCTGGGTCCCCATTTGTTCTTATGCAGGGTTGGGTTGGTTTTTTGTTAATTTTTAATCTATTACAAAGAATCCTGCAGAGCTGTGAAGTGAACTTACGAAGGTGTTACTCAGCTGTAGTATCCAGATCTGAATTAGTGAAATATCATTAAAGAATCCTTTTATTCAAAGTCACAATTGAATTCACTTTCTTAAGGTGTCAAAATTTTTCTTTTACTTTGCTGCCAATTAGGTGTGCATTGTACAGAAGAGAGACACCAAGAAAATGTATGCCATGAAGTATATGAATAAACAGAAGTGCATTGAGAGAGATGAAGTTCGCAATGTTTTCCGGGAGCTACAGATAATGCAAGGCCTGGAACATCCCTTCCTAGTCAATCTGTGGTAAGAAAATCTTTAAAATGCTTTCAAGGATTTCTCATTTTCTCCTTGTTGCTGAATCTGTTCAGATTATGTAAGGCTGGAAAGCTGAAAAGAACAAAAGATTTTTGGTGACCTCCTTTGTTAAAGGTATTAAGGTTTCACAGAGAATTTTTTTTTGTCATTAATATTTTAAGGTGTCTTTTTTAATTGGAATATTTAAGCATCATATTCATCTGTTCATTTCTGGTTTGGTTTCTCTCCAAACTGTTACAGCAGTGTGTGGAAATGTGTTGTCCTGTCCAGCTTCATCATTTATCTGTGATAATACCTGGATTAAACATCTTTCATAAAGCCATGGAATATCAAAACCAATAATTCATTTAATTTTTTTTCTTGAGTTGATTCAGAGAAAAGTCAAAACTCAGTTACTTTCTAAAAATTACTGACACAGGACAGCAGAAAAGTGTCTTTTTGTCCCCTGGAATTTCCCTTATCTTCTCCATGCTAGCCACTGAATCTCTTGGTCACATATGAGTGTGAGAAAATGCTGGTCAAGCAATGACTAGTGTCAACTATACCACCAGCATAAAGTATTTGCTGGCTCTTATGTAGTGTGATAATACTCGTTGGCTTTCATAGTGATAGTAATAATGGGATGCAGAGTTTTCCTCCTTTTCTAATGACCTATATCATTCAGAAAATAAAAAGGTGGAGGGGACATAAATCATTATGATAATAAAATTGTTCTCTTTGTGAATAGCTTGATGGTCACAATGCACACTTGATCTTGTGTTTTGTGAGTTTTAGCTGCCTTACTTGAGGTCAGTGTTTTGCCCATCCCTTAGCTCACTCCTGGTGCCAGGTTAGCACTTTTCACCTTTTCAATTAAAAGCCAAATTGTGTTCTGTCTTGAGTGAACACAGCTTTAGTATAATTGCACTCTGTTATAACAGCAAAGCATTTGAACACAAAATTGGTTCCAAAATGACCTAATTATATATATATATACACATATATATATGTGTGTGATCTCCACTTGACATGAATGATCTGAGCTAATCTAATACCCTGTTGAAGGCTTAAAGAAAAAGATATAAACATTGTGACTATAATACAAAACTTTTCCAGTATATTTTCCAAGGTTCCAGCAACCTGTAGTCTTGGGATTTCTTGACCAAAGATATACCATATCTGTGCCTAGGAGCCTGTGGATTTCTCTGTTGTGCATTTGTCTACCTTTCTTGAAATCCCACTAACTTTTGTTCTTTATCAGGAGGTATGGAAGTTTCCACTGTGTAACTACACACTGTACCGAAACAGTCATAAGTTAATGTGGTCTGAGAGATAAACATAACAGTGTTGAAAGACTGAAGATCAAATATTTATTGTGAAACAAAAACAATGCTAGATTCCCATAACAGAATTATAATCAGATGATAAATATTGTTTCTCTTTTTCTTTTTCCATGCCAAATATTAAACTTGAAATAAGCAATATTTTAAAATGGTATTAGGCATTATGATGCTTTTTATCCTTCCTGCACTTCTAAGGTACTGTCACAGGATCTCAAGACTCAAATGTTATACTATATGTGTGTATGAGAAATGCAGAAAATGAAAGAGAAATATAGTACTCTGGAGCTAACAAAACATTTCAGGCATACAGGACACTATTCAAGATGCTTCAGTGCACTAACCATGTTTTATATTTGATGTCTCTAGCTATGGTTATAGTTGACCAATGTATCTACAAGTACTGATCTCTTCACTCTCATGGCTGGTGACAGGACTTGAGGAAACATCATGAAGTTGAGGCAGGGGAGGCTTAGGTTTGATATTAGGAAAAGGGTCTTCACCCAGAGGGTGTTTGGGCACTGGAACAGGCTCCCCAGGGGAGTGGCCACAGCATCAAGCCTGACAGAGTTCAAGAAGCACTTGGACAACACTCTCAGGCACATGGTGTGACTTTCGGGGTGATTCTGTGCAGGGCCAGGAGTTGCACTTGATGATCCTTTTGGGTCGCTTCCAACTCAGGATATTCTGTGACTCTCTGATTCTGTATGAGGCTCTACTGACATTCAGGGACTTGGACTAACACTATCAGAACTGTAGAAATTTTTCCAAAAAATAATTTCATTGACCCTTATTATTTTCACCTGAAGTGTTCACCTCAAACACTGCACATTTAAATGTTTGGTGATTCAAAGCCCTGACTCCAGTGTGAGCTACTGAACTGCTGGAGAACCTGTATTTCACCCTGGGATAGCAAAGGGAAATCTTGAGCCTGAGCCTTCCCAAAATTAATCTAGTCTACCCCAAATAGGTCTTTCCTCGTATCAGGCTCATAATATGTTTCTATAAAAATTAGCCTTGAACAATCCTAAATGAATTTAGAATAACTTCTGATATATTTCTGGAGTGTCTACATTTGCAGGCTACAGTAGCATGTTCCAGACTTCTGACTTCTCTGTCTCAAATTTCACCTGAATTTCAAGACATTCTATGCATTATCTTCAAATAATGATTTTTGTTATTGAACTGCAACAAGGGCAAATCACAAAAACCATAAGTGATCTGTGAATAATGGTCACATCTGTTCTGTTAACACTAAGCCATATGAAGCTTTTAAACATACGAATTGTATTTCATTTATTTAATATTTGAAACTACATTTCAAATGTAGTTTGAGAAAAGGAACAATGCAAGTATGAATGGAATAGTCCTTAAATATATTCCCAGAAATAATGTCTTAAAATAACATTTTCATTGATTGTAGGTGAACTAGCATCCTGTTTAATGTATTTTTACTTGAAATTTAGATGCAATAATAATTTGCACCAAATACGTTTACATTGTAGTTATAACTTGTATTAGATGATTAACACAAATCCATGAATTTTCCTCTTATGAGTCAATTCCTGACATGCTAATGGAAGGAAACAGTTGAATCTGCATTTCTTCTGTAGTAATTGCAGCTAGATTAGTTTCAGAGTTAGATTTTGTTGTTTGTTTTGTTAATTGCACTGTAAATGTACAAAGGGACTGTAACAGGAGCCACTAACGCTGTATTGTTTCAGGAACTGGAATAGTAATTTAACAAAAACCAGTTATGTCCTGCTGTATGGGGAATAACACAGCAGCAGCTTGTTTAAATGACAAGGTTCTTCTGGCCTAGGCTGGCTTTCCAGCCTCTATCACACTCTCTCAGGGCTCATATCAGTTTTCAGGAATCCTGTCTAAGGTATGATTTGGTAACTAAAATCCAGAAATCAAAATACTTTTATTTTTCCTAAAGTATCCTGTAGGAACAATTTTGGTGTCCTTTTTTTTTTTTTCTTTTTTTTTTTTTTTTGCATTAGGCTGAGTTGAAATTAAGAAAAGTTGAATCTTTCAATTCAAAATATCAAATCCTAAATCAAAGCTGAAAAGTATATTTGGAGGAAATTCTGTCATGGTAACCTTAGCATGTGTTTGTGGGACTGTCCCTGACAATGATGCCTTTTCCTGGTCTTAAAATCAAGAGGCATACATGGTTAGAAGGGGAAAAGGGATTTTACCTTGGTATTTATTTTAAGAATCCTTAGGTGTACACGTCCAGGTCATATGCATCGAGATGCACACCGCCGAGTCTATCTCTGTGTCCATGTCTCTCTTCTCGTGTCCCCCCCAACATTGGGTATGACATTATAGGTTTTACTAATTAGCATATCTATCAAAGATTCCCCAATGAGAGGCTCAAGTGAGCCCCCCTCCCCAAGGAACTTTCCCCTGGATGGTTCTATCTTGGTTTACAGAATATGTTCTGGAGAGGACCTTGGGGTCTGGGGCACACTGATCCCTAGCTACGAAGCTTCTAAAATGTTTAGTCTCTTAGCTTGACAAACAAGTCCAAGAATGTAGGCAAAAAGCACTAGGAATACAGAAGCTGTAAAAAGGTATAACAGGGGTATAAAAGAAAAGGCAAAAATCTTCATGGCATCAACAAGAACAGCTGATTCTCAAAAGTTTATCATCTGATCTTCAAAATAAAATTAAAATAGTAATAAATCTCCCAACAACTCCTTGAACAAAAGGGAATACTAACCAAGCACGTTAATCTTTGTTTGAGAAATTACATCATCAAAAATAAAAGTTGGCAATTCAAGAAACAAACATGAATACTGGAAAGTCCTTTAGTTTTTCATGATAACTGAAGAAAGTAATGAGGTATGTGCATACAATCTGTCATCAGTTAAATTCTTGTGGAGAGAAAAAGAAGAGGAAAGAGGGTGAACATTCTGTGGTGGGTAGTTCTGCTGGATCTATCAGTAACCACAGCTTACACAAGAATACAGAGCAGCTCATATAAAAAAAGGGTAGCATCTCAACTCTCAAAGATCTCTATTAAAAAGCTTTTTGAGGCTCATGCATCTTCTCTGAGCTTTATTAAATTTAACTTCACAATCTCAACCTATAAGTCACATTATTTGAAGTATGAACTGTCTTTCATAACATCTGACACAGAAAGGAATTACTCTTCTGTAAATGCTCATAAAGGCTTGGAGGATAACAGTGTTTTTCAGGAAGGGTTTGGGGTTGATTTATAACCTTCATTTTAGAAATGAAATTGAATAAATGCTTAAAGCCAGTTTTATCACCATTAGAGGCATTTCTGATAATAGAGATTCCTTCTTAAAATAAAATTCAGTCTGTTTTTTATCAGAACTTTTTTTGGCCTGGGTATTTCAAGCATAGATGAATGGGCTGTGGAAATGTCAGCTGCCAACTTGGTCCTACCTCGAGACTGTTCCTCTCTAATATTCAGCATTTTATCCATGTTCATCCTTCCCCAGATACCTGAGTGTCCCCTGGGCAAGATGCGTGGTGTTCCTGAATGTATTCATATTTTAAATACATTTCTTACAACGTGCATTAGGACTGAGACAAGAGCCAGGTTACTTGCCATGTACCACTGCCGGTAGGTTTGGTACTATGTGACTTGTCCTCAAACACAAGGAGATGTTTGAAGCATCTACTCTGAAAGCTCTGAAAACAACAAGGCTTACCACAAAAGACAGAAATTTTTTTGCAAAAAAACCTAATGTATCAAAGTGGTTTCTATGCTGATGTAGAACTGAAAAAACTGAAAAAAAATTGGATCATTTCTCAAAAGTTTTGAAACATTGAAGTGATCTTATTTTTAATAGCCTTGCTAAATTTTTTTAACTTGTCAGAACATTTTCTAAAGCAGCAGAGGGAGAAGGATAACCATTTACTTTTGTCAGCTTATAGGTCATTTTCCTAGTATAGACAAAACAATATGTTTGATTTATTTAACAAGCCATGTAGAAGTGTTAGCTGCATTCTCAGAGTGGCTGTATACTGCGATGTATTTTTCTTTTGACTCATCAGTCTGCAGAAACTGCATGTATTCCATGACAGACCCACAAAAGTACATTACTGTTACCAGCTACAGTAAAGCCAAGTTTCAAATCAGTGAAAAGTGAAGAACACACATTGCAGCAAAAATGTTCATGCGTTTCTGAATTCATCTAATACCCCAACGTGCCTTCAAAAGAAAGAGAAGTTAAAAAAGAGGAAAAAAAAAGGATTCTGGAGACAAGAAATTATTTGTTCAGTCTCAAGGGTTGGATGGGTTGCTTAATGTATGCACATTTACAGATGCATAACTGGACATTAACACTTCCCTGTGAAGGTGCTCTTTCTAGAATATTTTGGGAACGATGTCACCTTGGACTGCACCATAGCATGGCTTTGCTCCTCAGGTTGGCATCAAAAATGTACATAAATCTACAAACTTAGGGAAGCAAGAACACCTGACCAAGTGTTTTACTGCTGGGTGGAGATGAAAATGACCAACCAAGGAGCACCAATTACCTATCAGAGGCAACAAAAAGAGGTAGTTTAGGTCAGTCTCAGGTGAGCTTGCTTAGTGGCTGTGGTCTTGTGGCTGCTTAACTTGCTATGATATAGGAAGCCTAATCTGGAATGAAGAGATTTTATGGGGGGATTCAAAATTTCTTTTCTGACAAGTGGTGTGACTGGCTTTCTGAGCTTCATGAGACACCACAATAAAGGCTGTGAGTAAAGTTCATGATCTAACAGAAAAATTGCTTTATGTTTCTGGAAGGGAGCAGTGGGGTTGTGTTGTTTCCTGCTAGGACACAGGCTGGGTGTTTGCTACTGTCCTGACAGCCCCGTGCTGAAAAAGAAAGGTAACCTGCACTGATGTCTGTCTTCATAGTATGTGGTGGATCCCAAAAAGGTAACGAAACCATCCTGACACAGATTCAGTTTTCCTGGAGAGTAATGAAGATGCTCAATGCTCTTCACTCCCTTTGGTTATACCCAGCTGCTCCAAGTCTGGTTTATGTGGAGAAAAACTATGGTGTTGTCCTCATTGGCTATGTCTATACCAGTAACTTAGAACTAGGTATCCTTTCTGGGCTCTCAAACCCAGTATTTCATGTTGCAAAATGTTTCTAGGCCTGCTCCCAGCCTTGCTGTGGGCTGGGGCATGAGCATCATCCCAGAGGAGCCCCAGGGGCAGCCAGATTGCTCCCAGTAGGTAGGCAGCTTGCAAACCCACATCTCCCTGGGTTTGGGAGCTGACCAGGTGCAGGCATTTTTGTGCCATTTGGTCTTAGTGCATTTGGACAACAGTCACTGACATGTTTATTGATGCAACATGTGTTTCTTTTGTGAATTTAGCTGAGGTCATGAATGCCAGGCCATGTAATCGTGGTCCATTTCAGGTATCTGACAGTGTCTAAGTTTTTATTCCAGCCAAGAAGAGATTTTAAATCAAGGGAGAAAGATATATTTAGCATCTTGTACAGATCTTAGATGGGTGAATTATTTTTGCTATAGACAAAGCAAAGGGTGAGTACTTTCCTCAAATAGCTAGATCAATTCTTCACTGCATTAATGTAAATCTGAAATAGGCGAAGATATTGAAAAAGACTGAAAACATTTTCTGTTCTTTAGAGCCTTAGAAGAGATAATGATGGAAAAAGGGCAGGGAAAGGTGATGAGGCAGCAGGAAGGGTAAGATAATTGGAAGAAGAGAGTATGGAAAAGATTTGACTTCAGTTGTAAATGTTCAGGATATTATTTCTAGCTGTGGAAATTACATCGGACTCAACACTGCCAGCTGGCAACCTCTGGGTGTTTGTGCTAAATCAATGTTAGCTGTAACATTATCACCAACTGATGAATGCGTGATCCAACAGTTATTTATTTTTTGTGCTGATTTTAATACCCTAAGATAATAATTAACAGTATTGGGACACTGTCTGGATAAATTTTGTTCTGGTGACTAATTATTTCCTGTGAGAAATTGCTGTCACCTTGAAATATATATCTTTGGGCTCAACTTTAATACATTCCTCTTAAAAGCAGGAATTGGCCTTTGGCATAGTTTAAGTTTTGATCTTTTTTGCATTAGAAACTGCTGCACGAGATATTTCATCTCCTGTGTGTCTCGCTGCCTGCCAAGACCCTTAGGAGCGTCTGGATCATTCTTACTGAGACACACACTTTATTTGCTGACCCCGATAAACTTTTCTCACAGAAAGCTTTCACTGCAAGAGGAGTCCTACTATAAATATTGATAAAAATCAAACTTCTGAGAAAAATAATCTCATCTGTTTTAAAAATTTTCATTTCCAGTCATGTTTCTCTTATGAATTTGCAATACTTACCTTGTTCTGCCTTCACAGGGGGGCACCCGCTACCCAAAGCAGACCCTCTTGAGCTTGGAGGGAGCCTTGGCCATGTCTCAGGTTTGTGGTGTAGACAGCTGCAGTAATCCTCTGCACATTTATGGCAGGGATGAGTATTATTCCTTTTGGGTGGATGCAGAGCTCCAGTGCTGTGGCAGGGTTATTCTCAAGAGAGCATGAGAGCGGGGTTTTGGTACTCTCAACCTAATGAGGTGTGAAAGAAAGAAGGAAAGCACTTAGATATTACTTCAGTCTTCTCAATTGCCACTTTTGGCAAGCAGTATTTTTTTTTTCTTTTTCTTTGTTTTTTCCCTTCCCTGCTATAAAGTTTATGAATGCCAAACACAATATCTAGAGTGTACAATTAGACTGATAACCAAGGTTCTGTAGGTAAAGTGGTTCTTGTGACAGAGTAATAAGTACATCATGTAAATCTACTATTTTCAGTCAGGATCAATTCTTATGCTGTGGAAACTGGGACTGCAATTAGCCTGTAGTAAAGGCTGTTAAATGTAGATTACACAAGATGCAGCTAAGCACTGTGCTAACAAAGCCCAACCACAGTGGAATGGCCATCAGAGGGCAAAACTGTCTTGGATGCACCTATAAAACCACCCAAAGGGTGAATGTAAAGTAGGTGATCATTGTAGAATAAAAATAAGTTCTTAACACTTGCACTGCAAAACTTTGATACTGAGCAGATCCTACAGATATACAACTAGTCCACAAATGTTTACAGTTATTATAGCTATAAAAATTTTTCCTGGTTTGCTTTTGAATATATTTGTGGTTTTAGTGATGATGGTTTTTGTTCAAACCAGATAAAACACATTGGTGAATTCCTTGTTATTTATAACAGTTAAAGTTAAAAGCTGAAGTAAAAGTCATAGTAATGATACCAAAAACAAAACCAAAGCCCCCATGGAACTAGCAAGAGATATCAAAACAGTGACAGAAGAACAGAAGCCTAAGTTTGCATATATGGGAATAAGAGATGTAAATAAATGATTAAATAACAATAAAAATCCTGAGTGCAAGAAAATTTAAAATTTCCATTGTTGGAACTGTATCAAACAGACTGAATTTTAAATGGAAAATAGTGCAATTGAAGAAAGCAGGAAGTTCTGTAATGCATTAATTTGCCTGCCTAGGAGAACCTTTGCCTTATCTCATTAAAATTTATCAAAGCTTTTATTAATTTAAAAGTCAACTACAGATTTTTACAGCATAAGTGTGCTTTTAATTCCATTTTATTGAACGAAAATTGTATTTATTGTGCTTGTAAAGTGCAGTGAGAACCTGATACTAAGACTTCAGAAAATTATTAATGGTATCCTGTTTCAAGATTAATGACAGTTTTGCAGTGTAAAGTTCTAATGAGAAGAGGATAACTCTCATGTTTCATAAGTAAATGACACATAAGGGAGGATTTAAGGTTCCTTTTCTATGATGATGTACATTTTACAAATTAACATCTGGACCAAAGAAAGGTCATGAGCTGTGAAGATGACTATTAAAATTCCTCTGCAAAATGGATATAGCCAGTAGGAAAATTACTTCTGCGCATCAAATTCTCTCTAACTACCTAAACTAGAATTTATCCAGGGTGCAGGGAGCAAGTTCTTTCTTGCCAAAAGGTGAGGTGGTGGTATTGAATCTTGTTGACAAATGAGCAAGTGAAATAGAACTAACAGAAATAATTCTTCTTCTTGATCATAGCTTTCACAGCCTCATCAATAGATGGGCTGGGAGAAGGATGAGAGAAAATACAGGTGCAAACAAAGATGGTAATGAGCTTGGTGAGAATGTGAACGGTGGGCTGAAAGGAGAAGGCATTTTTCTCCTTTAGTGGGTACAAAATCTAACCTAATTAGAAAGTGTAACCAACATCACTGCATAAATCAGATTCTTCAAGGTCTGGACTTTCTTAACTGATCTTTAAAAATAAAGAAAGCAGAAGACAAAATCAGGCTTTGTTTCTCGTCTCTCCAATGAAAGAGAGATGAACTACAGACTTCTGTGCAAGTTGTTCTTTCTGTGGAAGTAGAAAATTCTGCAGCGTTTTTAAAAAATAACTAAGTATTTTGTTTGTCTTGAAGTAGAGCACTTGAATTTCTCTCTTGAGGAAAATGTCCTTTATTTGAAGAAAATATTCAAAACCTAGGTATTTCTTCATAGAGAAAATAGCTTGGTCATTGATAAATGATCAAATGATATGATAAGGAGGAACAGCACATTCTAAGCCATATCTATTTAAAAGGAATTTTAGGAGTTAAGCTTCATAAGGCACTAAAAAAATGTAGAGATATCATTTACAAGTGAAGATATTAACATCTGAAAGGAATAAAATATGCTGGTCTCAAGTATTATCCTTTTTATTATTGTTCATCGCTTAGTTAATGGTGACATCTGTGGTTTTGACAGTACAGTACTGAATTCCTCAGGGAGCGTAAGCATGGCTTCTTTCCAGTCAGTACAAGCAGCTCTGTGGAATTGACAGGTAGGACATTTCCCATTTCTTGTACCAGCTTTACTGTATGATCGTGGTTCATATGGTGGGCACCTGCCTATTTTTACTGGGTCTGGGAAGTCTGATGCAACATCTTCCATTGATATTCAACCATGGTGTAGTTGCCTCCATTTCTGCAGTCTTCAGCAAAGTATGGTTTGAGGCAAGCTACCTGCAGTGGTCCTATCACTCCTCTAAAAGTCTGGTGGAATATGGTGTATAACAAGGTTCCTATGAAATAATAATGACTAAACTCTGATTCTGATCCATATTTGGGATCACTAAATTATAGAATGGTACTAATGATGCATAGGAGTTTTTAGCATTTGTTCAAGTGGAAAGTGGAATTTTAGTTGCAATGAAAAATTAGCAATTAGCATACGAAGATATAAGAATATTGGTAAGGCAGTCTTTTAAAAAGCAGTGACACATTGAAAATATCACTGTGAGTATCTGGAATCACAGAGTGCAGGGTGTTTTTGGGACTAGCTCTGAGCTGACTGCCTCATGCACGCATGCTGTCAAGAACTGAACAGTTCTTCCTCCACACAGCAAGTAAAAAGCTCTTTGACCATTGTGCACCTCACCAGACTGAGACAGCTAAACAGCACAACAGGATTCACTCAGACTAACAGAGGAAAAAAGGAATACTCTTATGGCTTTGACAAAGTTCAGTGCTCAAGAAGAGTTAGAACTTTTCTGCTGGCACTGCTTTTTCAGCGAGCTTGTATTTAAATTTCCTTTGAGTTCTTAAAAAAATTCCACACAGTGTCTGTCTGTGTTCCTAATCAATCATTTTTGTGCTCAACAAGGTCTGTCACTCACTTGTGACATATAGAGAAATGCTTGCTCAGATGTATCTCCTGGGTTTCCTCTGTGGCTGGATGAACCATGTATTTTTTAATACCTCTCTCCTTCTCTTTTGTTTTCCTTTCTGTAAATAATTCAAGAAAATCTTATGACCTTTCAATAGGGTTTTGACACACCAGCTTCAGGATACCCCATCAATAAATATAGAGTTGCCTGTGGTTCTTTCTTTAGCTGTCTGTTCATTACAATTGATGCCATGTGCACAGTATCTGCATAACCAGTGGCAATGGTTGATACTCTCAATTTTGATGGAATTTATCTTTAATTATTATTTTCACAACCTTTGACAAGTATAGCCTGTTTTAATAACACCCTATATTCATTTTTCTATAGCTGTTCTAATGAACAATTTCATTTCACACTTTTTTTTTTCTTTTATCTCTCTTACTTGGGAGACAGCTGCAAACTTTTCATGTCACTGAGACTCGTGCTCTCCTGTATGTCTGTGTTCTTTTCCAGGGACAAGAGAAAAAGGGGACCCTCCAAATTGTTATCCAGCTTCTGTTTAAGTAGGAAATGCTGGCTGAACAATGCCTCTACAGCCTTACAAGCATGACTTTTTCGTAAGCTATAGAACACAAGAGACTAAGGATGCTGTCAGACACAATCAGGCTGGGGAGCAGTGCTGAGCACAGAAGAGGGCAGGAGTCACAGCTGAGGCTCCCAGCCAGGCTGACAGCATGGGGCAGCTGGAACAGGGTCCTGTCACTGCCATGGACAGACAATTTGGTGCACATCAGCAGAAATCAATATGCCCAAACATTTTTTTTTCCCTGCTTAATCAGTTGTGTGTGAAGTGATTCAGTTTAACATTGGGAAGATTCTTTGTTTTATTCATTCATAACTCCCAGAAGCAGAGGATTTATAGTTATAATGAAATTAAATTATAGTGTCCAATAAGCATCTCCTTCCCTGAGACATGGTGGGTTTTGTTGCAGTCTAGAATTTGTTGTAAAGACAAAATCCTATAACTATCCATTGTTTAACCTGGGAAAAAAAGTATTACTTTTAATCTCCTGTCTAACTTACTTGCGGGACTTGATTATGTAATGAGTAAAAAGTTCCAGTTAAGCCTACAGGACGTTCACCCATCCTATCCTTTCCCATATTCTCTGTGAATACTGAATTTTTAATATGAAGCTGCAGCAGGGTGTAAAAGCATCACATGTACCATTGTGCTTGCAGAGCCTTCTTCTAAGGACAAGACTAGAAAAGCAAGATATGGTGGTTTGTACTCTTTTAAACAGTGAGTCTTTGGGGAAAAAATCAGATGTGGAAGTAAAGTACAGAGGTACCACAGTACACAGATGAATTAAACCTGGCCAGTGACAAAGAGTTTAACGAAGAGAGATCCTTCTTTCTCAACTATTTCTTTAACACCCTCTTGCCACTATCTTGACGCTGCCTCCCTCTACCAGTACCCACATCCTGACATCTCTCATGGCAACCTGACAGGCTCTTACTTCTAACCCAAGGGGATCCTTGATCTTATAGAGAGACTGCCAGGTTGCAGGGTCTAAATGAAAGAACAGTTCAAAGTGGTGTTTCCTCCTTTAAATTTAGCCCTCAAAATATATCTGGGGGAAGAGTGGTGGGAGAGACTCTCTTTTATCCATCTTGTACTTCTGACTTATCTCCATTTTTAAAAGTTTTTATAGCAAAACATTTTTTTTTTTTTTTGGCAGAAATCCTTTAACCATGCATTTGAAAATCATGTTGTATGTGCTGCCATAATGTTCCCAAGTATTGCACAATACATTTGCTGACAGAAGAATGATGAGACATTAATTAGTTTCCATTGTTTCTTTGCCTTTAATGTAGGTTTCCATGACAGCAGAGAGAGAGAAATCAGTCAGAGCCAATAGTTAAAACTGACAATTTGCATTCTGGTCAGTAGCCTTACAAATGTGATGTACATTTAAATAATTAGATTGTCGTAGTGTTTGGTCACATATTATACTGCTGTGTCTTTATTTACAGAGTCTTCTGTAAAAATGTAGACTATGATGAGATGCTGATCTGCAATTTTGACTCTCTGCTATTTACAGAATAGTCTGTTCAAATACAATAAGGGGTTTTATCCTAACTAATGTAGTAATATGGAGTAATAAAATCAGGGTAGGAGTTGTTATGCTGTAGCCTAACTACACAGTTATATGAAAATCATGTGTAAAGATGCCTGAAAATAGTTTTAACAGAAAATGCTGTACTAACTAAAATCTAATTTTTTCTTTCTTCCAAATGTCTGTCTTCTACTAGAAAAAATTCTGAAATCCAGAATCATCTTGATTCTCTAGTGTTGGCATCGATTCTCCCGCAAATTGTAGTCTGGTACATTTGCTTCCTGTTTCAATCAAGAGACAAAGATGAAAGGAGTTTAGGCACACACAGCAATCTAATTTACACATATTTACATAGGTGTTTTTAAGAGAAAGTTTGTATCTTATTGTAAAAAGTGCTTAGAACAAAATTCTGGAAATGTATGATTTCTATCAATGTTCTTAACCATTGATGCTAGCCTGTAGCGCAGGTATTGAAGATAGCTGTAGGTTTCCTCATGGAGAACCGCAAAGAGTGGAACTATGAAGTCATTGTAAATTTTCTCAAGTGCTGATAGACAAGAAATTTGATTTTAATACTCTCTTGCTGTCAAATGGATCTGATATGGGTCTACAAAATAAATCAGTCTACTCCAAAACATTCAGCTGACTTCGCCTGAACAGTGTTTCCTATCTTACAGTGCTCCTTTTTTTGATGTGTGCGTGATGGAAAGCACTGACATATTTTGTTGAAACACACACATGCACAATAATTCCTCCTATTTTCAGCTGTCTTTCTGGAGCATCAGGGTCTGTGAGTATCTCTGTGAGTATAGCTCCAAAAGTTGCATCTGTGTCTCACTGGTACAAGCCAGAGACATTCCCACTTCTTCTAAGGGAAATTTCAAGCAGCAGAACCTTCAAAATACAAAAGCTGGGGTCAGATACCTGCGGAACAGTTGTCACATTTTATGACAAGCTGGGAAAAGTGCCCAATTCAACTATTCAACATGTTCAGTTGAAAAATACTTGCTGACAGCTGGGGAGAGCTGTGTGAACAGGCTGTGACTTCATCAGAGCCAGTTCTTGGTGGTATGTAGATGATCAGATAATGAAAGTTGTGTGCTCCACCCCCTCCCCAAACACCCTCAGCCTCACCCTGGGTCCTTCTAGATGTCATCTTACGGATGTCTCTGAAGGCCCAAGCAACGGACTGTGCTATTTATAGAGTGCAAGATACATTCCCACCCTGCTCCTCCAAAGGGGTCACGTACCAGGCATAAGAAAGGGGATTTTGTACCTTGCACCACTTTCTGCATATAAGGAGGTATCACAAGTTGTAGAAAACGACACAATTTAAAATCTGAAAGGACCACACAGCTCAAAGATGAACACTTTGGAGGAGGCTTGAGCAGTGGAAGGAGGAGCTGCTTGTTTAAACTGGATTTTTTAAAGGAAAACAGTTGGAAACAACTGCAGTGGAAGAGAAGACAAGATATGCCCAGGATTTTTGAGATAAATGGTCTCCACCAAAGGTTTAATCAGGATGGATGTTATAAACTTTCACTGAATAAGTAACAGTGGACTGGAGAAAGTGGTTGCTGTTATTACTTGTCTTTCAGGAAAAATTGTATAAATTCTGCCTTTGGCAATTAAAAGGTCTGCTTTGTAAAAGAAAGGCTTGCTTTGGCACACCTGCTACTTCTGCTAACATTTTAGAAATGCAAAGCTTGGCTGCTGAAGAAAACAAGGCACTTGTAAAGCCTGAGGATGGCTGTGTGTACAAGGTAGCTCTGCAAAAATGAAAACTCTGAAAGTGGTTTGATGTGTAAAGATGTGATGAGAGTGAGAAGAGTCACTAATTAAATCCCAAACTGAACCTCCTGATACAGGATAGATTGGAGAATTAGGTCATTACAAAAATGACTTGGTTGAATGGGAGTCTGATTACAGTGGTGACAGCCTGCCTTCAAAGAGAAGGAATTACAGGGGAGGGTTAGAGACTGGTTCAGTGTTTGTGGGGATACTCAAAACCCTCCTCTTTGGCTCAGTTTATTTTGGAATAATTCTGCTTCTCTCTCTATGTGCTGCTGATATAATCTGAGTACAGACTAACTGAAAGTAGACATAATGACAGTGAGAATGGTAATGGGGGTTTCTGGACAAAGGTAAGTGTATTGGGTTGACCCTGGCTGCAGTGCAGGTTCTCACCCAAGCCACTCTGTCACTGCCCTCCTCAGCTGGATGTGAAAATAGAATAAAAGGCTCATGGGTCAAGATAAGGACAGGGGAAGATCACTCACTGGTGACCATCGCAGACAAAACAGACTTGACCTGGAGAAATTAACTTAATTCTCACAGAAACCACACCTGCAGCCCACCTGCTACAAAAAGCTTGCTATGCTAACCTGGTGGAATAAGTCTTGGAGATGAAGGATGGATTAATGTTTTATCTGTAAGGGGATATGAAAACAGTATTTGCAATCCTCTTTTGGTGTACCCACAAGACTGATCTGTAAACGATGTGATAGTGTGGATCATCTATGAAATCCCCACAAAAAGCACAAGCCTCAGAGGCAGAAAAATAAATGGAATTGGGAAGAAGCCTTTGTAGAGAAGTAAATACAATTCTAGCAACTTTCAAGTTGGATGAGGCATAGAAGACCAGTGTTACAGGGGCTCAGAGAAATGGAAATAGCTCACAATTTAACCAGGAGCAATTACTATGAGGAGTAATTATGCCACAGAAGGAAAGAAGTGTGCCCAAACAGCTGGGAAGCAGCAGATAGCTAAGTACCCCGCAGAAGAAACCCTTTTCCCCTGAAGGAGCCCAAGTGTTACGGCAGCTTGAGAACAGGAACAATCATAATTCTAGTAAATGATATCTTCCCCTGCAGTAATGCTGTTTTGGCCTCTGACACAAGCCAATGTAAGTATCTTAAAGACTATTTTGTCTCGACTCCTTTCTTCACTGCCAAAGAGAAGGGAGAAAAAAGGACAATGTAAATTGCTGTGTGACGTATGCCCGTGCCTGCCACTTCAGCAGCTCCTAATGCTTGAGGAGGCTTCTGTAACACCATCCTCTGTGGTGGGGTGGGCAGGTGCGAGGGCTGAGAGAAGAGCTTTTCTTGAGAAAGGAAGAAGGCTCTTGACTTTGGTTGTATAATCGAGGGAGCAGGGTGTAGCTGAAGTCTTAGTCTGGTGAGAAAACTAAGGATTCTGTGCCAAAAATGTCTACAGGATGAAACAGTATATTTTATTTCTTAAGCAGCTTTTATCTACATTTTTCCTTTGTTTTTCAAAGTGTGTAGACAGTACTGACTTTTATTTCCCACATGAGATCTACTTATTACAGCACCTCACTAACTCGCGGAAAAGAAACACCTTAGACAGTTGGAGTTGTGGTCAGTTTGGGTAAAATATAGGGAGGATTCCTTTTTTAAGTGGGGTCTTTTATTTTGTTTTTGAGGATAAGGTTGGTTGTTTGTCTTTTAAGGTATTATTGTAAGGTAAAAGATGCCATAAATTTGCCTTCTAATTTTCTGAATTCTTAGGCTAATAAATGTGTTACATTGTGCACTTTGGAAGACAAAATTTTCTGTCCAGATTGGCAATGAGAATATCCTTCTGAACTCGATCATAATTTTTTTTTTTACGGCCTTGAGAAAAGTATGTAGATTTCTTTCTGGTCTTTTGATTTTGTAGCTGTCTTACCATCTAAATTGCAGCAAGTTCTTTTGGAGATGAGCTTTTTTTAAACTAAGATTTCAACTGAAGGTAACATCTCTTGCCTAAAAAACTGTGAAGTGAAAAAATGTCCGGTGTTGGAAAGTACTGGAACACCATGTTTTTAGTACAGTCCCCAAAGATTCAAGGGTTTGGGTTCCTGTAGCTCAGTTGGTCTTCTAGAACCCATGGGCTCTTTAGTTCAGACCAATTTTGATGGCAAATGAACTGAGATAATCCAAAATGGGTTGTATTTGTCTTATAACAGAAAATTAAAATGCTCATGAGGAGGTACATTTACCCATAGCACAGGGTCAGTCCTTCCTGGAGAAAGATGAAAAATTGTTGCAACCAGCAGTCAGTGGCAGAGAGGTGGCTAAAACTTCTGACTGTGTTTTATTTAGTTCTTTCAGGCTGTGTCTGTATCAGCAAGGAGCACACTGCTTGCCCTCTAGGAATGGATTTCTGGAGCGAAGCAGTGGTTGCTGAGGTGTGAAGATCCATGCTAGGCTCATTTCAGGGTGCTTTGCTTCAGTGTGGGTTTGTGGACTGGGACCATGGTGGTGTACACTGGGACTCCCAAGTTCCCTGTCAGTTTTTGCTTACGATGGCATGAGCACCCGTTGCACCTCAGGTGCATTTGTTGTGTGTTGATTGGCCAAGCTCTGCACATCTATGGTTTTAGTTAAAATCTTGGGGTATGTAAATGATTACAGCCCTGGAAATAACATGGTACATAAAGTTAGAACCTTCAAGGGGAATGTGAAGAGTTATGGACCAAAACTATGAGACCAATCCACAGATTCTGTGGGTTGAAGAATCTGGCAAAGCAGCTTCATGAAGGCAAAGGCAAATGGGATGGTTTCCCTTGGGATAAAGCCCTGCCACAGTGCCTTTGGACCGTGCCAGTAGGGCAGGCAACCTGCTTGGACATGAAAGGTCCTTCCTCAGTATTACAATAGTTTGGCCTCCTAAGGTACCATGCAACAAATATTATTTTGGAATTGGTATTCAAGGACCAGGTTCAGAGCAGTGAAAAATCTTTAACCCTCATTAAGCAGTAAGAACCCCTTCATTCTGTAGATAACTCTCTCTGACATTTCAGACATCCATGACTGATTTAAATGTCATTGTGTTCAGCAAAGTCTCCTGCTAATTGCTAGTCTTAAATATCCATTTTATACCACTTCCAACACTGTGTAAAATTATTTGATCAATATTTTATGGTTGTGGCTTCTTTAGAGGCAGAACCATTGATTTTACTTGTTTAAATCAAAGATAGAGGACTGTCATAATTCAACAACAGTAATTACCTCATTGTAATTAGATTTAGGTGTATAGTAATAAGCAATCATGGTAGAATACAAAAATGATAACTGGAGGCTTTTATAATTAAAATTGCTAATGGTGAGTCATAAACAGCTGCTGAAAGGGAGGAAATGAAAGATGCATCTGTGGGCATTTTCAGCAGCCAGATCTGTTTCTGCTTAAACAGGAAGCAGCCAGGTTATTGGAACAAAGTTTGTTTCAGAGGAATAAATAGCTGAGAGGGAGCTGGTACCTGTCCATCCTTCAGTGAAGCATATGCCTCTCTGATGAAGCTGCCTAAACCCTCAGATGAAGTTCTCATCCATATAAGAAAAAAGGTTGCATCTGTAATGCCAAAATTATTTATCCCTGGTGTAGATAAAAGATCAGGAGCTGTGTGTGGAGAGAGGAATTGTTACCTACCCTTCATGTTTCTCTGCCTTTGAATTTCTTGAGTTTCAGGAGTCTGTAGCTGAGTGCTGTCACATGCACTGTCAGTGCATCACTGGCATTTGCCTTTCCTCTAGGTGTATGCTCTCTGCTGGGAGCACCACACTCCTAAACCTTCTGAAGAGTATTGCAAGGAAAACATACCCTAAGGGTTATTTTGCTCAGTTTCTGTAACACTGAAAAACATATATGTGGAATAAAGATGAAAATTTCTTCCACTTCAGGGAGAGGTTCTTGAGATCCAGTGAATTTACTACTAACAGTTTAAAAACTGTAATTTTTGTCTTGCACTTAAAGTTGTGAACAGCACAGAATTAATTAAAATATGGCAGATTTTTTCTTTTTTTGCTGAAGTCTCTGCTGTTTCAAGTTCTATATAAATTCCCATAGAGAATGAGTATGAAATTATTTCATTCAGTTGTGACAGCATTTTTCTTGCAATTAGCAACATTCATCACTCCATAAGGGAAAAGCTTACAGCGGGTTAAAGGCAAGAAATTACCAGACATAGCTATTACATATTTTGGGGTTTCGTTTTGTTCTAGCTATATGGGTGAGAAGATTTGCATTAGGTCTGAATTGCATCACCAGTTTTATACCAGTGTAATTTTCTGAGTTAATAAGGCCACTGTAATTTTGCTCTTAGCCCAGAATACTCATTCTAATCTCTCTTCCCTTGAGATGAAAATCTGAAAGTAGAGCTTCTCACGGAGACTGTTTTTCTATGTGTTTAAAAGCCTGTTCTTAAAGTTTTCTTCCTCCTTTACATCTTTTGGAGGTTGATCACAAAGCAATTAATATTTCTTGCCGTGCAAACAAAGGTTTGACTCAGAATGACATCAGTTCCTGTCACCACACAGCTCTTCTCCATTTTCAATAGGTTCTGAGACATTTTGGCTGGGAATTTACAAAGTTGAAAGCTGTGGAAGGCACAAATTTCTCTTATGTGCCAGTATCGGGACCAGTCTTCAGAGGCGTCTCAGCTCATCCAAGTGTAACTGGTTCATTCTCTAGAACTGACAATATTCTGCCTTCTTGTCATCCACTTTCTTGCCTCTCCCTGCCTTATTAATGTACATCTATTTGTATTATTAATGTAATACTTTCTGGAATAAAGGAAATATAATCTTCCTTTCCCAAAGCTGCAAATGTCTTACCACTCATACATCGTCCTGTTATGCATATTTCCTAAATATGGGTGACTAAAATGGTTGTATTTAAAACATAATCAGCTCAATAATCAGCTCTATTGCTAACAAAGAACTTGCCAAGTGTTGGTACAAGGAAGAAATTTAAATATCTGAGAGATCATTATATCTGTTTTTAAGGATCCGTCCCTGTTCTTACCGTTTGTTTCAGCCTGGTGTTATTATGGTTGACTCATAGGTACTGTGTACATGTGTGGACTGTTGTTTCTGACTGTCTTTCCCTTGTAGTCAGCATGTAGCCTCTGACAGCTGCATAATTCTGTGTGTTCTTTTACCCATTTACAGCTAATTTACAGCCTCAGAGCTTCTCCACAGAAATATTCAATGCTACAGCAAACTAGTACTTCAGTACTAGAAGCAAAGTTTCACAGATGTTATTTCTTTTTTAATGTGGTCAGTTTTATTTTGACTAAAACTTTCTGAAGACTTTTTTTTTTAATTTAGACTGGTGCTGTAGCTGTCTCAGTGTCATAGGTTAGCAAGCATAGTCCCGGAAGGGACGTCCTTGCTAAGGGGTGCTTACAGTTTCCTCTGGGACCTCATAGAACCTATCAGCTGGCCAGTTTGAATATGGACAATTCTCTAGGCCACTTAAAGTTGTGACCGCCTCTGTGATCCACATTTAAGAATAGGCAAACTCCCCCTCCAAGCTCTCTCTCGTTTCCGGCGCTGGGACAGGTGGCTGCAGCGGGCCCGGCCAGGCCCTGCTTGGGCCAGGCCGGGCCGGGCCACGGCCATCCTGAAGCCATGGACCTGTTCCAGCCATGGAACACCCCCCCACTGCCTTGCCGTGGGCAGCCGGAGCGGCTCGGCTCTCCCCCCTCTCCACTGCGATAAGAAAAATTCAACATTCCAGCTGCAAAGCTGCAAGGCCGAGGTGAGATTAACCCTTCTATTGCTGTGAAGAGCTGAAAACCTGAGGGAAGAGAGAGAGGAGATGCTTAAAGCTGAAATTCTGTTGTGAAGCTATGATATATCAGAGTATCCTGTTGTAATTTCATGAAGATATGGGGGGTGGAGTGTTCAACTCGTGAGCAAAAGCACCTGTGCTGAGATAGGCAGATGCTGATGCAGCTGTAATTTCATGAGAAGTTTGGACAGGGAGAGATGAACCAGATGAGGACTTTTGCTCCAAATGGGAAAGGAGAAAACCTCAGTTCCTAGAGATGCTCCCAGAGATAGTCCTAAAGATGAAGATGATGAAGACCCTTTGCTCCCAGGGAAGGAGAAGGGCCTCTGTTTTTGTTTCTGAACGGCTCAACCTTAAAATTGTACCCCAAAAAACTTCAAGAGTGGACCCTCGAAAGCAGTTGCAGGAAAAGCTGCAAGTCGGGGGGAAAGGACTCACACGCAGGCAGAGAGACTCCTCTTCCTAAATGGACGGAACAATATTTGGAAGTGGGCGGCTGTCTCGTTGTGATAATGTTTTCATAGCATGAGCAAGAAGAGACTTCTCTTTCTAAATGGACTGAACAAGGTTATTATGGAAGTGGTAAACAGACTGAACATCTTAAGGGTTGTCTTTTTACATTGTCAGTGGGAGAAGGGAGGAAGGTGGGGGAGGAGGAGAGTTCTGAAGGTGGTATAATTTTTTTTTCCCTCTTTTAGGTCTGTTAATAAACTTCTTTATATTCTTTCAAGTTTGGTGCCTGCTTTGCGTTTCTCCTAATTCTTATCTCACAGAAGATAAACAGTAATGAGTATTTTGGACCAAACCACTACACTCAGCAATATTTAAGTGATCATAATAGATACAAACGGGAGGAATTTATTTTCTCATGAATGTAGGAGAAACGTGCCCTGAAAGAGGAACGTGCAAGGATTCTCTGCTACTTAAGTGGAAAACAACATCTGAAAAACTTGGTTGAGTAAAATAAACAATTAATTGACCAAATTAATTTTCTCAGGTTTGATACTTAGTAATATTCCACTGTATGCATGAAGGCTTTAAGGCTGTAGAAATGTTTCTGGGAATAAAATTTGGTCCCTTGGGTTATGCTGTCTCTAACACAGGTTATGATGAATGCATGCAAGTTATTGAAGTGTCTAAATGGTTTGTGTCTAGCAGACTCTACATAGACTTGGATTTTAAAACTGGTACATCTTTGTCAGTATGTAATGTCATTCTATAGCCTGGTGCTCTCTAAAATCTTCAGATCAGTCAGTAGTTGATGCTGAATCTTTTTACGAGAAGAATGCATTGACAACACTTCCAATAACAAAATGTAATGTCAAAGTTAATTTGAATGCTGCACATTGAGATGTCATCCTTTCCTTGCAGTAACACTTCACAAAGAACACTGTGCTGCATTAGAGCAGCTTAATAACACTGAGTCAGGTCCAAAGTGCCAATGGCACTCTCTTATGTCTTATTAAATTTCTTTTTCCTGAGGGCTACTGCAATGATACTCTTCATTTTCCTCCAGTAAGACCATACTTATTTGGGGACACTTCCAATTCTTCTCGTTTGCTCAAATCCTTGATTTTGATGACTTTGTCATGCTACTGTTTCATTATTTTTGTATTTTTCAGTAATTTTGATATTTATTTAGTAAATATTTCTGTAGGTCTCTTGAACTCCATTGGAAGATGGAAAACAGTATCATTTTATAAATGGTCATTGGTATTCTTATTATATAATTAAATATATAATAATACAATGTATAACACTCTATATAAAACAATCTTCTATAATAGCGTGTAATATTTTGAAATATTTTATATTCAGTGAAGAAAATGTTTATATATTGAAAAACTGTTTAGTATATCATATCACAGTAAATACTTGAGTAGAGCTGGGTGATTCAAGTTAATGTCTGAATGACTCTGTAAATGTATAGGGAAAATAAAGAGAGGAATGGGGCAACACTGCTTTAATTTCACTGCCCAAGTGTGGTGTTTGTTTCAGGAATCCCACAGGGAAGTTTGTGTCATAATTGCTTGTGCTGTTCTTGTAAAGTCTGCCCTAAAGGGGTTTGTGCTGCTGACAAATATCCATGGTGCTGGCAAAGTCTCAACAGCCAAATGTGTTAATCCTTTCCAAATGTATGTTCTGGAGTAACTGCTCAAAAGATTTTTTGGGGTCAAGTTGTTTGCATTCATGGTATTTTGGTTGTGTGGTCTATCTCTGAGCCAGAATCTCTTTGGTATTCGGTCATCAAGTATTGACCACGTGGTGCATGGGTCCTTCATCTGAGACAGGGAGTCATTCTTCAAGTCAGCTCATTTTCTGATTCCTTTCAGGAAAGGGTCACTGTTCTGTAGAAATATTTTAGCTTTAAGAAATTGTAAATCAAATGCTTTTTTTCTAGTGCAACAGATCTTTTTTTAGTAACAGTAAAAAAACAGTATTTATGTTTCACTGTGAAAAAGATTACTGATTTACATCTGCATATTTTATTTTGCTTGTAATTTTGAATCTTGAAAAATGGATAAACTGCCGTTAGAAACTGTTTGTTAAACCTTCATCCAAAAAGCCTCTCAACCCAATGGTAGAACATAAAATATTCCCAAACACCCCAACCCCCTCTACTCTTCTGTGAAAAGAAGGCATAGGGTACCATGTAAATGAAAAAATGTGGTAGAAGAAAAAGCAGAGCATTAGCAACGCTCATGGTTGCCATTTCATATAAAAATATATTTTCTTTTTACCAGAGAGAATCAGAATTTTATGTTTTTCAGTCTTTTACTGGAAAACTTAAATATATTTCTTGAGGGTACATATATTTCTTTGCCAAAAGAAAAAATACCAGTGAGAAACAATGAAAATTAAATATGGATGTTTCATCAGATTTTTGCTAGTTTACAGTATATACAGGTTGAAAGAAGTTCAATAATTTTAATATACTGTGCTAGCAGTAAAAATTATTCATATTAATTTCTTCTCGAAACATCTCACAGAATTCAGAATCCCAAATTCCCAAATAAGAAAAAACTTGAACAACTTAAGATTGCATATTAAATAGAAAGCCCATTTTTCAGACGTGATACTGCTCAGTTGTTCCTCAGACCATGCTTATTTCTTCTGTATTTAGAATTGCATCCTGATACCAGTGATCTTAAAATTTGCTTTCATCCAAAAATCCCCCCAGTCTGTGTCAAAGACCATTCTGATGCAAGACATGGTCCTAAGCTAAAAGGGTAATATAATCAGAGCTTCTACTAGGAGCTTGTTGTTTGTTTGTTTGTTTGCCATTCAAGTACAAACATAAAGGAAACAGGAGCAAAAGTTCCTTTATATGTGTTTTAATTATAATCCTAGCTCAGTACCGTGACAAGTTTGCTTTTTATAAATGAAAAGCTAATGACCCATATAATAAGTAAATTAAATGGTTTTACTCACTTTGCACATGTTTCCTTACAAAATTAATCAGAAATAGAGAAGCTTGTTTAATCATGGAATGTCTTGTTGAAACAGATGTTTATCAGTCTCCCAAATGTAATATTTGCTGTCAAAGCTTCAGCACAAAACGTGTGTGTATTTGGCTATCAGTGGAAGATGTTGGAACTAAGCAGCCCCTTAATTAATGTTCTGTCACATCTCAGGCAATGTTTGTCTGGAACTAAGTTATTGCTATGCAGGGTACAAAGGTGTTACAGTAAATGTTTTTTAGGAAAACTGAGAATGTCATATTCTCACAGGGGACGTGAGTGCCCCGCAGACAACCACTCTCCCTTAGAAGCCAGTGGCTGTGGTAGTGGTTTGAAAGATGTCCTTGTCTATTGCTGAAATTCCCTTTGTTTAGCAAACACTTTGGTAAGAATTGAGAGATTTCACTCTGATGTTGATTGTAAAAACCAGATGGATGTTGCTAACTCCTATTGCTACTGTTATTTCAATCTTTTCACCTAATTTCCTTTTTTCTCAAGATTTGCGTCATTTGGATCAGCAGCACGAAGAGGAGGGTAAAGTGAAATCTTACACATAAGTCCATCAATGTCTGTTTAGACTTCAAAAGTTGAGGGGTTGATCATATAGTCTCAACTTGGACCTTTGGCATACAAAAAGTATACAGTTACATTGCCTACTGTGGGCACTATTTATTGCTGGGAAAGTTAGTGGTTTTGTGAATGTTTTGCATTAGTTATTCAGTTATAAATTCAGGGTACCTGATTTTAGTACTTGGCTTTGGTCAGGTCGCTCTAAATTTTCTGATGCAAAGCAGTTTCGGTAGGATTTGGAGAGAAAACCTAACTTTAGCCAGAAAACCTTATTGATGATTTTTGCCATACATACCTAACTTCAGGAAAGACCAATTTGGCTGAAATGATTTTGCTTTTAATCTTCTTTTTATAAAATACATATTGATGTGTCACATAATATAAACTGTGGTAGCAGGGTTTTCTTGAGGTCTTCAAATCTACAAAGCCCAGGTAGGTATAGAATAATGTATAAAAAATTATCTTTTCTGGTTTCTTTATGGCATCCAGAATGCAAGAGTCAACATTGGTTTGCTCCTTTTGGCTTTAGATTATCTTGATTAGTTTTTGTGTTTATTTGTAATAGGTCTGTGTTTTTGTAAAATAGGGTATGAGCATTTTTAGGACACAATAAACTCACTTGTGTTTAGTTATCTCATCCTGTAGGAAAAATCTAATATCAGTGATATTCTAAGAGAGGGATTTTTAAGAAACAAAACAAAATAACGTGGTTCTAATCATCAGGAAAGTGCCCTAAACTTCTTGCAAGACCTTAAATCTTAATTGTTTTAAGCTTGTTTGTACACACAGGAGAACTTTTTGCATGCTTTTGTGAATACCAGCTAACGTGTGAACTAAATTTTTTTAAATGCCTTTAAGCTAATTTATATAGTCAAATACTGATTTTTACCCTCCATAAATGAAAGCTTGAGTAAAATGCTTCTGACTTGTGTTGTGCAGTGGCTGAGGGGAAGCAACCCACTGGTTATTTCTAGATCCAAGATATATGAGCAGTCCAAAAAGAAAATAGGACATACCTAATGAATTATGGCAACTATAATGGCAAAAGTAAGAAGCTGGGCATCTAGGATGTTCTGTTTTCTTCTTGTGCAGCTCTTTAAATTGCAAAGAAGTTGGGAAGTGATTGATCAAAATCAGAATTAATTGAATTCTGAGATTTAATCCCCAAGACATTGCGATAATGCATTTGTATAGAAAGCCTATCCATTTTTATTGACTGGGGACTTCAGGATGTAAGGAAATACTTTGTCTTGGAGACAAATTGAAATTTAATGTCTTGCTCACAAAATTTAAAAATACTCTGAAAAAAATTATTCAGCAAGCAGGACTTGAATCTGGTCTGCAAATGTGAAAAACTAGAATTTCAATTCTGCTTTAAATGCATATCAAAGCACAGCAATAGAAAACAATCACCACTGACTCTGCCTCATTTGATACACTCAAATGTTACAGAAGGGAACAGCAATAGAAAATGAGCAAATTTGTCTGTGCCCTGAGCAGCTGTGGGTGTAAGATACTGTGCTGGTTTTGGCTGTGGTAGAGGTAATTGCCTGCGTAGTACAGGAATGTGTCTGGGATTTGTGCTGGAAACAGAGTTGGTGACACAGGGATGTAGTTATTGCTGGGCAGTGCTTACACTTTCCTGCTCCTCACCCATCTCACCAGTGAGGAGGTGAGGGGCGCACAAGGAGTTGAGAGGGGACAGCCAGGACAGCTGACCCCAACTGACCCCAGGGGTATGCCACATCATATGGCATCATGCATGAAATGAAGTCATGGTCAGCATATACAGCTGGAGGAAGGAGAAGGGAGGGGATAACATTTGGAGTGATGGCTTTTGTCTTCCCAAGTAACTGTGTGACGGAGCCCTGCTTTCCTGGGGATGGCTGAACACCTGCCTGCCCATGGTGAATGAATTCCTTACTTTGCTTTGCTTGTGCACGTGGCTTTTTCTTTCCCTATTAAACTGCCTTTATCTCAGCCCAGAAGTTTTTTCACTTTTCTCTTCTGGTTCTTTCCCCCATCCCGCTGTGGGGGCAATGAGTGAGTGGCTGTGTGGGGCTGAGCTGCCAGCTGGAGTTAACCATGACAGGTACAGTCAACACTGGCTGCAGGTGCAGTACACATCTTCCACTGATACAGAAGAATTAGCTCAGCAAAGCGTTTCAGGCAGGAAGCCCTGGACTTTTCTCACCATTAAATAATTCAGGTAACTTAAGAATTTCTGGTAAATTTCCAGCATCTGTGACTGAGTCTCAGTCTGTGTCTCCGAGTCTGATGTGGTTCTATTGTTCCAGTATCTCCTGTTCTGCTACGGAAGAATCCTGTTTAGCCATCACCAACATTGTTTACTGGTTACCCTGAAAAGCATAACACTCCATCCAACCTACAGCAAAAAATTGCAATGAACAAGGGCAAAATGTATTTGGAAATTATTTATTAACTGAAAAAGGTCAAAATTAATTAAAAGGGCTACTCAAATGTCACAGTCCCTGCTAGCAGAACACCCATAAGCATATTAATATGTGTTAAAGCCTGGAAAGTAACAGTTAAATGACACGACGTCTTGTCTTGTCTTATCTAGATTTTGCCACTGAAATAACATCAGCAAATGGGTTTGTTAAAATCAGATCTGCAAGATGCAGATAGGTAGGGATTTAGAATTATTCACATTTTAAAAGAAGTCTGTTGCAAAATTTTACTGTTGCTGGGGCAATTTCACTTCTCTGAAGGTGAAATAGCACTGTTTCTCTCATGGGGTGCAAAATGTAGTAGTCAGTAGAGCTCTGTGCTTTCAGGTCTCACCAGGAGCAAGGCTGAGCATATATTCCCACCAGGCACATATGTAAACACACCCTACACCATGCACATACTTGTGCCAGTCACGCAGATTGACACAGGCAGAGCACACAGCACTCACAAGCACCACCAGTGGCCTTTCCAGGATGACAGACTCTTACTGGGAAATAATATACATGTACATGTACATACACAGTGTGGATCCCTTTGGAAGCCAGACTTAGACTTGAGTAGTCCATCAAGTAGTTGTATCTCCTGTGATGTAGCTCTGGGAGAAGCCAGGGGAGAAACAGGTCGGTTCTCCCTTGTCCCATTGCTCCATTGGGCTCTCTTGCATCCATATGTGTGGAGATGACTCTGGGCACAGAATTTCGTGGCTTCCTCATTAGTTCAATGAACTTGTAAGAAAAGGTTTGGGTTTTCTGCCAAATATTAGTTCAAGTCTAGATAAATACAGCTTGAATTGTGCTTCAAATGTGGGCCATCAGTGATGTTTCAACCCCAGGATCACTTTAAAAGGGTGTCACTTTGTATTGACTACGTTCAGAATGGCTAGGCATAGAGGGTATGTCAGGATCATGCAGCATGCCAGGGGGATTGATGGAAAATCATTAGTACATGGGTGGAATATGGATGAATCTTACAGTATAAGGCACAAGAACAGAAAAGGTCTTTTGGCATGGTAGCATAGTGCAGGCTTATTTCTATTCTACAGGAAGAGTTAGCACCTGCTCTCCTGACCATTAATGTAAAACAGATGCTGTCTACCAGCTGTACACAGCTGCCTGCATTTTGAAATTAAATGTTCCTTTTACTCAGTGGACCAGAACCTCATAAATTGCCCTTTCTCTGTATGTCAGATCTCACAGAAGGTCAAATATCAAAGTGACAACGGGAACAGACAGTGCATGAGGAACTAGTTTGGGCTTGGGTTTTTTTGTTTGTTTGTGGGTTTTTGTTACAGTGGGGATACTGCAACACATGTATCAGACAACGAGGCCCATGGAAAAGAAATATCTATGGACCGATTCTTGCTAGATGTTTCAGAGATGTTTATTTCTCCAGCCGCATGGCCGGGATCTGCCAAGGAGCTGCTCAATCACGGGACCCGAGGGTCCTTGCCCGCGCAGGGGAGCACAAAACAACCAATGGGGAACGAGGCTGACCAGGGGCAGGGAAACACCGTGTCTCCCCCAGGGCCCCTCCCCCAGGGCTACATGGCAGGGGGGAAGTGACCCCAACAGGTTCTATTTTGTAAGGTTGTTTTGTCTGTTTTTTGGGTGTTTTGTGGGGAGGGGTTGTCCTCTTTTAGGCACTCAGAAGTCTACTATGAGGACAATTTTTTTCAAGAGGGGAATATTCATCTTTACTCTTCAAGGTAATCTATGAGTTTTAGCACATTAAGCATGCCTGAAAGTAGTAAAGAAAAAAAAACCAGAAGCAGTTTTCCTAAACTGAGGAAATACTGTGTGTACTTGCAGTGTCTGTCATCCCAGGCTTCACTTCTTGTGATGTTGGATGTAAGCATGGTTTGGTGAAGATCAGCTCACATGTGTTATGTGTCTACCAGTGGTGTCTCAAGCTGTTATTTATAAATTGAAAATTCTGAAGTTCATTTAAATGTGTACAAAATGACTGGTTTAAAAAGCTTATGGTGCTGTTCTCCCAAAAACATTCCCCTTGTGCTTTGGTCTTTGTTTGGGAACATCTTCCAACTGTTAGGAAATAGTTGACTTGTTTTGTGCATCACTATCTGCCTGGTTTTGACAAATAACTGAAGAATTCCCTGCTGAGAGATTTTTCTCCCTCACTGCTTTCCCTTTATGTATTTTCATGTGTTTTTCTCTTCAGGATAATCTTCTAACGCATAATTTAATCTTGCTTGCTAGATTTTGTTTTCCAGTCTTCCATAAAAATTGAAAAGCATGCAAATTAACTTCTCTTTTCTTGTGTACTTCGATTCTGTTGCAGATTATTAGCTACTACTTTGCCTTTCTCTTGGTGCAAAGATAATGCAGCCTCTCGTAATTCAAAAGCCAGACTTGAGCTTGAATCACATTCTGCTTCCTGCTATAATTCTATTTCATTCCATTAAATGAATAGTCAAGTAGAAAGTTCAGAACTAATAGTGCAACTGCTACTCTAAAATTAGGGTATACCCCAGAGTTTTATACTTTTCTTTGATTCATGTGTGTATGTCCTCCAAATGGAGGGCTTAGATGTTCAGATCAAAGTCAGAATATGCAGTACTTCATCATACATTTTCCATGTCAAATGGAAACCAAGTTTCAGGGGTCAGTGACTGGAAAATTAGACATCTTGACCACAAAAAGTGCAACTATAAAATCAGCAACTACTTCAATAAAATATAGATCAGAAATATTTCTGATGCTCTTTAAGTAAAACAATAGAGCCCAGGGGGATTTATTGGCTAAACTGTGTTTTGGAAAAAATACATTTTCACCACGGGGAACAAATAGTTGAGTGACGTGTCATTCAAAAGCAGTTCTGATTGATTTGAGTCCTTATAGGAGAGGAAATGAAATACTGTGGAAAAAGGAAGAATGAACCCTGATAAAATATTCGATTAAATCTGAAAGAAATTTATTTTTTCCATACATTGTTTTTATTTATTTATAAGTTCCTGCAGTTGAGGAACTGTGGAAAATTGACTCACATCTGAAGCATGTTGCTTAATGTGTGACTATCATGTAGTGGCGAAGAGCTCAAATATATTAATTAAAAGCTTCAAAAAAAGGAAGAAAAAGAAAAGCCTGAAAATTTTTCTTTGTTGTTAAAATCACAATATTTTTATTCAAATATAATGGCACAGAAGCACAAGAGTGTCTCTGTTTTTATCAATATTGTCAGCATTCCCTGCAGCCCAAATCCTATTGTATCCTCTGTGGGATTAACAGAGAAAAAATACTGTTGATGAATGAATAAAATGAACCCTGGAATTTTTTATTACTAAATTTTATTCCACTGGTTAAATTCCTTGAGCAATTCAAACAGCTTGGTTTTGCGACAGAAAAAGTGTGAGTAAAGAGTGAATGTGGTACCATCAACTATCCCTTCCCAAATGTGAAAATGGGATCTTGCAACCATTTATACTGCAGGAAAGCTCAGCTAAGTGATTCCTCACAATCAAAATACCAACTTTTGTCTTTGGTGGCCTGAAAATAATAGGCATTTCTGTATAAATGGGTGATTAAATCACTCGAATATTTTAGTTAGTTGTCTACAGGTGAACTGATGTTTTGACAGACTCTCACGCAAAAAGTTCTACATTTTGTAAAATTTTTACATCTTGTAGCACTTTCAGATACTCTCTGTAAATGATGTGAAACATGATGTATATGCCATCATCATGATGGGTATTCATCTTAATTGCTTTCTGGTACTGGCTTGGAATAATTTTAAGTAAACTTCTCTTTTGGCAACACTTACTGTGTTTCCCATGCCATAAAATCACTTACATGTAAGTTGGGTGGTAAGAAATAGCATAAAGTGTTTGTTCAACTAAAGGCGTGTGCCAAGGTTAACCAGTCATGATTCAAAATGAAGGTCCCAACAACTGTAGATATACATGTGCAGATGCAATAGCCCAGAAACCACTCTGTCAGAAAATCATTCACAGTCCTGTAAGAAGTAGCTGGTAATTCTTGATTCCACTGATTAAATATCCAGTAACTCCGTGAAAACAGCAGCACCTTATTGTCATTATTAAATCTACAAATCTTATTTAGACTTTCAAATTCATTTGTTGGCCATATCACCTCTTTCACTAGTGAATTACAAATGTCCTGACTCTTATATCTCATCAGTCTTTTAGAAATTTGCTATAGTATGAACATTAAAAACCATGGCATTACAGCATAGAATCAGATCATCTTTCTGCAATAACTGCCAAAAGCAGAAGTTTTGGTCATGAAATTTCCCTTCTTTTCTTTTGAATCACCTGAAATATCAATAAAGAAATTTTCCACCAGATTATTTAAAGAACGGCACCTGTGACATACTAATGAGCTGCTGACTAATTAAAACCAGCCATTTGAAAGAAAGGCAATTACAGTCACTGAGTGTTTAAAATAATCAAATGATACACACCAAGGCACTGAACAGCATTTCATTGCATTTGATGTTAGAGCTGACCTGAGCTCTTCTGGCAGAGTGTTCCCACAGATAGGAATTGAGAAATCCTTTTAATATTGGATTCCACTAATGAGATGAACAGTTTTCAGCAGCTTTAGGTTATCTTATTATTTCAAATGTATTACTAGAATGGAGACACGAGTGTTACCCACATAATTCACAGGGATGAATTATGGGCAATTGCACAGTTGGGCAACCCATTAGAAGTCGCTAATCAGTATTGTACTTGAGGCCTATTAATTCTTTAATTCAAATCAATGTGATATTCCCTCTCTTTAAAGGCTTTGAAGATTTGACTTCTCCCTTTCCTGCATAAAGATGACTGCTGAGAGGAGATATGCTTCATATATTTTATTTTAAAATCTCAGTGTATTTGTGCTGTATCTCGTGACTGCTGAAGTACGACAAGTAAACCCTGGACACAGAAACAGAGGGATATGCAAGCAGTGGCTTTACACAGCAGCTTTTCTGCTGATAACAACAAGTCCAGCCCTGAAAAAACCAGCGACCCTGACGGAATTTTATGAATAAACTGTTCATACACTGACACAGGTTGCCTCTGTGGGTAGAATGAGATGTGGACAGGGGGAAAGAGCAGATAGAGCAGGCTGCCCATGTGCCTCATCCTAAGGGCATACTGTTGGTAAGCTGACCTTGAACTTGAAGAGCAGAAGAAAAGAAGGATATGACTTGAGATGAAAAATTAGTTTCTGGAACAGTGCAGATAAGTTTGGGGAAGAGCTGGTAAGGGATGAGAACACTCTTGACAAGAAACGGGTCTGTTCTGGGAGAGGTGACAATTATGATGATTTAATAGACGAGATTATTGCTAATGAATTGTGAGCACTTCAGTTTTCTTTTAATGAAGGGATTGAGCTGGCACGGTCCCTGAAACTGGGTGTTCTCATTTGGAGCAGGAGATGGTTGGAAAATTAGGTGAGTTTGAAATTGATTTAATTCATGTCTTTTAAAGTCTGGAACTAACATAAAAGTGACTAGTGTACTGATTTAGTGAAAGCAGTTTATTGTGAGCTTAGTATGGCATTTTGAAAAGGGTATTTCTCACTAATTTGACTTCAGGAAATAAATGCTTGGTTAACATTATCTCTCTTTCTTCTGCTTCTTACTATGCTTCATTTTGGTGCTTGTAGAATAGTAATTAACATGACTGTGAAAAAAGGAAGAAATGGAAGGTCCTAGAAGTTTTATCATTTAGAATTCCCCAAAATTAAAAAATCTAGGGTTTGACCCACTATCTTGAAATGCAGGAGCTGAGAGGGTAAAAATGAAATAAAACCAATCAATGTCTTCTTGTGAATTACTGGTCAAATACGCACAAATTTCTGTTAGTAAGCAAATTAATAAATACCCAATATTCTGTAATTATATAAAAGTTATAAAAACAACATTTAGGTTTTCATCAATTGTTTAAAAGCATTTTGGTATTTTTTTTTTTACACAGTGCAATTAAATGCCAAAAAAAAGAAGGCTAATCTACTTGTTGGAGGTGAAATTATTAATCATCTAAAACACTTTTTTATTGCCTCCCAAATCTTAATTCTGGATAGCTAGAAAAATACGACTTGCTCTAGCTGG
The DNA here is from genome assembly GCF_017639235.1 of Corvus kubaryi. Taxonomy (NCBI): domain Eukaryota; kingdom Metazoa; phylum Chordata; class Aves; order Passeriformes; family Corvidae; genus Corvus; species Corvus kubaryi. The sequence continues at coordinate 19,611,129 of NW_024582073.1, forward strand.
GAAGAAAGTGCATATTTCAGAATATTTGAAAAAGTCAAATGTACATGTTGGCAGATCTGATAAATATATGAGCAGACCATCAATGCTACAAATATTTTGCTACAGAGAATTTAGTTATACTCCTGATGTGGAAAATGGCTGGGGACTTGGAGACAGTACTGAATAACTCTTCCAGCTGTCAAACTGTTTTTCTGGAAATATTTAGTTTGAGGTGTCCACTGGCCTTTTAGTGTGTGCTCCGATGAAACCCTGGTGCTTCAGAGGACTTCCTTCCTGCCTTTTAAATATTAATTTCATACAGAATTTATGACATTGTCATGGAGACCAAGCTTCAATACTGCTGGTACCTTGATGGCCTCATGCTGCCATCAGCCGATTTTACAGTTTTCACCCTATTAACATTTCACTAAATGCTGATGTTCTTCTGTTCCCGTTCCCATTCCCTTTGAGATCATCCCTTTGAGAATTGTCACCAGTTCTCTGCATCAGCAGTGCCAATAACAAAAGCAGCAAGTTATAATGGTAGCAAAGGAACAAACAGTTTATCCTTCCTTATAGATATCTAAATAGGTCTTTTAAATGAACATTTTTAAACTTCTGTAGTAATTGCTTTGATTGTTTTTATCCAGTTCTATGGAATTTTTTGTGGTGGGTGTGAATGCATATTTTTGCTATTAATTATTTTTCGCCCATATTGTGACAGAGGACTTGAGGCTGTGAGATAGGGTGATTTACAGTCTGGAATTTGGGAAAATAATTGTATTAGCCCTTTTTTACTTTTAACATTATTCCCTTGATTTGAGGTGAGTTTTTATCTCATGTTCCGCTCTTATCTTTCTGAGCACAGACCATCACATCCACCTCACTATAAATGTTATGTTACAGATGAGATAATTTTTGAGCTTTTCTGATTAAGTAGTGATTTTCTTTACTCATTTCATAAGTAAGAAAGTGCCAGTCACTTCTATGCAAAAAGTAGTGGGCTTCTTTTTGAATGACCTGCCTCCCAGCAGGTAAGACTTGCTTATAGTTTCAGGTTTGGATCTGCTTTTCTGTATTAATTATATGTACTTAATGAGTGAACTTAATCACTGCTCAGTGATTAAGTCAGAGATGCTTCACTGGAAAGCAATTTGGGTGGATGTGATTTGGTGCAGAGCCAAAATGGAAGGGAGATGCTTTAGTACAATATAAATCTCTACAAGCAGAGAGCTGGGGTGGAGATCTTGGAACCCGTGTTGAGGACAGCAGGGAAGCAAAGTGAGAAGATGATCTAGAATCCACAGGCTGGATGTGTAAGAACAGCTGTGGCCCAGACTCCCCTCCTCCCTGATGGCAAATGGAATCCTTTCTCAGAAGTGAAACAGGGATAATAATCAGGTCTTTTCTAATGACAGTGGTCCGTGGGGCATTTGTTCTCTCCCTTCCATGTAATAAGCTGGTGTGTAAAGATAGAAATTTCATATTGTTTTTCTTGTAAATATCCATTTGAAAGAGACTGTTTCATCTCTAACCAGGGCTGTCTGATTTTTCCTACACTGGGAGGTCAGAGTCAAAAACCTCTGCCCTGGGGACCTGGCTGGGCAAAACAGAAGAGCTGTGCTCGTGTTAAAATGGGATGCTGTTGACAAAACACAGAGCAGTGACAGAAGGCAGTGCATGCCTTGCCCATGGTTACAAAAATTCCTTTCTTTCTTCTAACTTCTGTTTTGCAGAGCAGCTACTCCTACAGCTTGCATTATAATTTTCTTTCCTGAGGCAGAACCACAAACCGGTAGGGAGGATGTGCAGGATGCTCTGCACTCCTCATTTCCTCCCAACTTACAAATTTGTGAGGATGCTGAATACTGTAATCATTAGAAAAGAAAGGAGAGATGACAGACAGATTTATCACACTGGTGTAGTGCTCAGGGGTGTGCACAGGTGATTCCATATTTGCACATGGATGAACTTACAGAAACAAAGAATTTCCTACTTTTTTCCTGCCTATTTAGAGATACGGCCTAAGAATTAAAGAAGAATGTGAGACCAAGAAAGAAGTTAAGATTTTGGCCTTGCCAGTTTTGTTTTTAGGCTATTACCCAACTTAATTCTCAGAATTTCAGCTTTCTCGACTGCTTCCGCTGCATTACTGTGTCTGTACTCAAGACTGTAGTTAACACATGCATTCAGAAAGGATCATTTCTGCAGCTATTTGCCTACCTCTGTCATAGGATAAATTTACATCTTCAGTCTACACATTTGCATGCTAAAAGTATCTTCCCACTCTCTGCTATAGTGTGTAAATTGCCATCAGCCTCTGTTAGAAGCTTGGTTAATGTGTTCAACAAAGTGATGTTTCTTTCTTGGTCCCAGTCCCAAATGCAAACGTTTTTCAGTCTCACACTACCTTATTAAAGGAATATATTGTTTCCATTGTCCCATCCAATTTAGCTACAGCTGCCAGCCTTAGCACTGAGAGTCAGATCTACTTATTACTTCAAATTAAGACAAATACAACTTGGGAGGACAACTTATAATAATTTTCTCTTCATGTGTAGTGAGATAAATTTGCTGTGTTTGAACCTGGCTGAGACTTTTACAGAAAAATGAGAAGAACCTCAATTAAAGTGAATCAAATATTCTGAAGACATGTCAATTAAGAAAAAATTTTGCTGGAAATCTGCCCCCTTCTTGTCTTGCCTGGAGGACTGGTAGACAGCCAGAATCTTCACTCCTTTGCTGGTGGGTTGTGAAGAAGAAAGAGCTCCCAGGTTGAATTTCTGCCTTCTTTGCCCATATGCAGGCTGCTGGCTTGCCTGAGCCAGAAGATCTAAACCCACTTCAGTGTCTGGACTGCCCTGCTTTGAAGCTGTCATGTCATCGGGCCGGCACCTCTCCCAGCTTTTGTAGTCTTTGGTTGGGCACACATTAAAAAGAAAAATAAAAATCTGAGATTTCCGTGGACATTTATAAGCATCAGTGAACCAAATTTTGGAGCAGAGTTGCTTAAATTTCCTTTCCCCTCCTATTTTCTTTATAAGAAAACATGTTAAGTGAGATTCAAGGTAAGATCAGGACATATTTGTGCAGAGGCAGGACAGGTCAGGAAAGGAAGCAGCACTCCATCCTGTCCTGAGCCACTGGAAAAAGCAACTGCCCAGCCATTTGCTCATCAATTCAAGAGAACGGAGTGAAGCTCTTCAGCTGTAGATTTGGCCATCCACAACCATTGCATCCAATTTATTCCTTGTCTCATCTTAACCAATATTACAACCTGTCTCTGGCAGGTGGCCTGCAGTAGTGCAGAACATGCAGTCAGGGGAGTCTTCCTGATAGACTCCAGTAAGTCAATTTATATCTACTGTATTCAATTAATAACTGTTGCATTTTGTTGTATTCTTAATATAGAAATAGTGATTCAAGAAGCCCTATATGTGGAAGCTGGGAAGCAGTGCCTGTGAGGAAGCTTTCAGTATTACTCCTTCAAGTCTGCTTCTGTTTGCATCTGGAAAAAAGATGCCTGATGACAAAGGCCCTGTGTACAGCCCTGGATTTAGTTCACTTAGTGCAATGGTGCTTTCGAAGGTGATGTTGTTTGCTCTCATTGGGGTCTCTCCCATCTTCCTGATGGTTTGATGTGCTCCTCCTCTCTGCACCTCTATTAACCTAAGCAGTGTTACCACAAATAACATGACTCTGACACGTTAAATTAAAAAAAAAAGAAGAGGAAATACTGAAGGCTTGACAGACAATTTTGCAGAATAATTTAAATGTCTGGGGTGAGATAGAATGATAGTAGTTGATATCTGAAGTTGCTTCTGTGTGATTGCTCTGAAGCAACTTGATAAACTCAACTATAAATTAGAAAGGCAAGAGTTATCTCGTTTTATAACAAATATTAACATTTATTATGACTATAATTGGAATTGGAAAAACAAGATGCTGAATCTAAGGGTAGAAATAAGGTTTGATTATTCATATTCTGAAATAATTTTCTGCCATGACAAAAATATTGCTCTTTGGCAGCAGTTACAGTGAATCATTGAGACTCATTCCCAGAAAATTTAAACAAAGAGACTACACCAGAATTAGAATTTGGGTTTGGGTTTTTTTCACATGATGAGATCATAAATTCTCATTCAGTACATCCTCTCTGAAAAATATATTTGTACTCAGATTTGGCTAATTCATGGATAAAGTAAAGCAATAAAAGGGTTTCCTTCATTTTTTTCTTTAGAACTATAGTCTTAACGAGGCTCTAAGAACTGTATCAAACAACTTCTGTATCTTCTGAGACCATGGGGGAACGTTCCTAACATAGTACTCACAGTGCTGCGCATTTCAGAAAACAAAATGATCCAAAAGATCTACCAAGGGAAGATGTTGCACTTCCCATGCTAAGAAAAGGAGGGGACATGAACATGTGGCACATACACAAAATACAAATGGAAGCCTCACTGCCTCCTATGGCAGTAAGCATGGCATGAGCATGGCACAAGAGCTGCCATAAAACAGAACGCTAAGAATCATAAGCATTGATTATCTGACTGCTCATATTCAAACTAATGAGTATAAAATGCTGCCAGCTGAGAAATAACCATAGAGATGTCCTAGTCTGAATCCTTACACTGCTGTGAGCCAATGCAGGTTACTTTGTGACCATCTGTGTGACTGGTCACTACAGTATCTGGAGAAACTCAATTGCTTATCATTATGTGGGAGTAAGATGTGTTAAGCAGAGGAGATTTTTGAGCAGCTTCTCTTCCTTTGAACTTCACTGATATGCTGGGATTATTGTAGAGAGAGCAATATAAAAAAATTTTTAAAAAGCACAGGAGTATTGCCTATGTTTATTTAATTTACTTATTCCTTTAACTGCCTTAAAGAATCTCCTTCTTAATTCAGGATCCCTAACCCGAAGGACTCCTCACTCCTTCCCTGTCTCCTTGCACTACATCTTATTCTTATTAAAGAACAAAGTGCCACTTACATGAAATAGAACATTAACAAAAAGCTTCTTCATATGGGGTCAAGCAACACAGATAGAAAATTAGGGAAGTTTTCATTATTTGCCTTTTTCCTGGCTTGTGCATCATAACATGTTGTATTTGCAAGTTAATGCCTTTCCTGTCTTTAATGCAAATAGATGAAGGTCTATCTTCCTGGAGTTAAATGTAAAATCAATTAAGTGATCAGAGGCAAGATATGCACCACAGTTAAGGAAGGAACTGAGAACCTGTAAGATCAGCATAAGTCAGAAAATCTGTCTTATCTTTTTCTCTGCCAATCAAACAAAGAATGTTCACTCACAGTCATAATTATCAACCCTTCTGTAGCAGTCAAAATGTACATGTGAATGTGATGTACTGACCATAATAGGGACTTCCTAAAACAGAAAAGACAAGCTCCAGAGAACTTGAATTCTTCCCAGCTCACTTCAGACATCAGTCTCATTGCCTGGTCTGCCTCTGTAATCAGTGGGAAAGAGAGGGAAATTCTAGAGGACAGTTACCACACCTAGAGCAGGACCATAGGTGTCCTGCTTACTGCACAGTGATCATAGAGAAACTACTTTTCTAACCGAAAGTACATTAATAATGTACCCAAAGGTAGTCTGGACAAAAATGGAGCTAAGTAACTCAATTCTAGTAAGCTGTTGAGCATGTGCCCACTTAGATAAAGGTTTCTCCTAGATTTGGTGTACGGATGAGAAACAACAGTAAAAAGAAAAGGTTATTTCATGTATGCTCATACTGCTTGAAGAATCACTTAAATCACACTGTTATCTTATATTCCTTCCAGAAGAATTGTTTTTTGCATGGAAATTGAATTTTGTAAGGAAATTTTTGTATGAAGGAAATTATCTTTAAATTGAAACTGAAAACAGTTTTCTGTCCTCATTTAAAATGACAGAGAAACAATAAGCCTGATTTGTTTTGCACTACATCCTTCACATTACTATTCAGATTATTGCTTCATTTTTTGGGTTTGGAAAGCTTGCAAAATAACTTGCATGCCAATTAAGGGGGTAAGTCTGAAATGAGCTAGTAAAGATTTGACAGAGTGAGACGTGTTTTGGTCCATCTTGTTTAATTTATTTTAATGTTTTAGAAATGCCCACAAGTAATGAAGGACATCATACTAAGAGGAATGTCTGAAAATGTTAGTAGGCATCTGCTAATATCTAAGCATGTGATTGAAAGCATTATACTTGAGCACCACAGTTTTAAATTAACTATTTTATTGACTGGAAGTAAGAGAAGCTGCTTGAGTGAAACCTTTTGAGTAGCTGGCTTTACTCACCAGGATTATACTGGAGTGGCAGAGATTTTCTGGGAGCTGGTTGAAGAGTGTTTGTATATTTCCAACAAAAGAAAACTGTTTATGTCAGTAGCAGTGAGAAATTTTAGTTTACAGTGAAGTCAGGAAGAGGGAAAGACATGATAGGAAATCTGTCCAATTCCAATGAGTAAACTAGCTACAGAAGGTGTATGCATGCAAGGAAAGATTGTTCTGCCTTTTCTAGGTTTCATACCAGGAAAATGAAGGGGTTTGTTTGTCTCAGAGGAAAATCTAGTTCATGCCTAAATAAATGAAAAAGAAAAGCATTATTTTACACCTCTCAACTCATGTAGAGTGCCAAGCACACAGAGATACACAATCAGTGCGGTGTCTAAGGTTATACACAGCAAAGATTTATACCTGTTCTTAACTCCAGTATGTGATTTGTTGTTCATTCAATGAATCGTGTGCTGAAGATTAAATTTTGTTGTGATTGAAGCTTAATGATAAGTGCTGCAACTTTGATTTTTTACTTCATAAAACTGAAAAAAGACACAAGATTGTCCATAAATTTAACAGTGTTTGAAGTTAAACACAGAGAGTTTGGAATAATTTGTTGTAATCTATCACAAGTTTGACTGCTGAACTTTGGGTTTCAGCATAGTATAACTCCAGACCTGCCACAGTTTTCTTTCATTATCTTCTGTTGTCCCAGCACAGTCTTATTGCTCTGTGCTCTAAAACTTTGGGTTATTTGGTTAGGTTGAAATCCTTGTTTAGTAGTTAGTGTTTATCTCTTTTAGTATTTGTAACTACTTTTTTAAAAATCTTCCACCAAATGCAGATATGTGAACCTCAGATAATGAGGCCGTGAGAAAGAGGGAAGAGAAACAGAGGAGATTCTCCGTGAGACAAACATCTGCTCAAATTCTGTTCTTCAACACTCCTTTAATTGTATGTAGTTTAGAGAGCTGGTTAGCTGCTGCAATGAAAAGATTACAGAATCACAGAATTGTTTAGTTTGGAAGTGACATCTTGAGTTCACCTAATGCAAACCCCCAGCTTGAGCAGAGTCACCTAAGACAGGTTGCCCAGTTGGGATTTTAGTATCTCCTCAAAGGAAGACTCCACAGCCTCTCTGAGCAACCTGTCAAACCAATGCTTGACAATCCTCACAGAAGAAATACACTTTTGTGTTCACAAGGGATTCATGTGTTTTAATTTGTGCTCATTTCCTCTTGTCCTCTTGTCCTGTCACGGAGCACTGCTGAGAAGAGTCTGTCTCCCTCTTCTTCATTTCTGCCCATCAGGTATTTATACACGTTGATGAGATCCCACCTAAACCTTCTCCAGGGTGAACAGTCCCAGCTCTCCCAACTTTTTCTCATATGAAAAATGCTCCAGTCCTTTATTCATCTGTGTAGCCCTGTGCTTTACTCTTCACGGACTGGGAAGCCAAGAATGGAGTGCAGTATTCCAGGTCAGCCTTGGCTTTCCTAACCCTATCTCTGCAGGATCGGATAACTCTGTGTTCTTCCTGGATCACCCATCCCTAGTTCCACCTCTTGTACACTTATTTTTACTCTCTGAGTTCAGTTAGGATGTCCTTGCTCATCCATGCTGGCTTCCTTCTTCTTATGCTTGATTTTCTACATATCAGGATGGACCATGTCAAGCATTGGAACTTGCTCTCCAGGGAAGTGATAGAGTAACCATCCCTGGGGGTGTTTAAAATACATGTAGATGTGGCTCTTAAGGACATGGTTTAGTGGTAGACTTGGCAGTCTTGGGTTCATGGTGGGAGTTGATCTCGCGGGTCTTTTCCAATCTAAAGTATTCTGTGATTCCATAATTTATGAATATATCAAACTTTGCAAGTTACAGACTAAGCTCTTGACCTGCATCTCAAATGGGGCCTAAGTTTTCAGTCCATTATTTCCCATGAGCCCACAACTTTCTCAAGTACCTATTTTTCTAGGTGAGCAGTTTCTTGTATTGGTAGTGGGGCCCTTGTTTGTGTGAGTAATTTCCCTGAGTTCATCACATAATCTGTCTGTTGCCTGCTTTATCTGGAAGTGTTTGAGACAAGCGGGGGACAAGAGAGACTGGTTGGCACTATACACATAATTGCTACTGCTGTAGTGCCACGTGCATATGAAGTGCTATAAATTGGCAGTGATAATAACACGAAGTGATAATGAAGAACTTGGTGAGCATTGGCCAAGTCACAGCACATCTCCAACACAGCTGAATGGATTTTAGAGGCTGCATTCAGATGAGAGTGTCAACAAACCCTAAGTGCCTTCTATATATGTTCTAATTCAGTCAAGCAGAATAGAGCTCTCGTGTAATTGTGATGTAGCTATTTTAAAGACTATAAATAGAACAGAAGATAGTGGAGACTTTTCTTTATTCCACTCAACAAAAGGTATATGAAAGATAAAACACTTGGAAAAAATTGATGAAGAATGAAGCTGACTTTGGGCTCAGAGAGTAAAACTGAGTGAGGCTGGTGAAAGCTGTCGTGCTTTGCATGATAGCAAAACAATTAAAATGAGCTTTGAGGATATTGCATCCAAATCTGCTAAAAATCCTAAACAAATAGACTGAGAAATGAGCCTATTTTGCATTCATTTGCAAGTCTTACTTTATCATTGGTCTAATAATATTTGAGAAAACACAGACTTTATCATGAGACTGTGCCATTAAGTCTACAAGTATATGAGCAAATGAGCCAGAAAAGTAATTAATTTTCTCCTGAAAAACAAATTATGAGAAAACACTTTTAGAGACCAGCCATTTGCAAAAACAGAGCTCTTAATATGTGGAAATAAAAATGTTTCCAGAATCACAGTAATTGATAGCAGTGTGGCTTTTTCCCTCCATGTGATTGTTCATAGTGTACCAATAATTCATCCTATTTGTCTGAAATTTTCTAGGCCTTAAACAAGTGTGCATGAAAGTTTCAACTAATGCCATTTATCATCTCAAAAGTGATACCTACCCTACTACAGTGGTCTTCCTTGGAATAAGGTAATCCAGCCCTTTTCTACAAGATCTAAGGAAGTATCATTGCTCCTGGGTTAGAGCAGAGCTGGGACATGACACTGCTGAGCTGAGGGAGGGAACAATTTACAGTCTTCCACTACCCAAAGGTGTGGTGGTGATGACATGAAGATGGCAATGCCTACAGATGGAGAAAAACTCACATACACTGAAAGGATGAGTGACTTAAGTGGCACAGTTCAGCAACTGAAATCCTAACTGGATATAAGCAAAATGTCTCTTCAAAACTAAATGAGTGGCTGGAACATGCTTCCCTGGGAAGCTGTGGAATTCCTATCCTTGGAGAGTTTCAAAACTGCCCTGGATAAGGCCCCTGGCAACCTGACCTAGTTTGAAATTAGCCCTGCTTTGAGCAGGAGGGTGGACTCGCTGACATCTGAAGAGGTTTTCCATTCAAAATTATTCTGTGGCTCTATATTAATGTTTAGTGAACACTACTTAATCACAGTGTAAAAGAGCTCACATGACTGTGGGCTGTGTGCAAACCCTGCATCTAAGCTCTTTAGTCCCAGCCTAAAAGCAACAGAAAACAGTAAGAACTCTTTCTCTTTTAGTAGATGACCGCCTACATTAATCACATGGTTTCTCTCATGGTTTCTCTACAATATCACCATGAACAAAGACAAGCAAAATACCGTATTTTCATAGAATGGTTAGGGTTGAGAGGGACCTTAATGATCATCTATTTCCAATGGACAGAGACCCCTTCCACTAGACCAGGCTGTTCAAAGCCCCATCCAACCTGGCCTTGAACACTTCCATGAATGGGCCATCCTCAGCTTCTCTGGGCAACCTGTTCCAGTGCCTCTGAGTAAAGAATTTCTTCCTAACATCGAATCTAAACCTGCCCTTTTTCACTATCCAGAGTTATTACCATAACCCACATCACAAATGACCTCTTCCTCCCCTAGCATTTGCAAAATCAGAGGCAGAAATAAAGAAGCTTCTTTTAGGTGGAGCAAAGCCTTAGTTGATTAGAACGAGGTGAAGGAGTGAAAGAAAATGTGCTCTAAAACAAACCAGCTCAAATGATCAGGACTCACAAAGAGTTTAAACACTTCAAAACAGCATTGATCAATAACTGTAGTTTGTGTATGCAAAAATATACTAATGAGTTTTATTTCATTAGCTGAAAGCAAAGTGCATTGTAAAAGAGCAAACAACATTTATTTTGCATTTTGGTTTTTCATGTTTAGTTCATTACTGTTTGCTGCCTGCCCATGGCATGGTTGTGTATCTTGTGATGAACTGAGCCAAATGCTGTGACAGTGCATATGGGAATGATCATAAAATCACAGAGTGGCCTGGGTTGGAAGGGACCTACCTCAAAGTTCACCTAGTTCCAACTCCCCTGCCATGGACAGGGATGCCTTTCACTAGACCACATTGCTCAGAACCTCACCAGACCCAGCCTTGAACACTTTCAGGGTAGGCACATCCACAACTTTTCTGGGAAACCTGTTCCAGTGCCTCAGCATCCTCACAGTAAAGAATTTCTTCCTAATTTCTAATCTAAACTTGTCTTTGGTTTAAAGCCATTCCTCCTTGTCCTGTCCCTACACACTCTCTTGTAGGCTCCCTTCAGGTGCTGGAAGGCCCAAGTTAGGTCACCCCAAAGCCTTCTCTTTTCCAGGCTGAACAATCCCAATTCTCTTAGCATTTCCTTCTAGAAGATGTGCTCCATCCCTCTGATCATCTTGGTGGCCTCCTCTGGACTTGCTTCAGCAGGTCTGTGTCCTTCCTGTGATAGGGCCCCAGAGTTGGATGCAGCACTGCAGGTGGGGCCTCAGGAGAGAAGAGCAGAGGGGCAGAATCCCCTCCCTCACTCTGTTGGACACGTTGCTTTGGATGCAGCCCAGGACAGCTTTGGCTTTCTGAGCTATGAGTGCACATGGCCAGCTCATGTCCAGATGATGAATGGTTCATTCTCAGATCAGAGAGGATTTGTGGTCTTCTCAACCTATTGGAGGGAGAAAATTTTCTTCCGTGTGAGGATAAATACTGAGCTGTCTCTAATTAATAATCCTTGCCTGGATGGGAGCTAATGGTGAATATTTACTATGCTAATAAGTCTGTGACATGTCTCTTACTATCTTTGTTGAAACAAATTCTAGTCATCTTTCAACTTAATTTCAGGTCATTTTTTATTTAGGCATTTTTCTTACCTGTTTCTTTTGGTCACTTCAGAGCTGAATAGAATTTGAGAAGGTATAAGCATAAACAACTCTTTATAGAAAAGTTTATAGAAGAAATTCCCTGTTCTCAGAAATTTTCAATAGGGAATACTGAAAGATATTTTCATGTCTATATGAAGAAATATAGGAAGAATAAAGAAAGTAATTGTCCTTTGTCCTTAACATTTGTAGAAATGACTCCTGTCTTTCTGAGTTTGGAAATAGGCATATTTCTTTCCAACAATAGTCTTCTATTAAATACTTTGCAAGCATAAACCTCAAATTCCAATAGCTGATGTTTATCCACTTTCCAAAAGAACAAAGAAATCTATAGAAATGTAAGCAAAAACAGACATTATGAGGGAACATTTCCAACATTCCTTCAAAATACTTGCATATTTGTATTTACCAAGTTAATATATCTTGAAGCTTTGTCTCTTGAGGCTTGTCCTTGGCTGGCAGAAAAAACAAACTTAAACAAAAACATTAATTTGGTTGGCTTGGACACCTCATTTTATGAAACATGTAATTCAGAGGGAAGTATTTGCTATTCCCAGTCACAGTGAGTGTAATAATTTTCAGCACACCTTCTCAGAATGGGCAAGTTTGTAATGATTTGATGTTTGACTGATCGAAGTTGCTATTTTTGTCACCTATATTATAACCTATACTTATACCAACTTATGTCTATATTTTATTCCACCATACCCGTACAAGAGAGCTCTGGACTGTTACTTTTCTTCTCTGGCTTACTGTTCTTTGGCAAATGCCAAATTATTCAAGCCTTTAAGCAACCTGTAGTTTTTCAATGCAGCAAGTCGTGGGTGAACCTGTTGCTGCTTCACAGCAGCTGAGGAGTGTTCTAGAACATAGTTCCACTAACTGGACTGGTAAGAGAAAAAAGCAAGGCAACCATATCAAGAAATGGCATCTACATCTACACTGGGAAAATCTACAGTTCCTAGTGGGGGGTTTATGTCCTTGAAAAAATTACCATGTCCCTTTAATATTACCAGGGGAAAACTGAAAAGGGATCTTTCTTTAATTTTGTAGTTAGGAGACAGCAAGGATCAATCATTTGTTGTATCCAATAGAAAGCAGAAGTGTTTTCTGAATATATGAACTGTGCTTTAACTGATTACCTCAAGATTATGAAGTTAGGTTTGTGCTTAATGATGAAATTTTTCTAATGTGTTTTTAATCTTTAAGTAATATATAAAATATCCATCATGATGTCCTTTTCCTCAGGTAATTCATGTGAAACAAGATATATGAATACTGGGTGCCTCAACTGGAAGGATTTAAATGAAAAATTACTCTAGTTAACTAAAAAGAAGAAATGAAAAGGGGGAAAATTATCTTAATAATTCATTTCTAACTGCTTTCATGAAGACACAGAGTTACAAATAATAAGTACAAATATGATATAAATACAAAAATTAAATATTATTAAAACAAATATACAGATATAAATGTGGAAACAGATATAACATATTAAAAAAGTTATTTGTTTAAATGTGTTTCCATTGAGGACTATGTTCAATACTAGTTTATCTTCCTGTCTGAAGATAACCAAAAATTCAATTCCCTGTTTGCCATGGGCTTTATTACTTTATCTTAATTTGGAGAAAGATGATTCTAATGTATTAAAACTTTTCTTCAAGCAAGAGAAAGCAGAGGCTGAGTCTCTAATTAGAACAGTTTTCCTATAAATGGATAATGATGCTACTTAAGAAACAAGAACTATTACTTCAAGTCATTTACTCTTTCATTTCAAGAAGGATTAAAATTTTGTTTTTAGGGTAAGCTAGTAATGTATTATTGGTATTCAGTATCGATTAATATTCCATATAAGTCACAATGTTAAAATTCATTCAGCAGGTATTTCCCAGCTACTGGTTAACATAAAAATCCCAAACAACTTCTGAGTTTACTTCAAAAACCAATAAATCCTTTTCTATGTCATTTACCTTTGAGGAGATAAGAAACTTACAGAAGTAAAATTACAGTGTTTGCTCAAAAATTAATCTCCACTGGTCTGATTTGCCACCAGCCCCTCCCCAACCTGCAGCAAAATTTTCAAAGATTTCTTTCTCCCATATTTCACTTGCCTATTTCAATTCTTAGACCAATAAATCAAAAGCTCTTATTTCTTGAAATATTGAAATAGAAAAAAAAGATAAAGGTAGTATTTCATTTCTTATGTAAAGAAAGAATACTGGATTTGTGTGAGGGAGAGAGCCATAGGACTAGATTGCTTGTGACTATGACAAACCAAATTGTCTAAGCTGGTAAACGAAGTCCTGTTAGTCCTTAAGGCAGGGAAGGAGGAAAACAATACCATTTCTTATCCAGCTGCACAGCAGGACCTGGAGAAACTCGTGCTCTGCATTAGAAATTGGTAGCTGCAGGATCTGCTTAGTGGAGTGTCTATCAGCTCCAGAGACTTTCTCCTGTTTGCCATGCCCAAGCTCTCCTCTAGGTCATAGACACATATTTTCACAGGGATAAACTTCTTCACCCTCCAGAAAATACCTTGGGGTGGTCTTAATCACACTGTAGTCTGATCCAGACAGTCAGAGAAATGCCACCCATGAAGGTTTGACCCAACTGGATCAAATATCCAGGGAAGACCCCATTATCCATGAGAACAGGCATAATAAGATTAGCATAATGATGTGTGTCAGGTGTGATAGAATTTAGAGAGGGTGAAAAAATCTGCTGATATCCTGAACATGTCCATGCACATATTCTTTCAAACCATGCCTGTACAGCTTGTGTCTTAACTACACCAGTACGTACAACACTTCTGGCAGGGTCAGCAGAGTTACCACAGACACATAAGCAGTACAAATGAAAAAAACCAACTCTGGTTCTGAGTGAAAGAGAAGAACATCAGAGAGGGTATACTAAGCTTCACAACTGCTGTGTCTTGGTGTGCGTCATTCTACCTTCAACATCCAAATAAAACTGACTTATGTTCCATCCACAGGTCATGAAAGATCACAGAATCATAGAATACCAGGGTGGAAGGATCTCAAGGATCATCTGCTCTAACCTTTCTTAGCAAATCATGATCTAGACAAGATGGCCCAGACAAATCTGAAAAGTGTCCAATGAGGGAAGGCTGCCTAGTGCAAACATTAGCCATACTTCTGCATACCTCTCAGTTTAGTTTTGCTGCTGATGGGGTTTTTGGTTTTCTGTTTTGTTTTGTTTTGTTGAGGGTTTTGTTTATTTGGGTTTTTTTGTTTTGGTTTTTCTGTTTGGCTTCAAAATACTTTGTTCAAAAGGTACAGTCACATCTGGAAGCCTTGTAGCTCTGTCTGTAGGGATTGCACTTCATGTGTTTATCTGAGAGGCAAGGCATAGTAGCAGGAGACCAATGATTTACTAGCAAATCTGACAGCCCCTGGACAAAACCCATCTGTTGTCATCGTAGCCTGGATTCCCAGAGATACCTGAGGCCCTGAGAGTCCCAAGGCAGTGAATGAGTGGGGATTGGTTGAGCCCTGGAGGAAAGCTTTGTTTGATCTCTCTTTTAAATCGTTAACAATTATAGATGCATCAAAGCTTGCCTGGGAGGTGACAAAGGACCACCATTCCCCACTCACAAGCACAGAAAACCAGAGTACATCAGCTGAAAAACATGCTTGGAATGAAAACCATGTTCCACCGAGTGTTAGCATTCATCTGGACATGAACAAGATTTCACATTTATTTCTGGATGGTTCTGATGGGTCTTTTGTCCAGACTGAACATTCACCTTGAAACATACTCATAATTTTCCGAAGAAAGGGAGTAATCATTGGATTTAAAAGCAAGTTCACAGCAGTCACTCTTTACCCTGTTTTCATGCTGTGCCCAAAAAAATGACTAAGAACATGTGTATCTCAAGACTAGAGTTGCATCAGAACCGTTTCTACTGACATGTAATCATATGATTTTAGGCACCAGGAGTGTTCTTTAGTCCCAGACAAGACACAGTATTTCACTTATCATTTGAGTAGAGTTTTCAATCTGCAATTTGTTTTCAATTTTTTTTTTAATATAAAAAGGAAACAAACAAAATCTATACCTTACTCAAGTGGTAAATGAAGGGAAAAATTAACATTTTTCAGAGGGTGGTGAGGTACTGGAACTGGTACCCAGAGCAACTGTGGCTGCCCCATGCTTGGAATTGTTCAAGGCCAGGGTAGATGGGGCTTTGAGCAACCTGGGATAGTGGAAGGTGTCCCTGCCCGTGACAGGGGGGTTGGAAATAGATGATTTTTAAGACCCCTTCCAATCAAAGCCATTCTATGATGATGATTTTACGTCTGCTCAATGCTACAATTTCTCCACTTAAAATAACAGCAGTGTCAAAAAAGAAAAAAAATCTTAAATGTAACTACACATTTAAGCTTTGCTTCTGTCTTTGCTCCAGGTTCAGTAACACACAATACTTGGAGGAATTTGAATATATTTGAAGACTTCTGGGTTTTTAACCTATGTGTTTGTGTGTTACAAAATTCTGCCTCTCACCTCTAGAGGTGAGAAGACACCATGTGCCACCTACTTCACCATTTTTCTTCAGAGGTTTGACTTAGGGAGAAGTAAGTTTAATACAAATAAAATTATTTTCCCCTCCTGGCTTTTGGCAGTCACACAGAAATGCAACAGCAGAGCAGAGTATGAGAGAAAGTCACTTCTCAGAACTGTGTTCAAAAAGAATAACAAGCATTAAATTCAAAATGAACCATCTGTGACAACCCCTAAGCAGTGCCTCACTTCAGTAAGTGCAAGCCTGGGAATGAATGTGAAACTGTACGTAACTGTCAATTAAAATAATCTAATATAGACTTTTCTGCCTCTGGGGGGAGGGTGTACACAGATTTTCTGGAAGCCCACTTTTTTTCATTTCCTTGGCATAAATTTTACAGTTCAGGAGAACTGAATCACATCTGTAGCCAACATATGTTACACACCTCATGGGAGCAAAGGTGGTGGAAGAGGCACTGTCATTGTATATATGGACTCAGTAGTCCATATATATCTGGTATAAAATAATATAACTTCACATCAAAATTAATTCTAGAACAATTTCTAAGAAAAGAGTGATTTCACATCGGAAATAAGGTATTTACCAATCCCCATTTGGGAAAACTAAAAAACTGTGTCTTATAGAGTTGCATTTAGAAACAAAATCCAGAGAGTTTCTATTGGTCCACCCAGACCGCAATAAACAGAGCAATGGCAGCATAGCCAAGGTAAGTAAAAGCACATGGAAATTCCTGCTTGCCCAAGCACTATATATGTATATATATACTGTGCATTGACTGGTTACACCTTTGGATTTACAGGATTTAAATCACATCAAAATTTGGTCCTCAGAGTGTTCAGCAGGCAGTTCTGGGAAAGGGTCCAGAAGAATTCAGTCAGTAACCATGAAGACTCTGTCATTTTATAAGATATAAGTTGCTGACTGAAAAAAAAAATGTATTGTTAGGCAGTAAAATTGCAGTTTTATTCCTTATTGAATTTGGACCTATGCTGCAAGCTGTAAAAAATACTCAGCCAATAGAACATTGTGTATATTTATTGAATCTGGAAAATACCCCTGAGACAGCAGCTCTCAATGCTGCCAGGATACTTTCCATAAGTACTGAACTAGAGTTGTATGTGTGTAAATACCAAGTGTGTTTCAAGGCCTTCCCTTTTATTGGTACTATTTTGTAAGCCATTTTGTCACCTGAATGAGAATATGGTTACTTAAGAATGTAAAAACCTTAAAGGTATTTTAAATACTGTTTTATCAACATTCAGGTGTTAATCCATGTTTAGAATAAGACAGTAGTATGGCAGCTGTTCAAGGTCTGCTTGCCTTCATGTTCTGATTTCAGCTGGGATAAAATTAATTTTCTTCTTACTAGAACAGTGCTGTGTTTTGGATTCAGGATGAGAATACTGTTGATAACACGCTGATGTTTTGGCTGTTGCTCAGTAGTGCTCACCCTAAGTCAAAGACTTTTCAGTGGCTCATGCTCTGCCAGTGAGGAGCTGCACAAGGAGCCAGGAGGGAGCATGGCTGGGACAGCTGATCCAAACTGTCCAAAGGGATATTCCACACCATAAAGTGTCGTGGTCATATAAACTGGGGGATCTGGATGGGAAGGGCTGTTCGCTGCTGGGGGACAGGCTTGACATCAGTCAGGAGGTGGTGAGCACTGGTGTTATGCATCATTTGTTCTTCTCAGGTTTTCTTTCTTTCTCTCCTTTTTATTGCAATTATTACTGTTTTTATCATTAGTACTATTATTATACTTTACTTTTTTCAATTATTAAACTGTTCTTATCTCAACCCACAAGTTTTTACTTTTTTCTTATTCTCCTCCCCAACCCTCTAGGGCAAAGAGGAGTGAGTGAGCATCTGCATGGTATTTAATTGTCACTGGGGTAAAAGCACAATGCTTCAATAGGCAGAGTCCCACCACAATCGAAGTCTGCTGCAGGACCGGACCACAGCAGTCAGAATTCCTTTCTGTGCATGCCTTTTGAGCAAATCAGGGACTTACCAGGCTCTCCTTAATGAGAGCCACTCTAAGGCACAGCTGTGACTGCATTATCAGCCCTGAGACCTCAGCTGTAACTCTTTCTTCCAGGTATTCATTTCAAGATGAAGAAGACATGTTCATGGTGGTTGATCTCTTACTCGGAGGTGACCTGCGTTACCATTTGCAGCAGAACGTTCACTTTAATGAAGGAACTGTTAAACTGTACATTTGTGAGCTGGCGCTCTCCTTGGATTATTTGCAGAGGTACCACATCATTCACAGGTGAGTGAATTTCATTTGAGGAATGGGCTGCTTGCTTTTGGTAAAGCAGAGGAATTTGATCACACATCTGAATTTGTAGTTCTGTTTATTCAAAACCTCTGAAAAGTTCACATTGCTATTCAAGGGTGGAATTTGGCTCTGAAAGGGTTTTTTTATAGTCCTTTCTTTCTGTCTACAGCCATTCAGTAGCCATTCAGTATCCTTCTCATGCTGCCCTTTTCTTCTTCTGATCTCATACCATGATGTAAATTTTTCGCTGTGGTCCTTAAACACTAAATACAACCCATAATAGCATCCTGACTGCTTTTAATTTATTTTTAATTCTCCAGTTTCACAATGTTACTGAACACAAAAATGTTGTAATCGTAATCCAGTATAAGAGCTTCCCACAATAACATCAGGGAATGGTTATAGAACCTAAAGCTGAGACTAATTTGATTACTTGCAGCATCTGCATGAAGGTCAGGAGGAAGAGAGGTGGGGAAGTAGGAATAATAGTACAAATTCTGCCCTCTATCTCACCACTACGTGGAACAGCAGTCTGTGGGATGGGTCTTCAGCTGCCTTAAATTTCTGTAGCATTTCTGGCATCAAGGACGCAGCAGTGACTTAAACTCATTCAGGAGCAGAGCCAACAGTGATGCACAGTGAGGAGACGTAGTCATTTCTTTATCATTGCAAACACACCATCTCGTTTGGAGATGAAATCAGTGCTCTGCTTGGTATTTATAGTTTGTGGTAGCAGACCTTAGCAATATCATTGTTACCAAGTGCTTCCAGTCAGCATTCACATGCTAACCTACAAAACCATATTAGATCTTTCATTTTAAAATGAATGTGTTGGCAGCAAAAAGGAAGAAGAATGTTAGTAAGTGAGTCATTGAGAGAGCCTGCTACTAAATTTCATCTTGGCTACAAATAAAGAATAGTCGAACAATTTATCAGACTGGGTAGGTGGATTTTCAAACTGCAGCATCATAAAGAACTGAATACAGGGGATGTGAATCAGGAGCTTAACTCCTCCTAATATACAGTTGTGTATGAAATGTGTTCAGGTTTCCATTACTATTGCATCCAGAAACATGACAGAATGGGTTTTTCTAGGCTAACCTGTGGCCCCAGGAGTTTGCTACAAAAGGAAATGGTACTGAAGGGGACAGGAATCACCAGGCATGTATGAATGGAGGCAAAGTGTACAGATCAGTACTATGCCAGTTCCCCTTGGAGATACCTTGCAATGCTTCTGTGTTTGTTGATGTGGTTTGTGGTCTGTACTTTGAATGTGGCAATCATTTCAGCAATAGGACTATTGTTACTGCAGGGACAAATTTAGCCATAAATAGAGTAAAAACCACTACTGTTCTGGTGTATTTATGAAACTTGCATTTTTTATTAATCACATCCATGTATATAAAATCCAAATTTGTCATTCGTAATTCTGCAATAGTGGATTTATTTATTATGGCACAATAATGAATGCTGCACTATGTCTCACAGCTCTATTGTAAATGTTTGCGTTTACATGGATATTCACCCAGACTTATAAAAACTTTAAAAAGAAAAGATCTAAGTTTCAAGCTATTATTTGAAGACTAGTCTGGGTAGATTTTTCACTGTTGGAGATACCACATCATAAAGTCACCCCGAGACACTTTTACAACAGCTAACTTAATACTGAGATTGTTGGTCACAGGTAAGAGTTACACCAAAAAACTTTATTTTCTCACAGCACTCCTGTAATTATATTTTATCCACATTTCTTACGTGAAAAACTAATTATTTCTTAGCTGGATGAGTGCTGTTTCTTATAGACCCTTGGATCCCAGTACACACAGAAAGGCTTCTCACAGTATACATCTCAACATTCTCAAATCTTGGATCAAATCTGGCATTCTGCCATTCCAAGATGGTATGACTAAATACATTCTTTCCAGAACTCATTGTATAATGCCAGTGAATAATGTATTGGACAAAAGTTTTCCCATCAAAGGCTGAATAAACTTATTTCAGCCATGAGTAACTCAGCCTCCTCCTTTCACAAATGTTGCTGTTCATACATTTCAATAAAACCACCTGCCTCCTCACCAGAGTAGGCTGCCTGTTTCCATTCAGCGAGTTCTTCCGGCTCCAGTGTAGCTCCAGTGTTGTGATCCTTCCAGGATGCTCTTGCAGCTACAGCCTTGGCTCAGAGCAGTGCTGGCCCTGCAATGCTGTGGCTGCTGCCCTGGTAATATGCTCATGCTGAAAAAAATCACATTTTCTCTTTCTAAGGGGCAAGTGTTAACTGCATTGCCCTCACAACTTTTCATCATCGTCTGGCTCCATTGGTTTTCATCTGCTTAGAGAGGAGGCTGGATATGGCAGATGCCTGGAATGGAAATTGCAGTAACCTTCCAGCACAATTTTAGGATACTGGACTAGCTGTTTGATCTGTGTGCCCAGGACACTTTTATTTTAGTGGGGTTTATTTAATACAAAACTATTCATGTGTGTCTGTGTACATATATAAGCATACATAACAATTTTTGCTGAGCACAATATGACTGCAATCAGCCTGGATTGGCAGGTCTGTGCAGTGTGGCTACTGTGATCACCGGTCTGTTTTCCATTCTTCCAAGTTCTGCTTCCAATGGAGAGTAGCATGAGCAGTTATTTCATCTTGGAGTAACTCAATAGCAGTGCAGGGTGGGCAAAAGCAATTGGAAAATGGGGGCAAATTGAGCACTGCATTTTCCTCTGCCAGATGACCCACTGCAGGGTAAGGATGTCTTACTGCTATCAACCAGACAAGGGCTACTCTTTGTTCAGAACTGGACCTGTTTGTTCATTATCATTGAGTCTTTCAAGATCTCCAACAGTCTGGTGAAATAAGATGTTATATCTAAATGATTCGACACTTCTTTAAAATGGGCCTTCCCTGCCTCACTTGTAACAACACATAGCAAAAGAACAAACTCTATTTAAAAGTGTTCCCTTCATAACATTTTTCATTTAGTATGTAAGCAGCAAATAGGCTTGAAAATTGCTTGGAAATGGAAAATTTGCCCCTAGTTTTTCACAGTTGTCACAGGCAGAATAGTGCCAACCTGATATTTAGCTGGACATAATAAAACACAGTTCCTTACAGATTTCTGCTCATACTAATAGTTTTTTACTTTCTGACAAGTGTGTGTAGATGAAGAAAAATAAGGTCTGAAGTAGATGAACTAGGGAAAAAATAACCACAATACGACTACCATTCATAAGCATTATCAAAGATCATAGCAGATCAGGAGTCTTGTCCATTGAATTTTCTTAGTTCACATTCCCATGTCTCTTCCATGGCATTTTATTTTGTTCTTTAAAAGAATGCTAGCCCACATTATTCCAAGGAAAAATTACAGGAACTGAGCAATGAGCTACGTAAGAGAAATAAATCAGAAAACATACCAAAACCAGTCAAAAAATAAGCACCACACAAACTATAAAGCCCTGAAAACCTGTTGAATGCTTATGAGCCATCACTGATGAAAAAAGAAAGTGATTCACAAATTCTAGGCACAAAGGGTATTTAAATTTCAGTCATGCCCTTAACAAAGAATTAGATACCACAACATGCAAATATGTAGAGAACAAGCCTTTCAACTTCTGAATGGAGTTCATTCCCTACAAGAACAAACTAATTTTACTTCCATTTAGCTACAGAAAAAGTTATTTGATATACCAGATGAGATATTGCTAATAAATGAAGCTGGTTTCAAAATATACTGAGATTTCCTCATACAGAGACTAAAGCACTAATGAAGTAAAACAGGCTGTATTGGGAAAGAGACACAGGGAACTCTCTGAGGTGCATGACACCCCATCAAGTGCTCTAGTTCCTGCCACTGGCATGGATACAATCTTTTATTGTGGGCCTGATGTACTGTCCTTTCCTCACTGAGGTGAAATACCAGAAGATACCTATCACACCCTCACTCCTTCAATACCCCAGGGCTGAGACCCTCCTTGAACCCAGCAGGGAATTGCTTGTTTCCTTACAGTTTTCAAGTGAGTAGATGAAGTCACCTCTTGGCCCTTTCTTTCATCTTCCTTCTTTCATTATCGTGACATTGCAGGAATGTGCTTATATGAAATTATTGTTTAGCCAAGGAAAACTCATCTCACCAGCTCCAGATCATTTAAAATTTACATGTCTGGTCAATGGTAGCAGATGGAACATCTGACCTATAGACTGAGCTTGGCCATGCATTTTGCATTAGGTAACAAACCTAGTGGTCAAAGATAACCTAAATCAAGGCTATCTTAAATGTGTGTTTGTGGTGTACAGAGCACAGTAGGTGGTTTTATTACTGATGGCTTCTCTGTTTAAAATCAGACACCCAGACAAGTGTAGATATGATCTAGAGATGTTTAAGTCCACAATGCCCTAGTGATGGCATTGTGATTTTAGAGATTTCTCAGGTTTATTTTGTTGGTTGCAGCTAAATGACAATTATCTGGGGGAGGATTCAGGGAAACCTTTAAATCAGTGTATAAAAATTATGATTTAGATACCATTGCTTGAAATTCTTTCTAGAATAATTAGTAACTCTTTTTTCTAAATGCATGTCATACAATCCTTTGTGTATAGCTCATGTCTTCACTTGTCAGGGTGTCTGCTTTTAAACAGAGCAGCAATCAATAAGAAAACCAACTATTATGCTGTGTACACCACAAACACACCCATTGGTTGCACCCACACTTAAATCAGCTGCCATCACCTGTCTATGTTCCTGCTTTTCCCTTCCTGGTTTTCTTCAATAATCCCTTTACATTAACCTACCCTTTTAGGAAAAGAAGTCTTTAGGGCACACGATATGTATTAAAATGCTACATATCCCTCATCTCCACAATTTAGCATTCTATTGATGGATAATAAAATTAAATGTTTTGTTTCCTTCCTTCCCTACCTCCTCAGTATTAAAATTTTGATCATGAATCATTTTTAGACATTCAGACACTGAAGCAGAAGATGCTGAAAGAACTAAAGCAGGGCTTTATATTCAAGATTATCTCAGGTCTCCATGCACAAATCTGATCTGGCTAATGCCAGTTTTCTGTTTTAGCATATTGCTAGTTTCTTTGTGGCCAGTTATCAGAGATATCTTTCTTTCACAGAAATCCCTTAAAAATTTCTTGGTTTTGCTTTAAAGCTTCAAGTGATTTTAGGATGGGTGTCTGCTCCCAACTGATCTATGCTAGCAAAGACCACCATATTAATAGCATGTTGATACTATTATGTTAAATATAATAATCAAGAGTATTAATAACTACATGCAAGTAATTTTTACTAAGTAATTAAATTGATTAGGCACTCCTTCTACAGAGGCATAACTGTATCCACTGTCTCATATGGCACTGCCTGGCTTACCCTGGTTTTGTGACCTTCCACCTCCTGCCCCAAACCCTCCATGCATCTGTGGAGGAAGTGGCTGATCCAGAGAGATAAATGAGAAATGATGTGAAGTCCCAACAAACAGAGGAGAGAACAAGAGCTAATCATATGTTCATCCTTTTTTCCCCAAAGCTTCAGTGTTAATGTTATAAGTATTCTGATATCTTTGTATCTTGGAAATTTCACAACAGCATGACCCTGAGTGGCATATTCTCTTCACCAAAATGGCAGATTTGCATGCAATGTACTTGAATCTTTTTTGTTTGCAGTCAGTGAAGAAATTTAAAATCTTTGATTAAGGTGATGGGAAAGGAAATATGGCAAAACACTGTACATTTCATGCTAAGCAAAGTATGAACCAAGAGCAGCATATGGACTATTGTTTCTTTCTCCTGTTTCTGCTTCAGTGGTGGCAATGTTTTTTCAGCTTGAATAGGCAACACAGACATAAAGTATTCTATCATTCCCTTGGAGATTTCCTTACAATGTAAGTTTTTCTAACATATGGAAAAATAAAAAAGACTTAGGAAAAAAGTAGACTTTTACTTGACTTCTTCAGGCCTGCAGTAGTCTTCTGTATCTCAGGAGTTGAGCGAACTGTTCACAGTGTGGCAGAAGACATTGCATTAATAGATATTGCAATTTGAGCTTCCTTCATGCCTTGGAAATGCATTCAGCAGCTTTCAGTACAGCTTTAATATTTCAGGTGAGATGTAGTCTACTTTGTAGAACTTTTGACTTCACAGATATACTGAGAGATGAGAAAGAGTGAGAGTCGTTGTAATCATATGACAATTTCTTCTTTCAAAATAAATCACCTTGTGAGCAGGGACTGCAATTAGGATAAAAATTGCCATCAGATTTGTTATGCTGAATTTGCCTTTTCAGTTTTTTTTCCCTTGCATTTATTTTCTATACCCCTCCTTGGATGCTCCTCAGGACACTCCCTCAAGGTTATTTTCAAACATTCCTATATTCTCTGTAAAATCCTGTCCCAACTCCCCTGGATAGGTTTTCAAGAGGAGAAATCACAGCAGCTCAAAGCTTTGATGTTTTATGACAGACAGTGCTACTGAAGAGCCTCTGCTTCTCCCAACATGTGCATACACAGCTTACCTTTATCCTGAGGGAATTTTCTGGGATAATGCAGTGTGGATAATCATGCTTGCCTGCAGCAGAGGAGACAAGGAAAACCTGCAGTTCAGCAGCTGTGGTGCTCTTGTGGTGAAGAAATGTTGTCAGCAGGGAAAGACCTTAAAATACAATGCCAAACTGGGACCTTGCAAGGTGGAAACAGCACTTGGTAGGCACTGCATGTTCAATAAACCAAAATTTATTAAATTGGTTTCAGATTAATTGGGTCATTCTTACAGTGATGATCAAAATCATCTCTACAGCCTAACTAACAAGAATGAGAAATTCTATCCACTGGCTACCATTTTTATTCAGACATTTTTCTCTTCATTTTGTTATAAACGTGAAATTTTGGTAGTGTTCTGAATGTAGAGGACTTCCTTTCTAGCCTAAGAAAAAAACAATACAAAACTGGTGCATCTCTTTTTTTTTTTTACCTTTCAGAGTGAGTGACTACTCTGTGCCTAACCATGTTGTACTCTCAAAGTTTATTTCAGTGATACTCTTACTGCACACGTCACTTTATTTTTTAGGTTTGGAGTTTTAATTACGGACACAGATATATTAGAAGATAAATGTGAGGGTTTTATGATAAAGCTGTGGGCCCACTTTCTATACTCAGATACTGTCTTTACTCTGCTTTCAGGCTGAGTTTAGATTGCAAATATTTTGGACAGCTACTCTTTGGAGAGACAGGAACAATAAAAGAGAAATTGATGGTAAGATAGATGGATTTGAGGGCACCAAAAAAAGGACATCATCTATCTCCATCAGGTAGGGCAGAGATGTTCACAGGGGGACTAGGATGGCTAAGGAAATGACCAGGGAGTGCAGAGTGTGGTGTAGGATGTGGGCAAGAGAAAACTGCTATGGAAAGAGTCAGACCCTAAAAGCCAAAGTTAAGAGTGGCCAGAGGGTGAACGTAGGGGTCCAGTAGCAGAGGAAATAGGGGCTTGGTGGCAGTATGCAAATTCCCAGTCAGCAGGATAAGATTTACTGAAGGCTGAATGGTTTTGAGTATGTTTTTCTTTGTCATTGTAGGGGTCAAACAGCTTTATTTACCAGCTGTGAAAACCTCTGCTCAGAGCTCTGCAGATAAAAAATAACACATGGACATAAGGATTAGTCTCTCTTTGTGTTTCTAGAAAAAGTGATGATGTGGGGAAGTGCAGTTTTATATTTCCCATGTTTCTCTCTCATGCTGCTACAATAATTTAGATACGGTCTCCATTAAAAATATCAGATCAACAGGACTACTCAATGAGTGTCAGAGGTCTGTTTTGAGTGCAATCCAATAAAAAATAATTGATGTATTGTCAATAATCAGTAACAATTACTAATACAGCCACTTAACAAGACTTGCTGAGTGGAAAACCTATTGCCAGGATGGTGCATTTTCAGCTTTTATGCTAATTAAACATATTAGTTATCTAGAGTTCTGCTTTTAAAACCCACAGAGAGTCACAGCTTGCCTCTTAATTTGAGATGCTGCAGAATTTCCCCCTGGTGGTGCTCCTTCAACTCTCTTCTGCAAATCTCCTCAGCCACAGAAATGCTTTGCAGATGCACCCCAATGCAAACACATGCACTTATATATGTAAAGAGAGTTAACACTAATTAAAGTACCAGCTTATTTCCCTGAGTCCCAGAGTAGCTCCACTGCTGAAACTAAGAATTATGAGCATGTACTTAAGGAAGTACATTTCCAGCAAACAGTCTTTTATCCTATCATTATTACTTAATATGTGCTTTTGGAAGGAACAGTGTCAAAAAGGCGTAGCATATGGGATCTACAGCTGAGAAATGGACTTATTAAGCCTTAGTTGTCTAGATTTTTGAACCTATACATCAGACCACTGTTACTCTTCAGTTAATGGGCTCAGTCATTGCCTGTTGTTCCCTCCTATGAAACACTTGGCCACCAGTTTCCTTGCAGGAGACAAGATGTTAACTCCCCAAGCTGAAATGTGACTCCAGTTGTACAAAAGCAGCTCTGTGTGGCAGCGCCAGGTTCCTGGCATGCCACAAACAGCTGATCTTGGGAAGTCCACCTGCCTTGGAGGGAAGCAAGGAACTCCTGGGCTCCTTGCACAGGTATCTCCCTCTAAGCCTCACACAGACAGAAGACAATACAGAGCCTCAGAGGGTTCGTGTGTGCAAATGTTTTATTTGATGGCAGCAACTAAAAGAATTCTCAAATGTGCAAGGTGTTTTAAATACGGCACAATTAATCATGTATGAAGGATTGCACTGTTCGTGGTGTGACATGACGTCAAACAAGACAATGAGTGCCAGAAGCGTGACTCCTGCAAGAGGCTTAAACACCTGCCTGCACTTCTGTGATAGCACCTTACAATAATTTGACTTGAGAACATCCCCAGTTGTTTTCAGAATTCCACACAGCATGCAAGGTTTTTCTTGTTTTTAAAAACTTAGTCCACAGTTTACCAAGATTTAAATGAGAGAGACTATGCTTTTTTAGTTGTCTGTCCAAACAAGCCAACCTAGCCAACAAATCTATAAAGCTAACAGAATCTATAAAGCTTTCAGTTCATCTAAAAACAGATAGTCATTTGAATGGCTTATGCACTCCAATGACTGTGAAGGTTACACATCCATTGACTATAAATGGGTATATACATG
Organism: Corvus kubaryi; assembly: GCF_017639235.1. NCBI lineage: Eukaryota > Metazoa > Chordata > Aves > Passeriformes > Corvidae > Corvus > Corvus kubaryi. The sequence goes on from NW_024582073.1 coordinate 19,638,641, forward strand.
CCTAATTTACAATAGAACCTAATCCAAGCACCTTAACCTGAGATCAGAATCCCATAGCTATTTTCACTTGAATAAATAACAAGAATAATCCTTATAATCATTTCAGTGCAAGTAGTTACTGTGACAGCAGTTTCTCTGCACTGTCTAGTTTAAACTCACCTTCAACCCTACTATATTCTTGCCTAGTCATCCAGTTAACCAGGATGTTGGCACTACAGTCTGTGGGCTCAAACAATATTACCACTATATAATTCCTTATCCAGATTCTTCAAGAGGAGTTAGAATACTTGGCTGCTTGATTTCATGCAACAAGCAGTATGTTTTTGACATCTCCTAGAAGAGGGAAACTTCTTAGAAGGGTGGTATACTGAAATGGGGGTTGGGTTTGGGTCAAATGTTGCCTGACATGTCTCATTATCCTAAACAGCAACATGCGGTAATACACACATTTAGTGCTCTCTGAGTGTTCCTTCTTAAAAGCATACAAAGTTATTCTTACAAGTAACTTATTACAGTGCTTCCCAAGATACTTGAAGCTCAACATAGAGAAGTATCATGGGACATGCTACTGACATTTCAGGTAGTAGTGATGCCTTTTTCCTGGTCTTAAAATCAAGAGGCATACATGGTTAGAAGGGGAAAAGGGATTTTACCTTGGTATTTATTCTTAAGGATCCTTAGGTGTACATGTCCAGGTCATATGCATCAAGATGTACCCCACCGAGTCTTTCCCTGTGTCTCTGTGTCTCTCTCCTCCCGTGTGTTTCCGTGTCCTCCCCCCAACATTGGGTATAACATTATAGGTTTTACTAATTAGCATATCTATCAAAGATTCCCCAATGAGAGGCTCAAGTGAGCTCCCCCTCCCCAAGGAACCTTCCCCTGGATGGTTCTATCTTAGTTTACAGAATATGTTCTGGAGAGGACCTTGGGGTCTGGGGCACACTGATCCCTAGCTACGAGGCTTCTAAAATGTTTAGTCTCTTAGCTTGACAAACAAGTCCAAGAATGTAGGCAAAAAGCACTAGGAATACAGAAGCTGTAAAAAGGTATAACGGGTATAAAAGAAAAGGCAAAAATCTTCATGGCATCAGTAGCAGGTCAGTTTTTAAATCATTTATGAAATGTAATTTTCTTTTCTAGCATAGACTGCACCTCCCATCCTGGTCTACCACAGCAGATTTATCCATTTTGCATAAATCTATAAAACGACCCAGAAGGGGAAGCATATGCAGGACATCAAAGTTTGCTTGCCTGTGGAACATATTCAACATCCTCATGGTGATATGTCCTGGTTGTGTATATTACAGGATATGAGGTGGTCAGTTTGAGGAGTAAAGGTCCAAATACTTGTACCCATGTCATAGGCACAAGCCAGCAGGAGACACTGGCAGTGGTGAGGGTGATTTGGGGCTTCAGATGAAAGTGAATAACACAGCCTCACATGGTTGTTTCCTGATTGCTGGTCAGCAGCCCTTCTCCCTGCTGCACTGTGCTGCAGAGACTTGGATCAGCAGAAAATGTGCTTGTTGGGAAGTTTCACTGCTGCACTGAACCCGGGTACTTGCTGAAATCTTGAAACATTCCGAAGCTGCTGTTTATTTCCTTGCCCTGCACGTGAAGAGCACTGTGCTGAGCCACACTTTAGTTGCCAGCCATGTTGACTGTAATTGATTGCACTATGGTATGGATGAAGGAAACAGCTGTTAAATAATGTGATAGTATTATTGTGGATACTGTTGTTCTAGCAGGTGGCGCATGAACTTTTAGGTACAGAAGTTGGTAGAGGGTTTAAGGTAAATATTACGGATATTATACAGTATTACACACTATGAACAGTGGCTGACAAGCACATGTGTGTGCTTGGAATTCTGTATATTTTCTTTTTGAATTTGTCTGATAAGCTGAGCAAACTCTTGGGGATGTGATACATCTGAATGGGTCTATTCCATATTTCATGCAGAGTAAAACAAAGGAGCAGCTATATGAATTTCAGATATTACAAAACACCACACTTCCAATGCTGGCTTTTTTCAACAGATAAAGCCAAATGTGCTTATCAGTAACAATACCCTACAGATTTGTCTTTAGGCAGAGGGCAAATGTCATCAATTTCTTCTCTCATTTAGTTTCACACATGGATTTCTTCCGGTGGAAATTGGAAGAGGGCCTATGCCTTCTACTGGAAGGAGACTTCTAGTCTTGCAGTTGCTGGCACTGATTACATTCTCCCTTATTCCTAGTAAAAAGCTCTCTTCACAAGGTCATGGAAGGAAACATCACCATTGCAATGCATACGCTTTCCTGCTGCACCAGATAATTCTTTCCAAATGCCACACTGCCACAGGCCTAATGAGTTGTGCCCTTCCCATGGTTGTCAGAGGTGTCACCTGTTCCTGAAACTGATTCACACATAGTGGTTTGAGCCTTGTACGTGTACACGCAGAAGGTCTCAGTAATACTTGACTCTACAACACAGGAAAGATTGGAGTCATTACCTGTGAGAGTATCAAAATTTACTGCTCTGTGGTGATTCTGCATGGCTCCTCCATGTGATCTGAAGAAGCATTTGGCTGAAGAAGCTTTTTATTTGAGATGTGGTGATGTTTGACATCTTCGCAGTGTTGACAGTTGTTCCCTTCAGATTTGTGTGAAAGTCCAAGGCCTGTAACTGTGTAACATTAACTCTAGAAACTATAGGAAACTGTTCTAGCAAAGGAATACCACATTTGTCATTACTTTAAGTCCTTCAGGCAAAATGAAAACTATCCATTAGATTGCCTGCAAATTGCTTGTGCTTGTAAATGTTTAGTTGAAAAAGAACTAAATTTGTCTGGAAGACAAATCCTGGATAATATAGCCTGGGCTTTGTTATGTAAAAGCTCAGTTTATAAGGCTGCAGTGATACTTTCTAATCCCATTCTCTGAGGCATCATACAATGAAGAACAAAGTACAGATTCACAGTGTTCTTTGGACAAATCTTTCTAGCTTGTATAACATTTAAGACTCTTTGCCTATTTTTCTTGCTATTGCAGTATATAATTACCCCTGTGGTAAAGCAATTTTGGATATTCAATAAGAACAATATAATGAAATAGTCTGTGTTTAATATTTTTATTTTAATTTGGCATCTGTGTAAATTCAGAAGCTGAATGTAGCCAAAGAAGACTATTATCTGGCTATATATATATATACCCAGATATGTGAAAGGTTACATATAGGATTTCTTTATTTAAAAAGGTAATTTTCTTCAACCTGGGATAAAAATATCTACTACAACCATTTGTCTAAGCTAAAACTGGCAAACACAGTGTTTCCAAAACCCACTGGCCATCCAGACAAATGTAGATATCATTACTGCCACCTATTGCTACGAGGAGAGAATTGAAGATATTTTCATATTTGTATATTTCCACATGGGGATAAAATTGGAAAATAATGAGCTTGTTCCAGTTAAGACATTTGTAAATAAACATGTTTTGATGTCTTGTTTGACAGCTTATTTTTAGAGCAATGTAAAATTGGCTAGTACAAGTGCTAAGAAAATCCAGCATTGTCATGGACACCTGGCAAAAAATAGAATTAAACTAGAAAGGAACTCCAGGCACCACACTACTCAGCATCACAGTAACTTTTTTCTGTATAATGAGGCACTACAATCCCAAGCCTTAAGCCAGGTGTCCAGACACTCCTTAAAGGTACATAGGGAGAGGTGGGACCTTCAGAGGCCTTCATGGGTGGGAGCTTTTTCGGTTGTCAAAGTTATTACAGCAGTCATATCTTTCATACAGACTAGAAAATGGTCTTGTAGCCACATAGGTTGTCCCACAGAAAGAAAAGACTCCAGAATGTGGTAATAGATTGGATGTGATGGGACCCTGATTAGGAGCGTATGAATGCTTGCTACCAGATAAATAGTTGGAAGTAATTATGCATTTTTTGTTTCTGCATTAAAGCCCCAGGAGCAGGAATTGCAGAGAAAAACAACAAAATCTAGTATCTCATCTTCTCAGCTTATTTTCAGTTTCACTGAATTGTTTAAATTTCAAAATTACCGTGATGCACAGGGTCATGCAATGTCACAACATTCATTGGAGCAGAAACAGAAGGCTCTGAAGATCTTTTTATGAAAGGACAGTAAGTGGCGGCAATTACTGCTGAGACCTAAGTGAGTAGTATGTGAACAGGCAATCAGAGCTCTGGAGCTGTCAAAGTCTTTCATTCCCATTCATCTAATAGTAAATAACAGTAAAGAGCTCTGAGATTCTTACTATGATCTTTTTTTAATACTATTATACAGTTCTTGAAACTAGGAAGGATGTTGGTCAGGAACAGAAAAATAAAAAGCTAAATGAGTGAGGTGTTGACGAAAGGAAGGAAAGATGCATCACACTTCATTAAGGCTATTTCTTGAACAAGTCCTCCTGGTAGGTGCCCTGCACAGTTCAGCTCTGGAAGATACCTCATTTCTGTACCACCCTTACAGAAGCAAAACACCTTTGACAAAATTGATGACTATACAGTAGCTAATATTTACTGACTTTTCCTTTATCCAAAGCTTCAGTAAATTCACCTAAAGAAAACTTCCCTATATATGCAGTCACTTTTTTTATGTACTGCATGCCTTGGACATTTGTATTATTTGTGTGTATAATAACAAATAGGAAGGAAATAAGGTCCCTATCTGTGAAAATCAGAATTTGTTCATGTTTCTTTCCATAATCAGGAGAAAACCCTTTATCATATATGGTTCACTTCAGTGCTCTGATACAGTGATGTCTGATGTGAACTCAAATAATCCATAGCTGAAGCTTGTATTTCCCAGCTCCTTGCCTTTTTTATGGTTGTTGAGAACTGCTATGCACCTAGCATTAATCTTAATGTCTATTTCTATGTAAGGAAAAAAAATATTATACCTAGACATGAACCGCATAATTAAGAAAAAACCTTTAATTCAGTATTTCATGGTTTTCTCCTACACAACAGTTAGATTTTTAGCACTAAAGAGACAAATGGATAAGAAAGCCTTTATTAAAGTGGAAACAAAGTCTACTGAAGCCAGTGTAATTCTTCCACTGACCTCAAGGGCCTTTAAATCCTGCTTATTTTGCGTCCTTATGAGAATGCAAAATCCATCTAATTTAATTTCTCTGTGGATGTGTTGAAATTATCTTTGAGAAAAAAACCCTTAGTGTTCTGCAAGGACATGGGTTCATTGTCAGCCAATGAATTTTCAGTGATTCACATGTAAATTTGGGGTCACTACATCCAGGCTGAGATAAACATATCTTGTGACCCAGGAGTTTTATTGTCCATGGGCTCTAGGCATCACCACTTCCCTGGAGGAGGCTGGCCATAGGCTGCAATGCTGGGTGTCATTTATAGGAAGTTACTCAACTTCTGCTCTGAACTGAAGCGTGGAGAAAGGCCTCTTTTCTTCCTTCAGAACTTGTCTAAACATAAATCATCATAGGCAAAATTCAGGTAGAAAGGAACCTCAGGAGGTCTTCAGTCCAACCTTCTGATTAAAGCATGATCAGATACAACACCAGACCAGTCTACCCAGGGATTATGTAGTCATGTCTTGAAAAACTCCAGGGATGATGACCATACAGCCACTCCTGTTCCTCTCTCTGTCGTCACGGTGGAAGTTTTCCTTTATATCCAGTCTGAACTCCCTTGTTGCAACTCACACCTGTTTTTTGTATGCTAGATTCTGTCCTTTGAATGAAAGTGAGCATGTGTCTTTTGTCTAGTCAAATAAAGGCAGGCAGGAGCTACTTTTAAAAATCTAAGGCTTCATTTCTTCAGTTTGTACAGAATTGCGTTTTCTCCTTAACTCACCTTTGGTTAATGAACAGTTGAAGCCTCAGTGGTCCTCATTTTGGGGAAACCAATCCTCATTAAAAAGTGGAGATACTGCATTGTAATTCATGCTGGCAAAACTTCTATCAACTGGAATGCTCATATATGGTACTGTTGGAGTTTAGAAACTCAAGAGAATGGAAATGTGATAATATATTAGATGCTGGTCTGACCCAGTAAGGCAAAGAGTGAAATATATCAGATATAAATCTGAAATAATGTACTTTGATTTTTTGCCGATACCAAATTAAGGGTATGGGGTTATTACATCTGTGAATTCAGACCTATACAGAGCTGTTATAAGTGGAAATATTTCATATATTGATAGTATTAAAAAGCTGTTTGGATGGGCAAAGAACAGCTGTCCCTTGTTGGGGTCCCTCCCCCAACAGTCCCTGTGTTGGAAACACTTGAAATCTTTTGATAAAATGAGAAAATGTAGCTAAAAGCAAAAAATCACAAAGTCAAACATGGCCAAAAACAAGTGTGTGGTGTGTATAAGTTTGCTGCAAAATTTGAAAGCAGAGTAAAACAGACAGACAGTGATAGGTTTTCAGTTCTCACAGGTTTAAGGAAAAGCATAGATCTTGTGTTTGGTATTATTATGGGTGTGTTTCAAAAAGGTGAAGGGTAGAGCGTCTCTGTATTTGATGTAGAAGTGCTTTCCTAAATCAATTAGATTAATATTAGCTGGAGGAAGTCTAGCTGGTAGTTCTGTTATTCACATCAATGGCTAAATCTTTGCTTAAGCCTCTGAAGCATTTTTACAGAATTATGTCTTGTAGTAATCAACTTGAGTTTCTCAGTTGTATAAATAGAACACTGTTTATTTCGCTTTGATTTTATGGAATATGAATCCACATTCATGTTCCAAAAGCAAATAGAAAGGTTTTGCTGCCCATGTAGGTACTATTATTTGTCACATCACATCTTACAGGTCTCTGCTGTTAACTAAGCAATCTAATCTATTTGTTCTTTATTCACAAGGAATTTTTTTGTTTAGTCTTAGATCTTTCCTTTGTTGACTGTTTTCTTACAGTTCCTAAGAAATTACATAACTGAAGGACCTACATTTTTTTAAATTACCACACAACACTTTTTTGCAATAATTTTCTGTAACCTGCTTAGAATTAGTTGATTTCAGTGTGAAGTGATATGAACCAGCCATCATTTTTTTCTTGAGAGAACGGAGCAGTTCATGGTTGAATTCACCAGAGATGCTCCTTTCTTTTGTAGATGGATGTTTCAAGTGCCATCAATAAAAACAGAGACAAAAAGTCATGAAGTCCTGATTGATCATATCACATGAAACTTTTCTTGAGTCCCCTTCAGGTGGTATAATCCTCATTCTTTTACAGCTTACATAGCTAATAAATACTGTGTTACACCTCTCCAGTGCTAAACTGCAGGACATTGCAATTTTAACCTCATTTCAAGATGAAGATAGGCTATTTATTCCTACTATTTTCTTCATTAGCTTTCAAGCCCCATGACAGAATTTAAGAGGTGAAAACTCTCACTAGCTGCCAACTACTATGGACCATATCAAAGACTCCCTAAATTCCACATATAGTTCTCTCACAGGTTTCTTCAATCTTTCATGAACTTCCTTGCAGTCAAAAAGAGGAGGAATAAGTATGACAGTCTTTGAACTCAGATACATTATTTTTCATAGACTTGGACTAATTCAGGGTGGAAGGGACCTCCAGAGGCCTCCAGTATAATGATCTTCCCAAAGCATGGTCAGCCTTTGATCAGAACAGGTTATTTGGGATTTATCCAGTCAGGTCTTGAAAACCAACAAGGATGAAGACTGCATGACTTCTCCACCTCTTGATTTAGAAACCTGCTTCTACTTAGTAACATCAGAAAGAAATTGATGGAAGAGGTAATTAAAACTGCAGATTTTTGAACCTAAGTCCTTTATAACCATTGTGAGCCTTTCCAGGGAGGACACTCTGACTGGCATATGCAGTGAACGTGAGTTGAGCCATGTGCATAGTTTTACTCCATGCAGAGAGAAAATCTTCAAGCACGTGGGATGCACATACAGCCTAGATATTATAGAAGATACAAGTAGATTATTAATCATTCTTTCCTACTTGGAAATTGTTTTTATAATAGCAACTTCTTACTCAACTTTCATCCTTCAGGCAGCTTTATTTTGACATTTGTAGATAAGGCAATTGAAGAAATCTAGAAATTGTTTCACAGGCAGTATCAACAAGTGGCAATTAAATTGTGGGATTTTTCCATGTTTTTTCTCAATTGTCTGCACCTTTGAGTTTCTTGAGCCAGCTTTCATGTTAGTTATGCCTTGTCCTGTCACTGACCAGAAGACTTCAAAGGTTTCTCTACCCTTGTTTCTATGTTGCTCTGAATTTTCTGCATATGAAAACAGTTGGAGTAGCACCGGTACAGATTGAGGAAGTGTCAAGGATGCTTCCGTAGCTCTGCTGGTCATGGCTTGATGAATGGCCAGAGAGAAGCCCAGGGCATATCTGAATCCAAACTGTGGTGAGTGTTCTCCTTGCAAAAGTCCTTCAATTTCTCCTATAAGCTGGTTCAAAGTATTTGGATTATGAAATGAGTGTTTCAATTAATTGTCTTAGCTAGGGATACGTGTAACAGGAAAACCCTGAAGTTAAGGTGCTGCTGAACAGCACCCTGATGTTTGAACATGATAGCTAATGGGAAATGTTTTTCAGAAAAATTGATGTGTAATCAAAACAGAATTTCACTTACATAATATGTTTGAATTTAAACTGCTTAAATAAAGAGGCGTTATCTTTTAAATTCAGTAGAGTATTTATCTAGAGGAACTAAAAAAAAAGATTTCAGAAGCGCTCAGTTCTGAATATATCCAGTAACTTGCAATGCACCTGGACCTGCCAAGTCTTCCCCTTGACCCTGTTGAACCCTCTCTGCCCTGCACCTGGCTGGCAGCAGTCAGTGCAAGAGCAGAGCAGTGCCCTTGCTCCACTGCAGTCCTTAGAGCTTTCAACAAGCAGCCTCTGGAGAGCAGAACTTTTAGTGTGCACTGTGAACTGGGGACAAGCACACAGCAGAGAGGAAGGCACGCTGGAAGGCACGCTCTGCACGGTGACCCCGTGCTTGTCCTTCTCACCTGCCGTGTGAATCCGTGCGGCTCGCGCGTCTCCAGGCGTGTGACCCCAAAGCAGTAGTGTCTTAAGAAACTTGTTACCTTCTGGCTTAAGTTAGCCCATGACTTTTACTTGCTGTAAAAGCAGTTTAAAATGGACTGTTTGAGGTCTGAGGAAGGGTTATGAGTCTATCAGATTGCCTCAGGGACTGAGGGGTTGTGCTGCTGTGTGCAAGGCGATACACCCTGTGGTGCCTGCCCCCAGCTATATCCTGCCTCTGAGAAAAATGAGCAAAGCTGACAGTGGGGAGCATCCCTTAGATGGGAAAGGCTTTATGGTTGTGCTCATCTGTATCAAGTACCAGCCACTGCGTGAATTAGTCATGGAAAGATAAGCACAGATCTAATTTTACCACTCAACTTTCTGAACATTACAGATGCAGACTGCCTGAAGAATATATTTGATGATACATGCAGTTGTCAAGTGGATTTGTCAATGTCTTCTCTGGTGACTATAAAAATGTATAGTCCATTTAATGATGCAATACCATAGCAGATATTCAAATTGTTTGAACTAATCTTCTTAAAAAAAAAGCTAGAAAAGTCACTGTCTTGTAATGAGCCATCCCTGGTTGCTCTATTGTTATACACATGGCAGTAGCTCAGAAAGATGAATTTCTCCTTTTGATCAGTTTTATTCTTGGTGAAGTGCTAATGAATGTATAATTCTAATTCTCAATTTTCTTAAACTGGGGAAAAGACTTTGGAGTGATGTTGAATGTATCACTGATTTTAGGAAGCCACAAAAAGACCCAAATGTACTTGTATATGACCCCCAATATTTTTACCCATGTGTGAACTTTGTGCTTGTTAAAATTTGTGAAGACAAAGTTTAAAATCTTTAACTCAGCTGTCAAAACTATGACTTAGTTACTTACTTCCATGGAAAGTTATTGCTGTATTTTCAAGTCATGGATCAATCCCAAAGACTATTCAACAGGAAATCACAATTCCAACTCTTATCACAAAACAGTTATCAGAAACCAAAGATCATTTTGTCACTAGCAAATATAGATATCATCAGAGCAGCAGCTCTTTCAAAAACTGTCTCATCAATTGAGAGATTAGATATGACGTTACATTTGAATTGCATAGAATCTCCTGTGATACTTCAACCAAATTCAACAAAATACAAATTCCAAATTCAAACAAAACACAATCATGTTTCATAATATATACAAAGTTATTTATTCCTACAGTTTGTCTTACAGCTTCACCCATATGAAATCAGGGAAGGAAAGATTATGATATGGTAGATGATATGCCAAGTGATTACAGTGGACAGGAAAGACAGAGTCTGGAAGATTTTGGATTAAATAAACTTTAGGACAGATGTTTCTTTATATTACACACATAACTAGAACTGCTGTTGAATCAGACAGTTATAGGTAGCTTGTAAGTTGTGCAGAAAAAAGACAGTATTTCACACTGAAATACTGGTATAATTTTAAATTTCCATTCCAGATGGTAATTCATAATGAGATCCTTTTCCTTACACAGACATATGTACATGCATTCTACATTATTTCCAAATTTGCAGAGAATTATTCAAACTAATTTCTTATTTATCCTGTGTTTCCCCAGCTGCCACTACATAAATTATAAAAATAATTGTAAAATACTTCACAAATGCATATGATTCTCAGGAAGGGCTAGAAAGTGTGGAATCCAGAATGCTAAGGAAAGTGTGGTCTTCCTTCTTCTGTCAATAAAGATGTGAAATTTAGGTGATGACTGAGCTCATATCATGCAAGCAATATGCATATTATAATTGCTATTGCTATCTTATTCCTGTATAATGTTTATTTTAAAAGTCCTTCTCTACTTTAAATTTGGAAAAAAAAAGACATTCTGGTGTAATATGTTTTCCTTTTGCAACATTTCACCTTTTTGATTATTCCATTTATGGGCATGTTGTAAAAAAAAATTTCCTAGGAAATGGTTAAATTGAAACTTAAACATTCCTTATCTAAAAGAGATTACAGAGGTGGAAGTGTTTGGAGTTCATTTGCAGACATTCAAGAGCTTATTTTGCCAGTTTGTGGTTCCTTGTCTTTTGAGGTAAGTGGAAAAATCAGCCCAAGGGGCAAAATCTTTGCTCAAGGTGGATGATTGCCTCTGCCACTCTGGCAATGCCCCACCAAGAAAAAAACACAGTTTCAAACCTGCATGAAGTGCAAGCTACCAGTGACAAGGCAGTGCCACACAACACTGCCACAGCACACTCACCAAGCCGTGGGGTGAGCCAAACCAGGGACTGATCCAGACGGCAAAGTGAAGAGATGAATTTTTCCTGAACAGCTCCACACCAGGGGCAATAATTCTGGACCAAGAAAGAGAATGGTAATGCCTGACAGTGGTGGGGAAAAGTTGTTTCCATCCCTCCTCACAGCAGCATGAACTTAGGTCAAAGGAAAATAATCCTGAAAGTGCAAATCTCTAGGGCAATATTGTTCTCTTGAGCCAAGAATGGCAAGAGTTGACCTGATGCTTCAGCCTGTCATGATCTCCATCTTCCCTTATCCCTGCTCCTTTCCCCAGTATGGCACTTGATTACAGAGAGCCAAGTGGGGATTTGGGGGTAAAGGCAGAGCTGCTGGACATGTTCAGTCAGCACAAGAGAGCTCACGGGATTCTGCAGTGTGTGAGAGACCATGCATGTGAGCATGGCAGATTAGTGGGGTCTGGCAGACAGGGTAAACCACCTATGTTTCCAATTAAATGATTTCTGTCAAATGTGGAGTCCCTGAAGCAATCAGGCACCTTCTAGATGCAAATCTTCCTTCTCGTTTTTACTGTGCTATAAAGAATAAAGCACATAATCTTGAAAACCAGACCCATGTCAATGTTAACCATATGAAAACAAAAGAACAATAAATGGAAACCCAGAGAGCCTCTTTAGTATGCATGTTTTCTCAGGGCAGCAAAAGGATGTAGATAAAAATCATTTGCCTGGATGTATTACATGGTTTTCATTGGTTTTGTAATGATTTAAGTGACTTAGTCCTCATACCCAAATGGGAAAAACTTTAAAATTGCAGATTTCCTTTTATTAAAAAGTGTAATGCTTTCCTTTCCTTATTTTCCAGGGACATCAAACCTGACAACATACTGCTGGATGAACATGGTAAGTGAATATTGACTGCTTTGTCTCAGAATCTCTAATTGTGGCATGCTCATGACATTCTTTGTAAATCAACCTCAGATGCTGAATTCCTACCTAAACCTGGACTTTCTCAGAAAGCTCACTCAAAACACCTTGTGGATTTTGTAGTTTTCTCTCTTATTGCCAAAGAAATGTGTGGATCAGAAACTTTCAAGGTCGGAAAACAAAGGAATTTAATATGAGTTGAGACCAGCAGGGACACTTGATAAAAAGATCTTAGTATTTTATTAACGGGTTTCTGTGAATCACCATAACCCCTTTTTAGGTGCCTACCAGTAGAACAGTACCAAGCACTTTATTTTCTTTTTTTGAACTTCTGAAGGGCTAAGAAAGGTCACATAACAAATTATTTCTCATATAGGTAGCTAAAATTACTTTCCTAAATCAAGATAGGGATTTTGGAAATTTGACTGCAAAATTTGTGTGCCTCTACATGTAGTTCTGGCTTAAATAGCACAAAAAAGAGTAGACCATAATAAAAACTTTGAACTTTTACTTCTAATTCCATGTTCTCAAAGATAAAAGACATAGTATGAAAAAAAAAAGCAGCTAATTTCTTTAAACTTAAATTTTAAGCATATACTCTCTCTAAGGAGTATTTAGCTAAAATGTCGTGTATCTTCTTGTAATTGTTCATAGGGAAAACATGAGAAATATAGGCAAAGAGGGCCTTGTATCAGTCAGAACAGAAATACATAGAGGAAAAAGACTAAATGGAAAAAGGAGATATGTGTTTGCTACTGTGCGAAAATCTTGTGCTTTGTTTACTTCAGAAATTGATTAAAAGCAGATAATCTCTGAGAAACTATAATATTGAAATTATGCCAACGATGGCATTATGTTTCAAAATCGATTGCAGAACTGCTGGGTATACAATTTAAAGTTGATTAAAGAGGTAACATTCTGCATAGCTGAAGTTCCTAGGAACATGAAAGCTAATAAAGCTAAGTAATATTAAACCATCTAGAGTTTGAAACCATTTAGAACTTCAACAATTTAATATCTCAGACCCATAAGTGTTAATGTTCCCAAGATTCTAGCATCAGCAAACAAGCATGAAATAGAAATATCTTGTCTTTAAGTCCTGGTGAATTAAAGATGTCAACAGCAACACAAAATGGGTATGAGAATGTTAAATCTCTGATTGACAGCCTTTGAAGCACAGTCACCTTTATCTCTCCTTGCCTCTCATCAAGGTCAATTAGTGCACAAAACCAGCCTCTTGCAGGAGCTTTCCTACAGAGACTCAAGCAGCACAGAGAAACACCCACACCAGAGTGAGCACTAAAATGCAAAATGAAGGGATTTTTTTGTGATTATAAACTATTCAGCAACAAAGTTATCTGTTGGAATAACAGCTTGGAAATTTTGGGATGGATGACCTCTTTTTTGCAAAGCAGCAGAGTACTGCTCCCTCATAGCACACCTGCAGACAAGTGGTGGAGCAACAGACCTCTCCAGACATGCGCACAAATCTTGGTCAGCAGAAGTAATCAATTCATGGGTTCAAACAGGTTCAGAGACCTGTCATGTGGTTTGGAGAAGGAATTCCCTGGAGCTGGGAAAGGGTCTATACACTTCAACTCACTAAATGTGGTGATATCAGTGGGACAAGCGTCTGTACCATGCTCGTTACCTCAGGCTTACCTTACAGAAGTGAAGTTCTTTCGCAAGAAAAAGCTATTCTTAAAGTCCCTAACAGCTCTGATTAAGCTGCAACATAGTAACATCATTTTAATGAAATCATCAGATTTCACTTAATGGAAAAATGCGCTGAATATATGCACCACAAATATGTTTGGCTGCAGAGTAAGCATAACAAATTCACCTAATATGAGCTTAACCAGGTGCACGGGAAGGAACTTTATCTTAGCCTGTGGCCTCTAAAATGGCACAACAGTTTCCTATGTGCTTGACTGTACCCCCTAGGTCTTTCTTACAGTTCATTAAACAAATTATGCTTACACAAAGTATCAGGTAATGGGATATGCACAGCAGTTCTGACTGAGACTTTGTCTCACTGACTTAGATTTCTTTGGCCTCACTGAACAAACCTGTTCTGGCTGAAGTCAAAATTTAGTGTTACCTTATTCATATTGCCTTACATCTTCAAGCAGTTAAATTGACTGACTTTCAGAACAGATACCAAGAATATATATTATAGATATTTGTGCTCATTAAAACTATTTTCTCTATAATTTATCTGTATGGCTTAGGGAACACACCTCAGGAATACAGAAGTAGTGAAAATAGAAGATTTTTTTTTAAAAATGATCAATCTAATTTACAAATTAAAAAAAAAACACAAAAACATATACAACCTATTCAAAATCATTCTGGCAGAGGAAGTCTGAATTTTTCCATATGTTTTTCATCAAAGCCACATCTCAGCACTGCTGAGCACAGGTTCTGGTGCATCAGTGGAAATAAATGTTTGATGATCATGAAAAGCATAGTGGCACATGAGAATGGGATAACTGGCAGTTTAAAATAGTGTTCAGCCCCTATCAGAGAATGATTGTATGGTGTCCTGGAGAGATTCCACATCCTGTCTCTGAGGAGAGAAAGTAGGGATGGTTTCAGGGTTCATTCTCTGAATCAGAATCAGATCCTCTAAGGAAATTAATTCACTCAATAAAGCTCTTTTTTTTTTATGTTTCCTTCTCAGCTTTCCCAGAAAGCTCTTCCTTTTATGACTAACATTAATCTCTAAATTTAGTAGTAGTGCTCTGTTCTGCTAACAAACATCTGAAACAGAATTATTCCAGTGACTGCTGAAGGGACTACCTAGTGTTCCAGGAGAACTACTACTATTGTATCGTACAGAGAAAAGCATTATAGAATTCTCTTAATGGCAGAATTCTGCTTCCTCTTCTACTCCTTTCATTTTAATGGTTTAGAACAATATAACTGAAGTGACAACATTTAGATCTGGAATCTGCTAAGTCTGGTCCATGTTGTATTTTTTTCTGAAATACCAAAGAAATTAAAGGTAACTTTAAAAGTTTGCATGATCTATTAACTATGACGTCTAAAGAGACACAGAATTTTCTAAGTGCAGAAAAACAAGCAGTGGCAAACAGATGAGTAAACTGACTTTTTAAAAGGATGATAACATAATTTCTGTAGGTATTTGGTAGCACCATTGAAATTAACATCTCTGCTGGTTCTGCAAAAATTACAAGCTCCACTTTTGCATCCAGGCTTAGCCTTGCACTAAGTGACCACACCATCATTAAAATCTGTTTACAAAAAATCTGCAAGGATTGGAATTCCTCTCAGGCAAGTTTTCCACAACATCATTTCATGAGATGCAGCAAGATCCTTGCTTGGTTTACTGAGGAAGAACTCCCTGCTAGGTGAGATCCAAGACCTTGGCCAGCATTTTATTGCAACTGGTAGCAAGAGGAAACATTATTTGTGGAATGTGCCTTTTGCCACCTGGGCACCAAATGCTTCAGTGCTGCCTATCACCCACAATTTTTTTGTGGTGGGATATTACAGCATCTTTTCATATTCCATTTAGAATATGAAGGAATTCTTGTTAATGAGTTTGTTTGCTGCCTCTTTGAAGCTGCAGCTGATACTAGCCTCTACACCCTCCTGGAGCAACAATTTGTAGAAGTTCACCATCCTTCATGAAAGAAAAGTGTTTTCTTTAATATGTTTGAAAGTATTATTCTTTAAAAAAAAAAAAAATCCAAACATTTAGAATTCCAGGATTTGATGAATTATAACTTACAATCACAATATTCAAGATAGTCAAAAACTCCTTCAGCACCCTCCTATCAGCAAAAGACCCTCAGTGTTTTTAATGTCTCCCTATTAGGGAGATGTTTTGCCCCTCTCTCTCTTGCCATAGATAGAGTTACAGATATGCAGGCTTCCTGTTTCAGGGCAGAAGAGCAACCATGGTGGATCAAAGACCTGTCTAATTGAGCTTCTTATCTCCAGGAGTCTCCAAAAAGTGAATGACAGAGCAGGATATAAAGAGACTATTTTTTGTGGTACCTTCTCCATGTACTCACCTAACCTCCAGTTTTTTGTGACTGAGGTGTTTCCTGGATCATGGTTTCCACACATTTAAGAGCTTTTGTTGACCTTTTCCAAGATCTTTTCTGGTGCTTCCTTGAGTGGAGAGAACTTTTAGCATCCTTAACATCTTGTGTTTGGGTCCTTAGTTTAACGATAGATTATGTGAAGACTCACTACCTCCTTGTTATTTTTTGAAGGTGCTACCTGCTAATTTCACCGAATTATTACTATTTCTAGTCTTGAAACTGTTACCCGATGGTTCTCCATACTGAAATCACAGATCTAATATTTCACTGTTATACTTAACAGGGCTATTTACATGTTATTAGGTTTTGGGGGTTTGTTAGATTTTTGCATCTGTTTGTGACAATTTTACTCAGTAAAATCATTTCACTTATGAGTGAGCAAAATTAATTGAAACCGGCATTCATTTGTGCCTTATTATATATTATTATATTTGTGTATCATCAAAGTTTTCCTTAAAACTCTATTTCCTTGAATACATTTCAGCTCTTATTTGAAAACTCTCAGCAAAACTGAAAGATGTAGCCAATGAGCAATCCTGGCATTAAAACCAAAAATGGGATGAAAAAACCTACCCACAAATAAATAATTGGAATCCCAGTATTGACTTTGAATAGCAAAACTGACAATATTATTGCTGTATGCTGATGTCTGTGAGACACTTTGCAAGGACTAAATCTTGTTTAACCCTCCAGTGCTGATTAAGAAGACAAAAGATTCCAGCATAATTCATCCACCTGGAGCTGTCTAGACTTTGAAAGTGTATCTGAAATTTTACATGCCTACATGGCCATTCAACAGCCTAACTTTTTGAAATGCACAGCTCTGCTGAACCCATATACAGTCATGCAATTTCTACCAATCTCCCTGATGATAAGTTTCAGACTGCCAAGTCATGCCAAGTTCAGGTGGGTACAAGCTTAGGCTCTCATACATAGTACAGATGAACCCAGAGAGGCTTTTTAAATTCTTCATGGGGTTCGACTTTCTGGGAGCAAATCAGATTTGACTGTACTTCAAAATGTTACAGTTCTGAGATTTACAATCAGCTCTGGTGCATGCTGAGTTGATGGCATTAACTCCAGTATAATATTTCTTCTCTCTGACATCACATTCACCACTTCGGTTCCGACTCTGAAAAATTCAATGAGGTTTGAAGTCACGTACATCTTCCTCTGCTGAATGTTAGTCAGCTAGCCCCAGCCAACTTTTGGGACTTGCTCTAATTGTCATTATGATTTGCTCAAAAATTAAATGCAAACACAGATCATTTGCTGTTTACCTCAGAAACTGTAATTTCAGGCCACGTTGAAAAGTGAGACATAAAAGTCACATTGCATAAAGCTTTCCAAAGTCATACACGGTTCTGTGGGTAGTTAAAGCTTTAAATGGAAGCTGACTGAAGCAATATAATTTTGAAACAATTTCCACTGAGATAATTTCTTCTTCAAATGTGTATGTTGGTGTATGTGAAATCTGCAGTCTGATGTTATTTGAAGAAGCCACTCTGCAGAGAGTCAAAGGAATGCGGTCATTTGCTTTTTCTACCACCATCTTATTATGTGCGGGGTCATGCAGCTCCAAGAATTAAGAAATGAGCTCTTTCCCTGGAATACTTGAAATTATTTAGGTCTGCTGAATCTGTTGTGCACTGTTCTGCTTCACTGTTCATAAGAGCTAAATTCAAGTGACACTGACATTCTGCTTAGTTCAATATTATACCAGGGTACAGACTTGGTTTTGACATTTAGTTTTTCACAATCATATCCAGAAAGGGAGATCAACTACAAGGTGTGAAGCTCAGATGGGAAAAACTCCTCACGAACAGAAATTTTGCAAACAGTATGAAGTAGGTGGAATCCCAGCATATTCACTGCAGCAATAGCAACTTTCCCTTTTCCTACATGCAAGAGTTTCAGTAGAAACTTGTCTTAGAGGTTGATTAGAAAGACTGCTATAGAGAACTGGGATCTAATTGTCTCTTGAAATATTCACACCAGGAATGAAAACCTTAAAAAGCCAAACCAAACCAAACCAAAAACTGCCAAAACCAAAACCCCAAAGTCCTTAGGCTTACAAGAGTTGAGGTCATTCAGTGGTATGCACAGGCAGGCAGAGCTCCACCTCGACCTCTCTCCAGCCCTCCTCCACCGCCCACAGGCACAGGGAAGTTACCCCTGCTCTGCCCCTGTCCCACACACAGCCACTCTCCCTGCCCCCAGCTCCCACCAGCTGCCTCCTCTGCCTGCAGAGCACCTTCCTTTCCCTCCAGCACCAATTAGCAGCCCCTCAAGCACCAGGCAAAGGCAGCCTGCAGACAGCCTGAGAGTTGTGGAGTGGCCCTGTTACGGGGAAAAGGAAAAGGGCAGCTTTTCCAGCAGTAAACTGTGCCCTATCTCGTGTACAGGAGCTGCCTGTTGCTGTATGGGCAGCAGGATGCAGAGGAACTATAGAGAACCTACCTTCCCAATCCATCCCTTACCTTCCAGAAAGGCATTTTTTAATAAAATCCCCCACAATGTATACAACACTTCATGTGTGCTATTTTGGTTTTATTAAATGAAAAAAAATCTAATAAAAGGGAGAGAAAACAATCCCATTTTCATTGCAAATCACCTATTTGGATCAGTCTGAACAGATATTATGCAATAGATGTTTTGCAATGGGCAGTGATGCTAGCTGATGGAGGAAGAGCAGTCTCAACAAAATATCATGCTGCTCCAACAATCTAATAATAGGGAGTGTCACTTACAATGCTGTCATTTAAGTGACAGAGCTATATTTATATTTACATTTATATTATTTGTTAAAAAAAGAGAAAGCATTAGTCTACTAAGATCCTTACAACTATTCATTCTATAGTATACACAGAATTGCTTTAAACTACTGCCATGAGGTGGATTTATATTTTTCAGTTATAATTTTCAAAAACATTCTGCCCACAGTGTTTTGTGATGGTGGAAATAAACTGCAAATATGCTACATTCCAGCCACCAGGAAGTAGGAATACCACCTTCCAATTGGTATGTCAAGCTGGGCTGTGAACACTAATTCTCGTTATGGCAGCCTAACATTTCCCACATCTTGTAAAGAGATGGCTTTCACTGGCTCACAGTTTTTCTCTGCCATGTGTAGAGGACTTCCTGGTCTGGGCATCTTAGGAAAAAAGTGTCAATAAAATGCAAGCAGGTTTTTCAAAAAAATTGTGGAAAAACATGCAAACCGTTTCATTGAAAACTTCTATTGTGTCTCCCATTTGGAGAAGCAGCTTTAAGTTTAGCAGTGAGAAGTGTCTTCTTCCTTTTCCAATTCAAAGTCAGCTCAGATCTGGCCAAATCAGGGTCCTCTGAGAATTTCAGTTCACACATGCATAGCTTCACAGTTAGAGGTTGGCAGATACATTTCCTGTGGACTTTGAGCAGGATCTAGGTTAGATTGTTGGAGCAGCATGACATTTTGTTGAGACTGCTCTTCCTCCATCAGGCACCAGGGTAACATCCATCAGTCATTTGTTACAATCTTTTCGTCTGATAAAAGCCTCCCTCACTTAACAACTGCATCATGCCCAAACCCTGATCCATTCTGTGGATTGAACGAGACTGAGACCTTGATAAAAAAAACCCACACAAATTTGTCACTCAGGAGTCTAGTTCAACACATGATGTATTAATCCTGATCTGAGTGCAGAGCTCAGCTGGGAAATGGAGTACACACCCCTGTCCTCCATGGCATTGCCAGATGTAATCACAGAGAGGACAGTATCCGCATCACTCCACAACACTAGTCCTTGAGCAAAGATGCAAAACCTACCAGAAGACTTGACAAATTAAAACTGCAGATTTTCAAACTGGATTTCTATTCAGTTTACCTGCCTATGACAAACCAGGGTTAACAACTATTACTTCACTGTGGTGGAGTAATTGAACCTATGCTTATCATAAACTATCCCAGGAAAAAAAGTAATAGGAAAAAAGTAATAGAAGGTTTGGGCCATCCAGCCTGATTAGTTCAGTTTAAATCATCTGTCTGGCTGGTCAGGCAGCACATTCTCAGGCTGACTTCTGCCACTTATTGTTCATCTTGTCACCTGCTGTCAAATGAGTGAGCATTTGGGACCTGCTCCTGTTACATACACATCTTCTGCTACTATGGATCTAATTTTATAGTTACTGTGTGATAAAAAAATTTCTTCTCACTCTCTCTTTGCCCTGAGAAGACAGAAAAAGTCAGGCTGATGGTAACATGTAGTGGATGCAATTGTAGACAGTGCTGCAAGTACCTGAGATGTGAGGAGAGGGAGAGGCAAATTTTGCACATAGCTTCACATTCTGCTTCTGCATGTTACTTACTGTTCTGAGAATACAGAGAGAATCATAGAATAAACAGAATGGCTGAGGTTGGAAGGGACCTTCAAGATCATCTTGTTCCAACCTACATGCCATGGGCAGGGACACCTTCCATTAGACCAGGTTGGTCAGAGCCCCATCCAACCTGGCCTTGAACACTGCCAGGGATGGGGCGTCCACAACCTCCCTGGACAACCTGTGCCAGTGTCTCACAGCACTCCAGGTGGGGTCTCATGAGGGCAGAGCAGAGAGGGGAGTAATCACCTCCCTCAGCCTGCTGGCTATGCCTCTTTTGATGCAGCCCAGAACAGGCTTGGCTGCAAATGCACACTGCTCTGGCATGTCCAGCTTTTCATCCACAAGAACCCCCAAGTTCTTTCCCGCAGGGCTGCTCTTAATGAGTTATCTCCAAGTCTGTGCTCATGTCTGAGATTGCCCCCACCCGGATGCAGTAGCTTACACTTGGACTTGCTGAACTTCGTGAGGTTCTTGTGGGCCCACTTTGTTCATGGCAGGGCAGGATTCAGGAGTGATCAGCAAAAACAGTTCAGCACTGCAAACAGGTAGTGGGGTGCAACCACATAAAAAGAGTATTCCACCACTTTACTTCCAATTTGATTTTTTCTAGTTAAGAGTAACGTTTAATATTGTTTCTATTAATGTTACAGATCTTTCCAAATTTGTTTCTTTCCCTTATTTAAATGTTAGATAAAGAGAGAACTATTTGTATTATGTGCTATTTTAACTTCTGTTTTTACTTTATGTAATTGCAGGACATGTTCATATCACCGACTTTAACATAGCAACCATAGTGAAAGGCTCAGAAAAAGCTTCTTCTATGGCTGGCACAAAACCCTATATGGGTAAGTTCTCAAGACATTTAAAAATGTAGGAAAATTGACAGATTAAGGATTACTAACGGTATAGCAAAATGATTTTAAGTTGTAAAAGCATAAAGTAGATGAGATCAACTTCTTTTTTTGACAACATATACGTGTGTTAGCAGTGCAAAACTTGGGAGATAGAGGATGTAGTTTGGATGCTAATTTTAAAGAGGAGCTTGATCTCTACACTGCTTCTAGTCAGGTTCTGTTTGGTTTTGTGAATTCAAATTCAGGAGAATTTCAGCCGTGTTACTTTCTGTAAATCCCCACATCTTGAGACAAGAATATATTGTATATTTGCACCACTGTGGCTATGACCTAGCAGAGAACACCTAATGTAATTTAAAAGTATTTAGGCACATCCTTAATTGCTTTCCTATGTTGAGTTCCTCAGAAAGGTGTCTGTTTAAAATTAGAGTTCTTTGTAACTAATTGCTGAAGTTCTTGCCCTATGGCTTTTAGGGCCATGTTATATATTGTAATAATATATTTAAAATATATGATTGATTGAAGGCTGGGAGAGTAAAATTCTGTTTATCTGTCTTCATGTGTCAAAAAGGTAAACTCAAACTTTCCCTGAAGCTGAAGGATAGAAGGCATCTCCTGAAGGTCATTTGTCCCACCAAACTTAGGCTAGCTTCCATGACTAAGTGTATGTGTGATTTGTCCTATTTGTGGCTTTATACATATCTGCTGTTTTAGTTTTTTCTGTATATGTAATTGTCATTGCTTGGGCAGATGACTAGCTTAAGACTAAATGTGTTTAGATTCAGGAAACCATATACTAAGAGACAGGTGTATCTCCAAGAGTCTTTAGCAGACGTGCTCAGAGCACACCTAACACATGTGCAGTGGTGAAATATTGGTAAATTATCATGTTCTGAAACTGCCATTTGGGGAACCAGAGGCCACTGTGTTGCCACACCTCTGCATTTTAGCATAGGAGTAAAAGCATGTGCTCAAGAAATAGGAATTGACACTGATGTTTTTCACAGCACAAAGAGCACTGTATTACCCTGCACATGAAGCAGGCAGGCATCTGCAGGGTGCCTCCACACCAGCTGTGGGACTGTAGCAGAGCAGTCCCAGGCAGTGGATGAGAGTAGATTTTTTCACATATGATACATTTTTTGTTGTGAATCAACAGTTAGCAGGAGCTGGAGTCTGTTGCCCCTGACAGGCTAGTTCAGTGACTCTGCTTAGATTAAATGAGCAGCACAGCACAGGCATGGGATATAGAGCATTAGGAGGTCAAGGGAACGATGGGAGATAGGGAAAAGATTTTACCTTTTCACACCAATGGGTCTGGTCTCGGTTCTCTTCAGCTCATGTAGCTGTTCTACTCCTGAGGCTTCTTCCCCACACATCAGATCTCCACCATATCCAACAACCACACAAGAAGAAACAGTACCAAAAAATGCTCTCCTTTCCTTTATGAAGGCTGTCATACCATCCAGCAGCTGACTTTCTTCTCTTCAGTGTGCCTTCCTCACCTCTTGGAAATGCAAAGATGCTGCAAAAGCCACAAGTGCAGTCTTTGCCATTCAGAAGGAGTCAGAAGAGCCATCCTTGTTTTGATTTGGAGCTATAAAAAGACAGAAAATATTTCAGAGCTGTAAAAATCCTCTATTTCAGATGAAAAGCGATGGGTAAGGATTCTCTGTGGCACAGTTTGGATATCAAGGCTTCAACAAACCAAATATTAGCTGTGTGACAGATATGGTCAGACATTCATTGGTGCTGCTTTCCTCTTTTAGTTTACACCTTTTATTTTGTGAAGAATTGTAACTTTACTGAAATTCTACAAGGACTTTTCAGTTGCAGTGATTTCTGGTTGTAAGGCTGTATCAAAGGCTTTCCATGTGGCTTCTCCTGAGACATTTAGACTAAGAGAAAAATAGAAAAAAACAGAGCTAGGGAGGTTGGCTCTATGGTTGGTGGTAAGATTTTATTACCAGAAATTCAAACCACATTTGAAGCTTGGTGTAACAAGCCGAAGTCACCTTCAAGCATGGTACTTGCTGAGTACCAGAACCAAGGAAACTTAGTTTCTGTGAGATATGCCTTATGCTATGCTGATTTTCACAATGATGACAGTATGAGATGTGATGAAAGCTTTCCCCCCCTCTTTAAGGTTTATAAAATCTTACTCTCATGTGGATCCTGTTATGTTTAATCAGATATGAGGGCACTCTCCAACCTTTCCCTTAGCAGAGGCCCTTATAGGATTTTTCACTTCTTCCTATGGCCCATTTAAGGAAATAAACAGAAAAATGTTATCTCTAAAGCCTCCGTTCCTCTTTGAAATCTGATTGAAATAGGCTAAGAAATTCCTAGGGAGTGATTTGTTCACATGCAGCATGACAGAATAAAAATGGTTTCCAGGAAAAAAACCAGAGTGAATTGATATTGTGTTGTAAAAATGCCCTAGCTGTTCTGATTAAGATGCCTATCTTGTAATGCTAAGCATGGTGTGAGTCAGCTCCTGCAGCTTTTGCTTAATCCCACTTCACACTAGCCTTTTAGCCCCTAAGTCTTTCTCAGCCTGAAATATTCCCTGCCTCTTTCCCTACTTATTAAATGTTTATGCAGAATGCACTATACCCGAACCTGAATGTTCCTCTAGAAACCCTGTCAATTTCTGTGTCCCCCCTTCCCAGCCAGTTCACTCAGACAACTGAAATACCTGCCACATGCAGAAACAAAGACAGCAACAGCAGTTTATGTGAAAGGAACAAGGCCAACAGACTCAGGTGGCTGTGACTGTGGAAGGCAATGTGTGCCTTCAGCTGATTTGGGAAACCTGTGTGTCACCCGTGCCTGATTTTACCTTCACAAATTCACTGCTCAAACCTTCTGCAACACCTGTGACTGGAGCTGTTGTCAAGGCTTTATTGCAGGAATAGCTTTCTGAAACCTCGTACGGTTTCAGGCCGTCATCCTACCCTGGCAAACAACGCAAAATATCCTTTGAGACCAGGCTGGCTTTTGGCAGGCACAGCTGCTGCCAACAATGAGCATGAGCACTTGTGCAGGACCCTCTCCATTCTGCACTGGGATGTGGACCAGGAAAGCCAGTGCAGGGCAGGACATGGTCCTTGGCTGCAGCCTGTGCTGGGCGATTCAGCTGTGGCTCTTTCTTCCTGCAGAAGGATATTACTTTGGCCTCTTGTGTGAAAGGGAAGTGTGTGTTCACCTGACTGGAAGCACCTGTGTAAGTCCTTGCTACTTTCAACACTTTTCCATCTTTATGAGTGAAAAACAAAAAAAAGAAAAAAGGATATTTCTTAAGTTGCTCCCTCAAGAACAAGGCTGCAGGAAAAACCTGTGTGTCTGAAAGAATGTGCTTTGTGCTGGGCACCCATCTGCAGTGATGGCCCTCTACACTGGAACAGGTTGCTCAGCTACAAACTCAGAAGTTAAATAGTAAAACACATCTAGAAAACATGACAGGTGTCACTTTTGTTTATCCCTCACGTTGGAGGACTGGGTGTTTGAGTCCTATAGCATATGCTTTCTCCTTACTGAAATATTTTGGAATAATTAGTTTCCACGGATCTGTGTATTATTTCTGAGTGCTGCAAAAACTTGCCATTCACAGGTTATATTTTGGGGGGGTTAAGGATTTTTTGGTTTTTTGTGTAGTTTTGTTGCTATTGTTGCTTATTTTTGTTTTGGTTTTTTGGAGTTTCTGGTTTTAGTGGTAGGAGGGTTTGGGGGGACTAGGTAGAGTCTTTGATGTTTTTCTCAGCAGAGACTGAAGTTATTCAAATGATGCACTGTGACTTTACCTCAAATCAAACTAATAAAATACATTTTATTACACAAATACACCTGACAAAAATCCAAAGTCAATAAAATCAGTCATAAATTATGTGAAAGGTTTCAGCTACCCTCCTCCTATCCTACAGGCTTGTTATCTCAGGTTTTCACAGCTCCTTTCATAAGTTGCTGTCGTGGTGAAGAATGACTGTATGCCTGAGATTACCAGAGGATTGTGGATTTACACTGGTCCACTGAACTTCTAAAATGTATGAGTCATCCATATTTATTAATTAATACTGTGTAGGAGTACTATTGGATTCAGAGGAAAGCCAGTGGATGTTCTGATATAAACCTTTCATGTAAAAAAAAACATATCCCATAGGGCTAAATTTGTTCCTCAGATGGTTAAAATACAGCAGGGGCAAATTTTGAGTAGGGTTTTCAAAAGTGGTCAACCTTTGGTCTTCCTTTGAACTCAAGCAGTGCTCTGAAATTAAATATTGTTTTGTAGCTCATTGCATTTTGAATGCAGTTAAGGCAGTGTTTAGGTTTTTAAAAATCCTACCTTTATCCTACAAGGAGTTTGACTGCCCATCTGCAGAGTTGCTGTGTTCATGGCATTACCTGACCTTTTGATCCCAGGGAAATCTCACTATGTCAGCATGGCAAGGGAGGCTCCTGTTTGTTCTGATAAGAACCAAGAGTGGCCATGTGAGACTTTGAGGTGCTGAAATAAATATTCCCCACACTGATGGGATTTTCAGCTCCTGCTAGGAGCTACTTGGCTCAAGGGATTACACACTGAGCTGCAAGCAGGCATTCAGGTTTTGGTTCCACTCTGACATTAACGAGTAGGAGTATAAGCAGCTGAGGAACCTCAGGAGGTCAGGAAAGAAGTTACTACCTCCAGCTGCTCTTCACCTCTTTGTGCTCTCTGACTTCCTACCACCCTTTCAGATCTTCCAGCAAAACTACTAATGTAATCATTTCTTTGACTATTTCAGTTAATAAATACCCCACTCTGAGTTCAAGAGGTAGTTTTGGGTTGGGATTTTTATTTGTTTGTTTGTTTGTTTATTTGTTTACTTATTACCTGCCTGAAAGGGCCTGATGTGTTGTGGAGCTCTGCAGGCAGATCTGAGGGGGAGCAGATGTCCAGTGGAGGTGGCAAATAGTCCCCAGCAGGGCCCTTCTGCCCACTGGATAACTCTTGTTCTTTGGTCAGGCCAGCCCCCCCAGGTTTTTGCATGCATAAACTGGTGTAAAGATATTTTCTAACCTGTGAGGAGTATGTGAGGCAGGAGTATGTAATAGTCCTTCTGGTGTGTCAGGTACAGTCTGTCCTGTGAATCCCCAGTTATGCAGATCAGCTAATTTCAGTATTAGGCAGAGCAGCTGCTGTCTATACACTGGAACATCAAACAGATATTTTTGGACAAAATCCCTTCTGAAAATTGCTAGAAAAACTGGCCCTGCAGCCACTGTGAGCTTTTGTATGGAGTAATGAAGGTGCTTGTGTATAATTTCATGTTCAATAATGGGAGAACATGACATGCTCATTGCTGTTGGGCTTGCTTTCAGCAGGGGTAGCAACTTGAGGTGGTTTCTCTGAGGCTGATCCGGATGTTCAGCCACTAAGGGCTTCTCTGTGCAAGGTTGGGAAGTGAGTTCTGTTCAGTGGTTGAGTAAAGCAGAGGGTTGTATGAGGATAGCACGCTGAATAAGGGCAGGAGAGGTTATATAGCCATATGGAAAACTGATAAGGCATTCTAAATGCCGTGTCTGTTTTCAGGTAATGGTATCTAAGTTATTTACTTTGATTGAATAATTGCATTAAATATGAGTATTAAAACTATTGAGGTGTATAATGTGAATAATGGTGCAAAATCGGTTACATGGCTTTAACAAGTATAAACCTCACAGTAGAAAATTGCCATCCCAGCATGGCCAGGTTTTAAGCAGCATTTTGCCTTATAAAATAGAAGTTAGCAGCTGGCTAGTCTAAAGCTCTGAGTCAGAAGGCTGACCATTATAATTTAGACCCTTTTAGCACATGAGAAGGTAAACACTAGGAGGTAAATTGATAGTTTACCAAATCCACATTTATATTCAGGGAGAGGGAAGTTGTTTTATTCCATTTTGCTCTAGAAACAGCTTCTACTCTGGATAGAAGATCACTTGTCATTACTGTAGCTCGATTTCTGTTTTCTATTTAAACCATGATGCAGAAAAATTACTGACCCCTGAATTTACTTCTCAGGGGAAAGTGAAAATTATTATTTTCTCATCACAGTGCTGAGAAAGCAATTAATATTTCACTGAAACATCTCAGTTCAAGGTTCTTGGAATATTATTCCAAAAGTCAAGTTCATTTTTTATTCAGCTCAATCTGTCATGCCTTAAGCCTGATTCAGCAAGGTAAAACTATAAATGTGTTATATCCATCATCATTCACACACTTAAAATTTGCAAACATCTAAGATTTTAACAGCTTGACCTGTGCTAGTCAGTCAAAATATTGCTTATGCTGTGTGTATTGTATGTATATGTATATATCAATTTATACTTATAGACATAATTTTTTTGCCAAGATCAGGGACTAACATGTGGAAGGAGAATGATATCTGGCAGTGTGGTATTATGCTGAATCGCAGTTAATGACAGTGGAATGTATTTTCTAATCTGAAATCTTGGGCATTGCAATCAAAGCCACGCCACTGAAATATGTTTTGCTGCAATGACTACAGCAGAGTGTGTTGCTTTGCAACCCCTGCTGTAAACCACAAACCTCTGATTCCCCTTACTGGCAAGTAGGGTCTCTGCTGAGATACAAATAGACTTCAGAGAGCTGTAGCTAGACAACTGGATGAGCAATGTCAGGGATTTCATTCTTAAGAAATGTTTTGGACATATCCATCTGAAATGGATCATTCAAAAAAAAAAGTGACAAAACCACTAGGGTTTAATTATTTGTTTCATTTTCAGTTTCTCCTATTGATAACACTGGCACAGGGCATTTTGCAGGAACTGATGACCAGCTGTCATTGGCAACATTTAGCTTTTTATGGACAGTGAGCTCCTTACAGTAATCCATCTTGCAAGACTGACTAGTAAGTTATTGCTTAAATAGACAGATTTGTTAGTATGTAGATGTTCCATCAGAAATAATAGCAGCTATTCTTTTTGCCAGCCACACCAAGAGATAGACCTCAAATTGATCATTTTATCATGGTCAGCACTTTCAAACTCACCTTTTAGCACCAAATTAAACATAGTCTGAATTTCAGAGATCCAAAGCACTTAAAATTTATGAAGTTGCGATACCAATGAGTACTCAGCAGATTTTCAGAAACCGTACTCAAAACATTTTATTCTTTGTACAAAATGGACTTCTACAATAGGAAAGAATACTGAAAATTTGGTGTAGCATTGTTTGCATTTACATTGATATTCTCTTTAATTTCAAGCTCATGAATCATATTGTTAGATACTAATACCTTTCCACAAATAAAGGTAGATAATTACCTACCAGCTACATGACATTTTCTTTTTTATAACTTTATTTTTGTTACAGATCTTTAGGAAAATATGTATACAGTATGAGATGCATCATCTACATAATTCACATTGCAGACTACTATGAAAATTCCAGTGGATAGTTATGTACATTAATGGATTTGCCAGAAATTACTCCCTTTTGCACAAACCTGCAGAACAGGAGTAAGGCTATCACAATAAGCCATTGCTTCTGAGATGGGCGCAGACCCACTAGATTTGCTTTCACATTCAATTTTTTCATATGTTGTCCCCTAGTATGGTTTTATTTTACAGAGAAATAACCATTTATTTACTTCCTACAGTCTGCAGTAATATTGTATTACTAAAAAGATACTGTGCAAGAGCATCAGAACACACATCTCTGAAGAGGATTTATTTATTTATTAGTTGGAAAAAAATCTTGACTGGAAATTTGTATTGGGGACTGCAAGAAATGCACTGAAGCACACAAGACAGTACAAAAGTGGATTTGTTTATGTAATTTTTTCAAGAAAGCAAAGCAGATAAACAATAAAATCATGAAAGTGTATTATTAAGAGAAAAATACAGATGCAGAAAAGAAACAACTTTGGCTAGTTGCCAAAGTTAAAGATGTGCAATTACTCATTGTTATATAAGACACAGACACATTCCTGATTTTGTTGTTTACTCTGTTAAAATTAGTACAGATGTCCCAGCTTGGAATGGCTCTGGTATTTAAAGGGTTTTTCTTTGTCAAAGAAACTTTTCTCTCAAAAAGTTGCATGAAAGGTGTCAGATCATACTTCTCAAACCATGAAAAGCAATAACCCAAACAAGAAGACTGCATTACTTCTGAATTGCAGACTTTTAGAAATTCCCCGTACTCTGGGTGTCAGGTTTTCTGGGTGTCTGAGCAGAGGTGAAGAGCCCATGCAGTTAATGATGACTGCCAAGAGGAAGAAGCTGTAAAGACCTCGTTGAGGCTTTCTGGCTTCAGATGCCTCTGTCATCCCACTCAGATGTGCTGTGAGGAGCTGGCTGCTTGAGCTTCATTAGGATCACAGGACTGTGGGGTGGCTTGTGATAGCAGGGGCCCCAGGAGCCTCTAGCCCAGCTCTGCTCAAAGGGTGAGCAGTGAGGCTGGACCAGGTTCCTACTGTTGAGTCATTCTTCAGGCAGCTCTAGGAATATGTAGTTCTCCATCATATGAAAGAAATTAGGTCAGGGGAAGCTGTGAGGACCTGTGGGATCTACCAATTGCAACACTTCTCAACTTTTCTTTGAATTCACTCTTGATGCTAGACTTTCTATTACTTGATTTAGCTTCGCTATTTAAAAGTCGTGCTATTGCCATGCAAACATCTACTGCGTTCTGCCTAAGTGCCTGTGATAGGAACTACAGCTCTCAGCCAAAACAAACTGCAGGATCAAACCCATTATTAAACCCATTTATTTTCCTGAAAAGCCTTTGTTCAGTAGAAACTGCTAGAGGGAAAAGGTCTGAAACTCTTGTTGTTGCAGGTACTCTCACTCTTGTTGACACACTCTCGAAGGCAGAATACTTCTGCCTGTGTAGATGCATGGGGGTAAAAGATGAAGTATTCTTCTCATCCTAAGTCTGTTATGGCAAGAGAGGATATGTTCACAAAGGGTGCACACATCAGAGCTGTTGCCCTTGCTCCAAGCTGGCAAGCTCAAATCTGATCATCCATTGGAAGAATCTACCCAGAGCAGTCTGCAGGATGGCTGTCCAAGATGAGCCTGGGATCAAGTTCAAATTTTAAAAGATTACAGATAGCCTATTTAAGTAACAATGTTAAAGAAATTCAATGAGAATTTCATCCCTCCTTTCAGAATTTTTATTTGCTTTTGTCCTAGCCAATTTGCACTCTGAATTGGTTCTCCTGGCACAGTTATTTCTTACAGCAAAACCTAGTGTTATGTCATGTATTTCACAGCTCTAGTTCTTCAGAGCTTGGCTAATTCCATGATTTGGAGGGTGTGCTGTCCTTCTGTAAGATCGCGCTTTCTCTGAATGAGCAGGCAAACTCCCGAAGTCTGCACACAGCCTGGAGCCCTTTGTTCGCACCTAATGTCTCCATTCAGAAAAACTTTTAGACACATTAAGCACAAGCTTAGTGTGAAATGGGTATTTAACAGCCTTGTCAAACTAGAGAAAGGTCTTTTGGCTTCAACATCGTTGAGATTTCACCCTGGGAAAAAACCTGTATATAGGATACTGCAAATTATATTGCACCCTCTGCCAGTCCCCCACCTCACAGGAAGAGAGTGTTTACAACTGCTTCACTGGAGCTGGTGGAATGCAGGGAGGCATTCCAGGTGGACTGAAAATAATGATGTTAAAGTGGGCAAAAGGGGCTATCTGCTTTAAAAATTGGGACCTTAACTGCTCATATTCTGACCTAAGAATGCCATCGGCTTAAGGTAAGAGAACAGCTTCAAAACTCCAGGGCAAAAGACAGCATTTTCTGCTGATCTGCTTAATGTAGGATGATTTGACCTTGAAACTTCTAGAACAAGAAAATAAAATACAGTGTAAGTCAATTGCTCAGTCACTAAATTAGCAAAACAGCTGCATGATTCTGGCAATGTCAGGTTGCATCAATAAAGTACTTTCACCTCTATCTCACAGAAATCAGATAGTGATCTGTCTCATTATTAAAATGTTAAAGCTATAAAAGAAATAGTGAAACCAATATTATACCTACACAGCTCAGTAAAAATGCCAAAAGGCTATTTTCTGTAATGAAATATGGTACGTCATCTAGGCACGGTGGGCAAAAACCATAACAAATGGGGCTAAATCAAGCAAACCTTCACTACAAGGTGCCTATGGTGATATTCAAAATATAAGTTTGGTGCCTAATGTGCAATTTAAGTTCATCCATCCATTCAAGTAATAAAAAGAGTCCTGCTTACACTCTCAGGACCTATCTGATAGACTTCACACCTGTAAAATGTGCCTGCACACCAGCAGCATGCAAACAAGAGCTGAAATACACATGAAGATATAGCATGCCAAGGGAAGCTATGTCATCTGGAGGTGAGACAGAGTTAACTCAGTGTAATGACTCTTATCACATTGTTGATTCATGTCATACTGGATCACAGCACAAGTTTTACTCTGACAGAGATCCACTGGTCATCTATTCTCCAAACACATGTATCCTAGCAGAAATGTTTATTTAGGTGCCTGCAGATCTCATACCAAATGTGTTTAGACATGGTCCTGCTGGCCAAAGAGTATAAGACTACTTTCATACATTCACTGCTTTTTATTCTACAGATTAGAGTTTTGCCATGCTGAAATCTTCTATTATATTTGGCTCTTGAAGACTTCCTGAAGTCAGGTCTGGAGTTGTAAATCATTAGGTTGCCATCCATAATGCAAGGACTGCAAAAACTCCTCTAAAAGGAATGCCTTTCCATTTATTAAAGGTGCTTCTCTAAATGCCTTAAATAGTGAAATCCCAAACTGCCAGTCAGAAGTAAGTGTGACCAGAGCACATCATTCACTGCAGTGTGCACATCACAAAGTGAGGCCATGGTAATCAGAGGGTAGTGTGGTACATTAGACTCGGTACCATGGCCAGAAGAGGCTCACATGGTAGTTGTAATCTAGCATGGTGTTATGGCTGGGGACAATGTTATTTAGAAAATCTCCAGTGAAAGTGTTGTTTTCACAAAGTGCACTAAGATTCTGCTGTTAAATCATTAGAAAAGCATGACTGAGTTTTAATTTAATTTAATTTCATTTCATTTCATTTCATATGCACTCTTATTTATGTCTGGTTTTCTGAAGAGACTATAGTAGCATTATTTAGTACAAATTTTTTCCTGAAATTAGACAAGTGGATCCTTGTTTTGAAAATACCTTTTCTTTTCCTCCACAAAAGTTACTTTTATGGAAGTCATTGCTTCATTGACAGTGGGTTTTCTTGCAGTCATCACAGTTTCTCACATCATAAAATCAGTGTCAGGATTTCTAAGTACCATTTTCCTATGTTGAATACTTTTAAACCTGTCTGATTAGTTCTACCCAAATGGAGAAGACGGATGAGATTTACTATATTCAACATCTCCATCAATCAGGAAGAACCACCTCACTTGCAGATATTTTTCCCATAAAATGTTTACATTACCTTAAACTTTCTAAGTCACACTTCAGATCAAGAATTCCCCTCTTATTACTTATTTTTATTCACATAGCTTAAAACTTCAATTAATCAGGTAAGAATTAACATATGAAATTACTGACTTTTGAAATACTCTGACTGGTGAAGGTTGCTTTTTATCAGTAAAACAAGGCACTGAAACTACATCCTGAAAATACTGTTCTTCCAGGTCTATTTAATTCCAGTTTGTTGAGTCCTTGATAATTTTTCAGCTGTGAAATAATATCTGTAGTGTAACCTTAATGAAATGCTTTTTTGTTTGATTTCATTTACTGTTTTAGCTCCCGAAGTGTTCCAGGCTTTTATGGATGGAGGTCCAGGATACTCATACCCAGTAGACTGGTGGTCTCTAGGAATTACAGCGTATGAATTACTGAGGGGTTGGGTAAGAATGATGGAGTTTGTTGTTATCTGACAAAAGTCTCAAGTTTGCAGTGCCACTGAGTGCACTCTTCAGGATAAAATTTGAGGTCCAGGTCAGGAATGCTGTCCTGATTCTTTTCCAGCTGAAAACACTCTTGGGAAAGTTTCACCCCACACTCAAATACATTATGAAAATTTGCCTCAGTTTGGCTAAGGAAAAGCCTTATGTTAAATGGCTTCTTTGTAATGCTGAATTGCAAACAGTGGTGTTCTTTTTCAAATAGGAGTTACTTCAGACTCTATTTTATCTTTGATTGTCTTGGCTAATACCATAAGAGACCTAATGCAATATCCTAAGATGCTTGGCCCAGCTATAGAAAATGCTTATCTGCCAGTGCATTTGTTTCTTATCTAATCAATTATGTGAATAAGCTTAATGAAAAATCTTCCTGAGCATGGTCAAATATCACAGAAGATAATGGAAAATTCTTTTCCATTTTGGTTCTAAGGATTTCAGTCAGTTGCTTAAATATTTACTATTCCCCATGGAAAACACTAATTTAGATACTATTTCAGATGACATAGCTAAAGTAGCTGTTTGAGGGTTTTAAAATTATTTTTCATTCCTGTTTTGGAAAGAGGATTTTATTGCATTGCAGTATGCTTTTTTAAAAGGGAAGGAGTATTTTTTATATTATGACACTAACACAGTTCTGCTACCTTGTCTTGCCAGACAATCCATCCCACAAAGATCTCACAATTTCATGTAGGATGACAGAAAAAGAAAAATAGAAATAAAGAATAATTGTTATTCCCTCTTTTTGGTGGAAGACTTAATTTGAGAGTGTCTGCACATTGTTGCTTCAGCATTTAATTTTTCAAAGGCCTAAAATTTGGCCAATCTGTTTTGTATTTTCACAGAAATAGAAAAAGTTATGCTCCTGAAACAAAGATCTCTCCCATGCAAAGACTGTTTCAGCTCTCAAAGCAGAGGAGTATTAAATACCTTTCTTAACAAAAACAACAAACCAACAATTATTATCAATTTTTCTCTACCATAATTCTCAAACCTCAGGCAGTTTTTAGGCTGACATTCTTTCTGGAATGGAGAAGTTAAAGTCTGGCAGTGATAAGGATAATACATCCTCAATCCTAGTCAGAGACGGTAGTTCTAGCTGCACTTTCGGTAAATTTAGAGAACATCCTGATGGTTTTATAACAACCCTTTCACCACTGAGTGTCTCCAAGAAAGGAGCACAATGAATGATTGTTAATGAAAGCTGAACTCCCAAGACTAATCACAAAAGATCACTTTAATGTGTCAAATTCACTTTAATAAATGAAAAATTATGTAGACTAATATCCATTTGCCAAGATCCATACAGTCTTTCCTGACTAAGTCAATCTGGCTACAAACAAAGCAAAGTTGAGACTGAATCAATTTTTTTGTTTGTTTTTTTTTTTTAATAAAAACATTGCCATCTGTACCTGCTCAAGTCAACCAAGTCAGCTGCTTGTTTTCTCCTAAAGAGCAGCTCTTGGCTGCTGAGCAAGCCAGAGGATGGCTTGGCAGCCCACACCACTGTATGGATAAGGAAAAGGTGAATATTTTCTAAATTTTTCTAGTCTAGACAAGGCCTAAACTGACAAGTGATGACAAGAGAAGTAGCAGTGGGTTGAGGAAATGTGCTTAACCCGAGGCACGTTGCTGTCTCAACAGCAGCAAGCTCCGAAGCCCCATCTGCGGCAGTAGCGCCGTGCAGATGGCCGCGAAGGTGCACTTTGCACACACAAGGCTGCGAGCTAAAGCTGCAGGCACGCAGCCCCTGCTCCTCCAGGCTCCCACAGCTCTCTGTCCCACAGCAAGGAAACAGCCCCACTGCCACCCAGAACATGGGTGGGCGCTTGGAGCAGCCCACCCGCGCCAGCAGCAGCAGCCCTGGGCAGAGAGGAGGCTGTGGCACAGGGCAGAGCCACAGGACACAGGGCTGTCTGCAGCTGGAGCCTGCTGCCTGCTGCTGCATGGGAAAGGCAGCAGGCAAGCAAGGAAGGAGCATTAGAAATAAGGAACATCACAAATTTGATTTTCCACCTCGGAGCTGTGCATAGCGTATGATGCTGACAATCTGAATTCAAGAGGTGATAAGTAAAAGTAAAATGAGTAAAAATGAGTTGTTTGTCATTGAGCTGAAAATTTTTGGTTTTATTTGCCTCTACTGTTCAGGGTGCTCAAGGCATTCCAGCCACTCTCATGTCTGGCTTCTTAGTGCTGGGCAGCTAAAACAATGCTGTGCTGGAAATGAGGCTGTAGCTACAGGAGCAGGTTGTGTCCAGTACAGAGCTGTCTGCACCATTTTTTGGTTATCCACAGCAGAGCTAACATTTCTCACTAGTTTTTCTCCTTTAATTTTTCTCCTTACCCAACTGCTAATAAAATACCTAGCAAGAAAAAAGCAAATTCATACAGCCTTGCATCAGACATCGATCTTTTCACCAAGTCCATGAAATTAAATTGTAATTAAACTGCCTGTTGCAAACTGCCATGTGACAGTCTGCTACTGAGCTATAGACAACTGCTAAAATGCTACAATAAATGTATATACCATGAATTCAGTAGAGACAAAGAGAAGGAATGAGATAGTAGGTGGGATTCCCAGATTCTGACTTTCACTGCAATGTGACCAATTTACAACAAACTTTGATAAAAAACCATGAACAAAAGCAAACCAGATTTTTTTTTTCTTTTTTCACAAAATAGAACTGAGGGGATAGGACACTCAAGTGGATTGAATAGCTGAAAAGCAGGGGAGATAGAGGTACGAAGAGCCTCAAAAGACCAAACTTATAATGGCCATTTATGGTTTGAATTAACTAATAACAATATTTAAAATCTCTGCAAATCTCAAAAAATCAAGAGGGCAGAATGCTAATAGTCTTGAAAATAAGGTAAACTTCAGAGATTTTCCTGCGAGGAAAAAGGCATGGACAGAAATATCCTTAACAGAAAAACTTTTCATGAATCACAATTCCTTATAGTTGCTATTTTTAGAGTTAACTGCCATTTTCAACAATTGGTGTACATTCTGCCTCAATGACCCTATTGACCACATTTTTATATCAAGTTAAGTCAGCAGTAGGTTACTTCTAGGTGACAGAAAGCATGTCAAGGCTTCATTTTTAATAACTGTTTTATGGCAACATTGCCACAGGTAGGGAAAAGCATGACAGACTATTTCTAATGACAATTTTGAAACTGATTCAAGAAAATTACGTATTTAGAGCAGACATTTAGGTCCTGTTGAATTCATATGGACATGGTATAGCTAAATGACAACAGGCTAACTTAATGTGAATCAAAGCAAAAAGATTTAAGCCCTCCTTGAACTTATTTTTAGAACACCCCAGTGCCTTGGAATGGACTTGGTTTCATACATATGTTAAAAGTTAAATATGTGCATCAATCTTCCCAGAATAAGAATATGTCCTGGGTCTTTATGAAGAGCGACTCCAAGTCCTTAACAGATTAGATAACTAACACCTAGAAATATTCTTAAATTATAATGTTTTACCAGTACATACTAGCAAAAGTCACGGCATGATTCAGTTCTTAGTCAAGATAATGAGTGTCTGCCCTTTGCTGTTCAGGATATGGATTAATAGGTAACTCTATTTTGTTTATGAATTACGATGCATTAATTTGCACACTGCTGCTAGGATGGCATTTAGCTGCAGATCTCATATCACATATTTATCACCTGCTGGGTACAACTTAATTCACAAACAATCCACTCTCTGTCCTTGTTTATAAAAATACACTATAATTATAACAACTTGCTTCAAACATACAAGTATGCGCACAGAAAATGACAAGAATATAAATTTATATGTAGTACCTTTGTTTCCAAATTCTGCAGTTTATAAAAGATAAATCAGAGCAAACTTCATGAACAAAGCACTGCAAAGCCCGGGGCTTTTCTTCATCTGTAGAAGAATTTAGGCACTGCAAACACATGACAGCAGATCCATATAATGAGTAAATTTTGGATTTTAAACAAGGGCAAAGGAGAAGGATTGGGAGTCTTCTTTTTTACTGTGATTCTGACACAGACTTTTGTAAGCATTTTTTAGTTTCTTTATCTACTACTCAGTAAAATCAGGATGACAAAGCTCCTTTCAGCCACCTCTTTTTGATTTAGTCAGTTTAGGTTACCAGAACTGACCACTGGTACTACAACCAAAAAATAGTAAGTAATCCACATTTCACATAGAATGTCCTAGGTTCAAAATTATTTATTCATCTCATTTGAACTGATACTTCCTTTCATGAGAGAAAAATTTGCAAAGGAAATGCATCTATGAGTAATTATATTTATTACAACCAAAGAAAAGCATACATGCAAAGGATTAGGCTCAAAATTGTTATAAGATGTTTTTGTGGTTTTGGTATTTCCAAGACAAACAATACTGAGCTCAGGAAAACGTGAATAGTCTGCACTCTTTTATCCATTCTTGCTGACTTGATTTTGTTTTAACTTTATCCCAGAGGCCCTATGAAATTCATTCAGCCACCCCCATTGATGAGATACTCAACATGTTCAAGATAGAAAGAGTTCACTACTCATCTGCATGGTGCAAGGGCATGATAGCACTACTGAAAAAGGTAAGAAAGCACAAATACCTTCTGTCCTC
This sequence comes from Corvus kubaryi, assembly GCF_017639235.1. Classification (NCBI taxonomy): domain Eukaryota; kingdom Metazoa; phylum Chordata; class Aves; order Passeriformes; family Corvidae; genus Corvus; species Corvus kubaryi. The sequence continues at coordinate 19,676,657 of NW_024582073.1, forward strand.
TGTTCTCTTCTCTTCCAGAAGCCCCTCCAATACTGGAAAAGGCATTAGACAAGCACACACATTAGGTAGTCGACATTTCAAGGATGAGAGAGCAGGCCTTATTTCTAGGCTGAGTGTGAGTGGTGCAGTATTCTTAGGTGCTTTATTCTTAGGCTTGGATTCAGGCTTTTCATGGCTTCAGAGAAGTAAAAATTTAATATTTCTTTTATTTTGGAACTGATACACAAGTGATAGTAAAAGTTTGGGGATCAGTAATTCCTCCTCTGTGCCCTGGCCCCATTTCCCCCCAGCGGTGGATATGCAAGTGGGACAGGGAAGGAAGGACCACTCTGCCCTCTGAATTTCTGCTGCAGTTTCCAGAAAGGGAGATTAAAAATTAAAATGGCTGTATCTTTTCCTGTCTCACGTTGCTACAGTGGCAACAACAAAAGTCAAGCCACTTTGCTGTAAATGTCGCTAAGCTACAAGGGAGGGCTCTTTCTGAATGCATCCGACCCTAAAAATTGTGTTCTTCCTAAAATCCCAGGTTTTTGTTTGCTTTAATTTTCTGGCCATACTGCAAAGATAATCTGTCTATTTTAGATATTTCAGATCATCAATATTGACACTTGAACAGGAAATATTGGTGAATGTTTGAATAGAGTAATAAAAAATACATGTCTTTTGAAGCAATTAGCAATCTAGTGTTGAATAGATAAGAGAAGTGAGGTGGATAATTTTAATTGCTGCCAGGATGCTCAGTGTAACTTTATTGTCCAAAAAATTAAATACAAAATACAAATTGTTGGGTGGTGTTGCACTATGATGTTTCATTTCGCTCAGACTCTTGTGTATTTGTAAACAGACTTTTGTTGCTAATGCGTTTATACACTTCATGCCTGCAGCAGCCATCTGGGGGCAATTAAATTATACCCATACCCTATGAGTTATTACTTTTAATTTTTTTTTTTTAATTTGGACTTCTAGCATCTGTCAGAAGATTCCCTAGCCATTTTCTTACTTAAAAATATGTATCCTACAATTATGTGTGTGATACATTTACTCTTGCATATGGCATCCAGTCCCTTAGAAAATGCCTTGTGCTTGATCACAGCTCCTCACTAAGGACCCAGAGTGCCGCCTTTCAAGCCTTGCAGACATCCAAAACTCTCCATACCTAGCTGATGTCAACTGGGATGCTGTTCTAGAGAAAGCTGTGACCCCGGGCTTTGTTCCTAACGTAAGTCGATATTCCAGGTGAATATGTTTGTAAATTCTGACTTTAGTTATCACTGCTATTTTACTTGTTTATGCTTGTATTTATTGCTCTTCAGCAATTTACTTTGGATTCTACTTTCATTTACTCAGTCACAGCTAAGGGAAAATTCGTCCCATTTCAATAGATCACAACAAAAACTAATTAACCTTGGTTCACTTTTCGTTCCCTTTCAAATAAAAGAAAGCTTTTTCTAGACTTTGCATTTCCACTGTTAGAGCAAATGATTGTCAGAGTTAACTCTGAGACAAAGAAAACCAAGAAGACTGTGTGGCTGTGAAAGTCCGGCATTTAAATAACATTTGGAAAACTTTTTGACATCCCAGTATGCTGCTACTTTTTCACTTAAAAAATAGGGTTCCAAAAGGCTGACCTATTTCCTTTGTGACAGTTTCTGACAATAAAACATTCAGATGTGTGAGGGAATCTGGTGGTTTCTTTTTTACTGTAGTCTCATTTTGTTGGTGTTTTCTGGGTATTTCCATTTTCATCGTTTTCAAGTTAAATGTATTCGAAGGCCATGAATAAAAAGCAATGACTGTGGTGTTAACATGCTTCTTCACTTTTTTCAGTCATATCACACTATAATTCTTCTCCAAACAACGTATTTGTAGCATACCAAGGTTTGTTTCTGTTTTGCTGGGGGTTTTTTTATGCAACTGTAAACAAAGATGACGAAGGTGGAATAGGTAGACCCTGTCTTCATCCAGGGGCGCATTAGAGTCCATCATAAACATGATGGGGACAGGATCCAACGCTTCAGAAGCTGGAGGTGAGAGACATTGCCTAATGGAGCAAAGGTAGACAGGTGGGTTGCCAAGACACTGCTGGCAGTGTTTGCTGGGCTTCTTGGCACCTGACCAGAGCCTCTCTGGAAGCAACATCCTACAGGAGAAGAAAGCTGCGGGTGGGCAAGCAGGCCTCCCTCAGGGAACTGGGGGAAAGACCAGGAATATGGCAGGTATAATACTAGCACAACAGGAGAAGGGAAAGGCACGCTCCTCTGTACAGGCACACAGGACAATGTTCACCTGCGGGGAAATTCCTTCATTTCATTTTGCAGCTCAATCCTAGTGCAACACGAAAGTTGGAGAGGTGAATGTCATATCTGTCAGGCCAGGAGTCTTTCCCTCTTACTTCCGTGTCTAAGCTATGCCATGCCAGGAACCTCCCCTCCACTCCTTCAGGTTTCTGCCCTAAGCAAAGCACTGCAGAACAAAGCTCCTTCCTGGCCTGGTGGACTGTAAACTCCGTTCTCCTGGTGGTGTGGATCTGCAAGATGAGTGGAGACTGACTTTCCTCTTTTCCTTTTTTCAAGTTCAAGCTGCTCTTTGGGATACCAGAGGTGTGCACTGACTTCTCAGGCAGAACTCAACTGATTATTTAGACCTCCTACTCCCAGCTAAAAGTTTAATCCACAACTGTCAGCATGTGGAAAACTTCACAACACAGTATCTTAAAAGGGAGATCCATTTCCCCATATCCAAAGGTACAACATACTTGGGGATCCAAGAGAGACTCAGATTCTGCAAAGACAGCTTTTCTTTTCACATTTGGATTCACCTTATTTGTGTTTTGGCAGGCATCTATAAAACTGAAGGGAAAAGCTGTATTATTTGAAGCAAAATAATATTCTGCATTTAAAAGGAAATAGGAGTAAAATGTTTCATTTATCTACCCAGATTAATATGAAAGTCCCATTACAAGCTCTATCAGACTCTTTCATGAAGAGTCTGATATCAACCAGGGCTCGTTTCACCTGGTCAATCAAGTGTGTCAGGAAAAAAAGTGACGTGGGAATCAAAGTGTCTTTTCTAGCACAATATTTCTTTTTATAGAAACTTTATTGTTTCATGAGACCAAGTTTGGTCACATATTTTCCAGGAACTTTCTCTTTGTTGCACCAGCAAAATTTTCACTGATTAATTGGGGCCACACAACAAAATATTTCTTGTTTTTCAGCCTTTGATGAGAGGGTGAACTGGGGCCCTGTGACCTGTGGAGTGTTTTGAAAGTAGAGAGTTTTACAAATTTTGACAGCTTGCCATGACTGTCAGGAGCTTGTCTGCCCTCTGCAGCTAAGAGGGCACATGGGAGGCCCGTGGGAGCAATATCCCACAGGTTAGTTTCTCCCTTATAGTTTGATTCCATAAACATAGTTCTTACTTAACTAGCACATGTGTTTCTTTATGGCTTAGTTAGTTTCTTCATATTCAGCTTGGAGTCATAAATTATTAGTACGGTTTTTAAAAATATAGTTTACTTTTATTTTTAAAGCTTCAGAATTAAAGTGATCTATTTTTTAAGTAGTCACACAAATCTCAAAACTATACATTGTCAAGAAAGAAACTGATATTAATGAAACCTAAGGTAATAAATATTTATTTATTAATAAATATAAACAAACTATAAATTTCCATAAATAAAAACCAAATACATTTTACTAAAGCTGTCTGGATAATATGCAGGAAAAGGCATCAGATATGTAAATATTATGCTCCGACTATACAGAATTCACTAGGAATAAAAACGATGGAGTGATTGCTAAACAAAATGTTTCATTGTAGGATACCACAAATTATACAAGTAATTTCTGATGTGATTTTACTGCTTGGTGGTTTTGGTTACTAAAAATATCTGTCATCCATATATGACTCATTTTAGTACTTCCACCTTGACAGTGACAATGGTGTGATTGAACTCTCAGAAGTCCCAGAAGAAAACAGGCTGCTTTTAGCATCTTCCACAACACAATTCAAATCTTTCGGAAAATTTTTTTTGGACTTCCAAAAGAAATTTAAAAAATTTTTAAAGGACTTCCTTGTATTTTAAGATTCAAAGAATCTTAAAATTTGCATCATGCATCACAAATTAACATAACATTTTTTTATGGAGAATCCAAAATATTTAAGTAATTTGTGTAATGGGTAAGGAAAATCTTAATAAAGTGGATAGAATAGAAAAAGAATAATAGACTAGAATGAAGCCCATAATTGGGAAAAGCCAGGGATTCACCAAGGACTAAAAGTACTTTCCAAACCTGATCATACTCATGGACAAAGGAACCTGCTCAGTTGATATGGGGCAAGTGGTGGTCATTGTTTACCTGGATTTCTCCAAGGCTTGTGATACAGTTTCCCACAGCCTCCTTTAGGAGAAATCGTGTTATGGTACAGACAAGTGATGCGTGTTATGGGTGGGGAGCTGGCTGGTGGGCTGCACCCAGAGGGAGGTGGAAAACAGCTCCTTTTCACCTGGCAGCCTGTCACAAGTGGGGCCCCCAGGGATCGATATTGGGTCCAACACTGTTTAATACCTTAACAAGTGGTGTAGATGATGGGAAGTGTGCTCTGAGGAAGTTCCCTGATGATACCAAACTGAGTGGGGAAGTGGACACTTTGGGAGAACCTCCCTGCAGGAAGACCTGTGGAGAAGTGGGCTAACAAGAATCTTATGAAGTTCAACAAGAACAAGTGTAAGGTCTTAAACCTGGGAAGCATAATCCAGGGATGTAGCCCAGGGTGGGATCTACCCCACTGGGGAACAGCTCCAGCACCTCTGGAGGTCCAGGTGGGCAGCAAGCTCAATGTGAGCGACCAGGGTGCTGCCACGGCAAAGAAAGATGATGGGATGTTGAGTTGCATCAACAAGGGCATCACCAGCAGAGGAAAAGTCACTGCCCACTCTACTCAGCACTTGACAGGCCATGCCTGAAATACTGTGTTCAGTTTTGGTCCACATAAAAGTGTGGAGAGGCTGGAGTCGGTCCAGAGAAGGGCCACAGAGATGATCAGAGGAATGGGAAACAGGCCATAAGAGGAAAGGCTGGAAGAACTGGGCTTGTAGAGCCTTGAGAAAAGAAGGATTAGGGGAGACCTTATCACCATGTCCCATTATTTGAAGGTTAGCTACAAAGATGGAGACTCCCTTTTTACAGGGAGTCACATGGAAAAGACAAGGGATATTGGGTACAAGTTACTCCTGGGAAGATTCCAGCTGGACATAAGAGCAAAGTTTTTCATAACAACAATCAGCCATTTCAATAATCTGCCCATTAAAATGGTGGATTCCCCAAATCTGGACACTTTTAAGATTCAGCTGGACAGGTTGCTGGGCTGTCTTGTCCAGACTGGGGACTGTGGTTTTTTCCAGAAAAGTTTGACCAGGAGATCCTTGGGATCCTTTCCAACCTGGGATTCTATAATACTGTGAATCAATTTTTTTAATATAGGCTGCTAACCAAAACAGGCCTGCTCCTTCCTTTGTTCTCATGGACAGCATGTAAGTAACTGAATCCACAGTAACACTTCAGAAAATCAGATTTCAACAAAGTCTTAGAGGCACTCCCCATCTCTTTTGCACTATTACAGGTGCCATTTACGCTCTACAGCACTAACTGATATTCTCATGAAGACCTGGGACCAGATTAATCTCTCTCACTGGGGAAGCATAACTTTAGTCACTCTAGGAGTATATCTGTTTATAACTAGGAAGTGGATCTAACTCTTTATAATTGCTATATAATATGATTTTTATCTTATCTCCCTTACTTAGAGTTTGAGTGTCACTCCAGGCCTAAAAAGACAGTTTTCATTTTACAGATATGATTGAGGAGCTGGTTCATTATTACTGCTATTAACACTTGCCAAGCAAACTAAAAAACCACAACAATGCTTCAAAGAGTAACTTTGAATCCTTTTGTACCAGAAAGGAAGACTGAACTGTGATCCCACATTTGAACTTGAAGAAATGATTTTAGAGTCCAAGCCTCTCCATAAAAAGAAAAAGCGACTTGCCAAAAACAAATCCAAAGACGGAGCCAAGGAAACCTGCCCGCTGGTAAGATGGGGACTGTGACTGCAGTCAGTGGCATTTTGATTACAGTCGAATAGGCAAACTCCATTCACTTCTATCACCTCTGAAAATAGACTCAACCTTTCTGTCTGTCATTTCATACATTGCATAAATCATCTCCAAAGCAAGATGAAAAGCAACCATTTTTTTTTGGTCAAATAGTAACAACATGTTTAAGCTATAATAATTTTTAAGGTTATCACAGATGCTCATTTAAAGTATGAAAAAGTGTTTCCAGTTGCCAAAAACACTTCCCACACATGGACAAATAGTTACAAAAAGTATTTATTCAGTACTACTACCAAAAATGAAAAGTATGCAGTGAAAAGGCTTTTTATTTACTCTTGACTAATGTGTCCCATGTAGAAAGATGCATTGTATGAATAGTCAAGAGTACTGAGAAAATTAATAACAATTTCCAGACTTGAATTATCATTTCAGTGAGGTTTTATAAATTATGTTGCTACTCCTAATGATTTTGTATGTTCGTGCAAGCTGTTCTTCGTACAGCTATCAGATGTAAAAATCCTCAGGAATTCTTTATGGGGAACTTCTTCCAAAAGAATGAGATTGATTGTGCTATCACAGCCCAATTTAAGGGTCTTCAAAATACTCATGATAGTATTCACTCGTAAGCCTTTTTGTTCAGTGTTGTTTGTGTTTGTGTGATTTTTGTCTATGATTTCTCATCTTTTTTAATCAACCTATTCATGCTGTTTTTTAAAGAACGTACACCTGCAGCAGTGCTTGGAAACCGTTAGGAAAGAATTCATCATATTCAACAGAGAGAAGTAAGTGCATTTCTTAATGCCTCTTTAGCACTCACTACTAAAATTAAATTGAGAACTATTTTTTTTTCTCACAGTATAAGGGAAAGTGATTAATGATCACAGCAGCAGAGCCTAAAAGACTGGATTTCCATTGATTTCTTCCCCTACAGTCTCTGGTGGGCTGGTTTTGTAGTGCTTGCTTCTCTGCAACCAAGCAGAAGACCTTGTGATGAAAGTATGTTAGAAATATAAGGTAAATGTTACTGAACTCCCCAGAGAAAATGCCAGTAATTAAGCAGAGGAATACAATACAAGGTACTGCTTTTTCACAACTCAAACAAATCCAAGGGAAGTCATAACTCATGAAATTTTAATGATACGAGCTGCACTGTTCTGACTTGGAAACACTGTTCATACTTCCCCACTATTGGGGAAAAATAAAAGTGTATTTCAACATTACCTATTTCAACAAAGCTAAGTATTACACCTATACCAGACACGAAGCAAGAACTTGTAATCTGAGGGTTAGTCAGAAGCACAAGACTGATTCCCAAGGATATCAATAATCTTCCTGGTTCAATTAATGCACTGCATTTTTCATAATTTACTGCCTTTGAGTTGCAGTCATTATGAACCCATTTGTATTAGCAGATACACCTCATAACAGTGGAGTTGTTTGTGTCTTTGGTCAAATTATTGCATTTCATTCAAGTATATTCCATGTTTTTATTTGGCCTAACTATATATGCAAGCCTTTCTAATAGAGTTGTGAGATGTTAAAAATTAATTTAAAAGTTGTGACTATTTTAATTAATGCATACAATGCAGGTAATTACTGTCTCTGTAATTAAAACTGGGAAAGGAATTGTCGGCTTTGTACAGTTCACAAAATAGCACAAAGGAAATTATGCCATGATATACCCTTCTTCCTGTTACAATCTGTGGGACATTTCTATGATTGATACTGATGCTCACAGAAACTAAAGAAAAAGAAGGTCCAGCAGATTCTTCATGTTATTTTGCATGATCTCTAGCACAAGAAAGCCTTTTGTTTCTGTAAAAACCATAAAGAAGAGAAGCCAGACCAAGTCAGCCCATAGAAGGTTTTCAGAAACATCTTGGTGGATTCTCTGAATCAGTTGAACCAGTGAATGCTTGAACTTTGAATTTAACCCACAAAAATAAAATTATTAAGGTCATAATGACAAGATTAGAAAAATGTTACATTTATTAATCAATTTAATGAGTTTTCTAGAAGCTATTCACACAAGTAATTAATTTCCAGATATTACTACTATTATTATTATACCACCTACTCTAGAGTCATACATCAAGAAGTTCCAATATGCAGCAATTTTTGAAAGTTAAAACCCCAGATTTTGTAAGACACTCAAAATTTCATTGGTGTGTTCACTACCTTGAACAATTTCTCGTCATGATTTTACTGTGTTATTCTTAAATCATTTTATGCATAGGAAATTTTTTTCATTTGTTTCATATTGCACAACTACAGTAGCAACACAAGCTATAAAGAACTCTGAGAGGCTGATGAGAGATCAAGAGGTTTAAATTGAGTACCAGTAAAATGGAAGCAAAAGGTAAACCACACGCACTTCAATCAAAAAAAGCATGTGTTTTGGTCATTGCTTGGCTGGCTTTGACAAGGTAATGGAAAAATATTTAGTATAGACCTACAACAGATCCTGCATTGTCTAAAGCCAGATCACAATAATTTCTCATTTAAATTGCATTATAGCTTCAGAAGGACATGGAGAGACTTCTGTAATACTTTCCAAAGACAAAAATGTTAAGACTGGGGGGAAGCAGAGGTCAAATGTTTGAAGTGCAAAGTGAATTCAGGTTAATGAGAACAAAATAGGAGCAATGGCAGGCACAGATGCCATCATACCAGAAGAAGCTACACAGTATACACCAGAGGAACTCAGGGTGGGTTTCCTTAGACCTTCTGTGCCCTCAAGACTGGATGTACAGGCTGAGGCTGTGCTTACATGGATTTCCAAAGCCACATGGCCCATCAAGTTCTTAGGAACAGCTGCAGATGCTGAAAGATGTGAACTGTTTGTTCCCACAAACACAATACCTATTAATATGTGATTGTATCATTAGGTTAGGTGTCAACCCCAAACAGGGCTTTAAATCAGTCTCAGATTAAAGCAGCCAGATGTTTTGGTATTCTTCCATGTTCCTCTGCATAGTAACTGTTGAAACTGTCTGCATATTTCTATATTCATTATATTCAGCAACAAAAGTCTACATTTTATTGTGACCTAAGCCTTCTGCTCAGTTTACTTCAGTGTCACAGAACACCACAAAAATCCCAATAAAGGATGAAAAAAAATAGCATGTCTTTCAAGGGAAAAAATGAGACTCTCTAAACTACAAGGATTCAAGGAAAATTTCAGATGCTTCTATCTGAGCAACACAAAGTCAGGTAGTAATATGTAGTTAACTGTGTGATGTTAAACCATCCCAGTTCCACAATATCTTGCAATCCAATACTTGTAAAATATCTGGTATGAAAAGCAGAGTCTGATTTTATTGAATGCCTTGCTGGTAGTTGTACACTGTGCCTCTTTTCCACTGTGTGTCTTTCATCCTGCAACAGACACTGCAAATCTTGCAATATGTCATACTTGCTTTCTTGTCAAGAAGCTCAGGAGACTATCAGACACTCTTAGATTACAGGCAAGAGGAGCAGGGGGAATTAGAGAAAAGGCTCACTATGATAAAAATAATTTAAACATAGTGGAAGAGACTGAAGTACGTTAATAGTTTCAGTTAACGGAGACAAAGACAGAATGTGCACATTTTCTGTATTCCATTGCTTTCTGTATTTAAGTAATGGAAAACTGGTATTTGTAGGAATGTTTTAAGCAACGGCTTCCTTGACAAAGACATGATGTTAGCGATTGCCAGCAGTGGGTAAAAAAAGTTAGAAATGCATCCCTTACCCACTCCTGATCACGTGGCATCTTCTGTTGAATATTTCAGTGGGCGTGAGCTGCAAATTAAAATGCGTATGGGTGGGTGTGGGTGGGTGTGGGTGTCTTTTGATATGACATGGGGGTATGGCATCTGTCCACAGTGATGTTATCTTCCAGTACCTTCAAGACAGGGGCACTCACTGCACTGATGCAAAGTAAAACAACATAGGAAAATCCTTTTGCAGGACTTGTTTTCTATTCTTAAAAGTGTCAATGCAGTCTCTTAGTTTTGAACACATAAACAAAATAAACTCTGATATACAAATGGTCCACACACTGATTAGCTGGCAAGTATGATCTGAAGTAGGTTTCAGGGATCTGTTTGGCTCCTTTTGGTGGAAAAATAATTATTTTTTGGTTTTAATTCCTTTTCTGTATATAGATATTTTATTATATCCAGAAATGCAGCACCAAACATTCTGCAGTATCTTAATGTGTATTCCCATAGACTTGCCAGCAATTTTTCAAGAATTTGATCTCATTTACAAGCTGTAGGCTACAATTTCAAATTTTCTTTTTTTAATTTTGTGTGTGTGTCTGTGGTGGAGGAGATTGTACAGATAAATCCACACTGTGTTCTTGTAGCTTTATTGAAAAGATGAGCACAGATTATTTTGCTATTTTTGTGCTGTAATCACTAAACAGATCTTCACATACAACTACATCTCTTTATGAATACCTAAAACCTGAAATGACCAGAAATTAAGAAATAGACCCAATACTTGCTTGTAGTGAAATCATATTTCTTACCCCTTATGGTTCCTGAGCCTCTTCTTCGCCCTAAAAAATTGTCTCTGTCCTAAGATACTGATACACCTTATTCCTCTTCTCAGTATTTGTTCAATGCTTCCACACTAAAAAAAATCTGCCACAAATTGAAGCACATTGCTCTGTCTTTTCCTGCTATCATTCCTACCTTTTGAGCATATCCAGCTCTCTTATAAATGATCCTGAACAGCTCAAGGTGAACAGACAGCTCTCTGTTCCCAGAATAAATAGCAAAACTTGAGGGAGCATATTTTAAGCATATTAAGATGCTTAAAATCACGTTGTCTGATTTTTTCCATATCATAGGTGAAAAGCTTACTTAATATTCTCTGCATTTTTTATAGGATCAAATTTATTATCTCTCTCTTTTTAGTTCTTTTTCTTTTCTTTTAATTGTCTTTTCAGATTCAAATCCAGAGTCCCTGAGTACTCTCTTTCATTTTATTTTGATTGAAATTGAATATTCATAATGATTTGCAGTATACTTCATTGAATGTACTTTTCTAATATGTATTTTACGTCACTTTGGTATCTCTGGAGATCTTTATATTATCATAATCCTTCTAATAGCTGAATCCTTTTTGGATGAAGCTGCATTCCTTTTCTTGCCCCTTCTGCTGACCTTAATTCAGTTTAGATCCATTTCTTTCTGAGCATTTCAAGTGGTTGCACAGCTTTTCACTGAAGCTTTCTTCTCCCTTTTGAAATGGATATGTCTGCTTTTGGAGATTGCTCTCGCAATTAGAAAGATGTTTTTCTGAATGTGATTGAACCTGATTTGTGTTTGGGCAGTAATAACTGTTGCTTGCTCACATGAGCCCTTTCACTTCTGCCTTTGATTCCTGCTCACTGTTGCTGGTTTAGAATTGCCAATCCAAATGTCACTCTCTTCCTAGTGAGCCAAGCTGCCTAAGAGTTTGAGTGTAGCAGGTCCAAACTGGTAATTTTTCTACAGATATACCTTCAAATTCACTTTTTTTTGAGAAAGGAGTGGTCAGAAAAATGCCATTGTTTCAATGATGTGTTCCTTTCACAGTTTCATGGAAGGAAAAAACCCACAAAGGCTAATGAGTACCTGGAACCTCATTTTAAAAGTCTTCCAGGAAAAATGGTCAAAGTTTTCCCAAGCAAGTAATGATACCATTATAATGGCTACACTTGACCATCCAACTTTGGGAATGAAAGTTTGTATGGGGGTGCATATGTCAGGGCATTCTCCATGTTGAAATGTGGTCCTGGAAAGGTCAGGATAACATGCACATCCTCAGCAGTGGAGGCCAGAAATTAGTTTTTACTCACAGAAAACTAAACAGAAATACACCTCATTAAAACTAATTGGAAGTCAATTCAGAGGAAAGAAGAGTCTTCATTTATACATCTCAGACCTTGGAGGGGAAGCACAACTGTATAATTCTGAGTACCAAATATTTTAATTTTTTGAACAGGTTACATGGGACAAATCATATCTGTGATAAATAAAGGCTGCATAACAGGTCATGACTGTTCCATTGCCATAGGGGACTACCTCCATGATTTCTCTTCATCTCTCTTTGTGTCCCACACTAACATAAATTTTCACTTATTATGAGTCACCATTATGAGTCGTGAAGACTGAAATCCTTGTCCTGTTTTAAGAAAGCAATTTGGAGCCAGTTGATGAAGCAATGCAGAAACAAGCCAGTAATGAGATAACATTATTACTGCCAGTCCCTCTGATGTCCATGTATCTGTTGAATATATTCATAAATGAGTTGGGAAGGGAGGTGAATGGTGAGGGAACAAAGTTCACTTATGATACCAGAGTAGTCACGACTAAATCTGACTGCAAAGAGCTGCAATAGATAATGATAGCCATGGTTCTGAGTTGCAGGGTAAGAAAATGGCAGCTCAAATTCAGTACTGATAAATGCAAATACATTAGGAAGAAGAAAATCTAAACTTTACCTTTAGGATAATAGACTCAAAATTAACTCCAGTTATGAAGGACAGAGAGTTTGAAAAAACTGTGGATAGCACAATGCTAAGCAGAAGACTAAAAGGTGCTGATATGTTAAAACCTGAAAAAACAGCTACAGATAAATATATGTTCATATACATAAACTTGCATCTTTCATTCTGTGTACAGTTCTGCTTTCGTATCTCAAAAAAGTTACAAAGGACTTAGAAAGGTTTCAAGAAAAACAGGATTGGCCAGGGGGGTGACATGGGTCATGTAGAAGGATTTAATAGACTTGAACTAATTTAAACTCTGAGAAGAGGCAACTGAAAAGACAGGAACTGGATAAATAATAACATGTTCTGAAACTTATTGAGAAGATGACTAAGCAATGATTATTCACTCTTTGTGGTAACCCAAGGTCACAAAGTTATCAGTCTGCAGGTTTAAAAGAAAACAAAGCATGTTTTTTTGTGAATTGCAGCATGTTGCTGAGTGGTGCTTTGGATGTTAAACATACAAAAAGATTTTAAAAAGGATTAGAGAAATTCATGGGAAAAGATCCATCAAGGTCCTTGAGATGTGAGGCCTCTGATGCAGTTATTGGTTCTGGAAACCTGGAAATGTCAGAAGTGAGGGGGATATGCCACAGCAGACATTTGTCTCCATTCAGCTCATTCTTCGACAACATGCACTAGTGTCTGAAATGGGCCACTATGAGAGAGGGGAATCTCTGTTAGGTAGAATGGCTGGGTTTGTGCATTTATGGCTTCTCACAGATTACAAGGTCTCCATTTTCATACACCCTTCATAATAGCACATATCTGTGTATGTATGCATACATGCAAGTATGTGTGTGTGTATATATATCTATCTGTATCTATCTATATCTTTATCTATTTATCTATATATATATCTACTATTGGAAATAGGAAAAGAAATGCAGACTTAGGTCAGTAAAAGATTTAGGTAAGATTCAGACTGTCCATTGCTGTGTTCCAGGACACATCCCCCATCCCCTGGGAAGACCTCCCATGTGGAGGTAATTTTCCTGTGTCCCACCTGGGGCACAATACATGCTTCTGCTGTGGGTGCACCTTAGTGACTAACCTGAATGATGTTCAGTAGAGTGGCTTCTGGGGATCCCTGTGTTAGGCAGCACCTTTCCCACACATTGTGCAGGGAGATTTGGTGATTAACCGAAGGCTGCAAGTTATGCTGTGCAACCACAGGTGAACTCCTGGCTCAGCCTCCTTTTGTGGGGTCCACCTTCAGGGGAGGAAGGAGCTCCACAGTTAATCAGACTTCATGTGAAGCTAAGTTTTGGACTGGAGCAGAGAAATCTTGCATAAGAAATAGGTGGAGAGAGATGAGCCTGCAGAGAGGTGAGTGCAGGCTGTGGCTGCTCCCTGGCAACTCACAGCCTTTAATTCCTGGAAGTCTGGCGCTGTGAGAAGGGTAGGGCTGAACCTGCCTACTCCCAGATGCATATGCCAGCCTGAGAATGTTTATTGTCAGGTCTAAATAATTAGGCAGAGCCAGACTGACTTTAGTGGTGTGTTGACCCTGTCTGGATGCCAGATGCCCACCAAAGTCACTGTATCACAGCTCTCCTCAGCTGGGCTGGGGAAAGAAAATACAACAAAAGGTTCATGGGTTGAGGAAAGGACAGGGAGAGAGAGATCACTCACCAGTTACTGTCATGGGCAAAATTTGCTCAGCTTGGGGAAGATTAATTTAATTTATTGCCAATAAATATAAGACCAGGATAGTAAGAAATAAACCGCAAATCTTAAAAACATCTTCCCTCCACCCCTCCCTTCTTCCTGGGCTCAACTTCACTCCCAAATCCTCTACCTCCTCCATGACAGGGGCACATGGGGATGGGGAATGCAGTTAGTTCATTACATGTCTCTGCTGCTGCTTCCTCCTCACACTCTTCTCCTGCTCCAATGTGAGTTTCCTCACACAGGCTGCATTTCTTCATAAACTGCTACAGAGTGGGTCCCTTGACCTCCATGTGGTCTGTCCATCTGCTGGCAGCTGAACAAAAGGGTGAGCCTAACATCCTGCAGGATACACACCAAAGGCAGGCTAGGAAATTAATGCCTTTCTTGAAAATGTGTTTTGGCCCACACCGGGAAATATCTTTATTTGTGGACAGGTGCCTATGGTCTTAAAACTGGATATTGGCTAACTAGAAAGAAAATCTTTTCCCTGTCATCCCAAAAAGTCTAAAACCCAGTATATTATTGGGAAATTTCATAACTGCTTTCCTGTTCCCTGTAGATGTGGATCTGCAAAGATACTTAAACTAGAAAAACTTGTTCACATTTAAAAATGTGGCTGAACAAGACAGACATTGTTTAGGATGCACCTTGAACAGACAATAGGCCACTTCTAAGAGACACCTATTTCACTTGTCTGAACCTGGCTTTAATGTTAGTGTTAATCAGTTGGTTTAGTCACATTTTCTTAAATGACTGCACATCATTTGAAGTCTTCATTTATTTACTTCATGTCTTCACTTATTTTGCTTCATCAAATCCCAGGATAAACCTGAGATCTCAAGACAATGAATGTCAACATCCTATAGCACCCAGTACAATATTTCACTTGCCTTCTGCACACTGGTATTTCACATGTCACTCATGCTGTATGTGCACCTGAACCCATTAGGTTTGATTATAAATTGTTGGTTGATAGAAAATTATATTCACAGCCATTTACTGAGTGTAATTACTCAGCAGGAACCATCAACCTGAATCAATTATCCAAACTCTAAGAATATTTCCCTGAAGATTCTTGGAAAAGGTGGGAGTAAATGTCATGAGTGTCAGTGGTAAAAGAAGATATATGGGCTACATGGGGATACTTCCCCCAACATTTTATTTTTTACATTCAGCTGTAATAAAGCGTAACTTTTAGTTTGAAAATCATTAATTTAAATTTAAATGGAGTTAAAATACAGTTATTTGAATAATTACTTGGTAGTCTACTGAGCTATCAAAACACGTACGCCATGGTGTATTAGGAAAACAGACCTGACGTTATGACTCTTTCCATCAAAGCACTCAGTTCCAAGAGAACATGTTTGGGGTCAAAGACTGACTGAGTTAAATAGTGCTTAGACACAGAACAACTCCTACCCCACAGGCTGTACACAAGGTTTTTCAGAGATATCTGAAATAAATGGGAATTAGATGACAAAGTATTTTTCAAGTTATAGCCCAAGTCATGCAGAAAAGCCACTGCTGGCAGAGCCAGAGCCTGGATACGCTACAGGCACGTCTGCATGGATGAGCAGGCAATTGCACCCTGTTCTCGTTGGTGATTTCATTACCCAGCTCTTGGCAGAGTTTATCAGCATGTGCTGTGTTACAGGCTGATGGGACCATTCAATTTCTGCACGCCTGAACAGTGTGGGTGCAAATTAGCTCTAATCCAGAAGTAAATTGGCTCTGATAAGCAGTGCAGTGTGTGGTGAGCTTGTAAAGCCACTAGACAGGAAGGGCCTTGAATCTGTTTCTCAAAGAGGGAAGGCATATATGTTTTTCTAGAGGTGCAACAAGCCTGTATCCCTTTAAATTAATATATTTTAAAATAATTTATTTAGTTTAAGCTCCTTTAGTACTCAGTGAGGAGAGACTTGTATCTCCCAAGATTGATCTGTGACACATATATTAGATTACTTAGACCAGAAGAAATTAATCTATGTTAGTGACTCTATTTATCCTGTAGAGAGAATCTGAACTAATCTTTCAGTTGTCTACAGTTAGCTGGCATAAAATCCATCCCACATTTGAGAGTTCAGATCATTTCTAAATGTCAGTTCCACAGGCACAGGAGTTCTGTGGTCTGACCACTCTCTCTGTGTCAGGTAATCAAGGGTATCTCATGCAGCACCAAGCATCGCTTGTGGGGCAGCTGCATTTGAGTGTATGTCCATAGCCATGGGGGCAGGAGGCCAAGAACAAGCAAGCCATAGCTGTAAACATTATCAAGGAAGTGTCAAAGACTCATGACATCCACTCTTGGCTAGTGGTTCAATGGAGTTGCTTCTTGGACCCAGGTCTCCCAAAACACACACCTGCTGTAACTCAGACAGTGGGGAGGGTTGTGTCTCATTTAAGGCTGCTCTGCACACATCGGTTCTCTACACAAACTCCAGATCAAGGGGAAATGATCTGAGTTTACAGACTAATTTTCACTTTGGAGTCTTGTGACTCAGCTTTGATGTGGCTGAGTGATGAGTGTTGTCTCTGCTTCAGCAGCTCCATAAGTCTGCCCTGGTCTGCCCCAAGCTTCCTCTGACACAGAGCAAGAGTGTGCCTTCCTTGTTTACTCAGAAATGATTAGAAAATTCATACACTTTCCAGTGATTTCTGTTTTCCTGAAAAGACTTCTGAGATCACTCTGTGCAGAGGCCAAATGAAAGAAAAGCCCACTATCAACTCTCCCATGCTTTCTGCTCCTCTGCTACATGTAAAAAAGAATTTTTAATAAACAAACCAAAAAGGACATTAGCTATATACAGCTGTCTTTTGGGACAGTTTCAATTGGCTATATAATTACTTAGTTTAATTAATAAGATGCCCACAGCTGGGATTCTTTTGAATCCGTCCTCTTTTCTAAAGTGTTTAACTCTCCTTCCTCCATTTCCACTCCTTTTTTTTCTTATCCTGCATTTTCCACCTTCACTGCTGTTTTCTGCCTATTTTTCATAGGCAGTACACAGGCAATCTGCCATACTGCTCCATTGTTAGCGTGGTCCCTGGCATAATTTTTCCCAGGCTAAAATCACTCTTTGAAGCAATTCCCTTCATGCATCAGGGGTTATCACAGACCAAAGGCTGCCCAACAGGCAGCTGGAATCCAACAACTCTGGTTTGCAGGTTAGAGATTAGCCATAAGGGTGTGAGGCAGTCTGTGCCACTCACTCAGCTCCCAGGCACTGATCCTTATCTTCAGGAGCAAATGGAACTGATGTCTAAAAGACAGGAATTGCATTCCCATGCAGTGCTCTATTTGCTGCCTGTCATGAGAGCCCTCCCAGGTACCACCGGGGAATAGGAAGTGGATGAATAAATTGTCAGATGTTCAGGTTACCAGGTAACTCAATCTTAAGGAGGATTAACAATTATTTCTGCTATATGTTGCTATTAAATTAGAGCACATCTTTTCAAGTTGGGGAATTTCATAGGATTTGGGTAGACCTGACTGCTCCTTAAGATTTACACTGAGCAAAGCTACTATTTTCTTCTTTATGGATGGAAGTGTAAATTAAGCAAATTGTCTGAACTTCTGATAAACTTATAGGCTCACTTTTGCTAACATTTTAAGAAAGAAAGCAAATCTAGGAATTTTCAGTCCTTTATGATAACTTTTCTGGCTACTTTGTTTTGAAAAGTAAGAATACTCTTCTTCATATGCTTATTCAGTTAAAAAATAACTTGATCAGGATCCTTTGCTCTTCTTCCTTCTTTATTTCACCTTTTCACTAAAAAGTATAGTTGAATGAAATCTTGGCAGAAGAGAACTAGTAAGCAGAATAAAGGAGATGTAAGAGAAAGCGTGACGCTCATTTACAATCGTAAAGTACTGCCAGCTTCTTCCATTTTTACAAAAAGTAGAACACAGCAAGGACCAATTTATAAGAGAAACCTTAAAACATGCAGGCAGAAAATTATTAAGTGGCTGTGTATCAAAGTCCATTCTTATTCCCGACAGAGGAAACCAGACGACAAGCCAAGCTGCTTATTGTCCCAGAAATCATGCTCTGTTATCAGTATTTCCACAATCATTGCCTGCAGCTGATGTTAAAATGATGTCAGAAAAATAATGGGTGAATTTTTCAAAGTGGAGTATGAGATGCACATGCATACAGCCCATTATTTTTGAAAAGACGTGTGTGCACTGCAGGACCTACATTTTACTGCCAAAAACTTGCCCTGTTTTTGTAGTATGTCCACTTTACTGAAGTGCATGAGCTGCTATAAAGCTTAGACAGGGGTTTTATAAATGATGAGGTTTTGCATGACTTTGGGGAAGTGACTCTTTTTCCAGGTAAAGCGTGAGAAATTGTGGCTGCTGTGAACATTTTTCCTCAGTGCCAAGCTGAGGGAAGAGTCCTTTTGGGGCTGCTGGGTGAGCTGATGTAGAAAATGAGCTGGCATGACCAACATTGTTAATTTCCACCTGTCAACCACCTGCTTACTACTGAACACTTATTATTTAGGCAGAGATGTAAACCAAAACAGACCCCTTTCATGAGGGTTATACCAAGGTGTAAAGTCCAAGCTGCCCAGCAGCTTTCTGGTTACATTTTGTATCACACTCAGTGTGAGTCCTTTCGAATCCTCACAGTCCAAATCCTTCTGTTCTTTCTAGAACATGTTTCTCTGCATAAAAACACTTAAAAATGTGAGCAACACAGGGATATAGTCTGTACTTATTCCACAGTAAGCAAATCTTATTGCCACAGTTAGACTCCAAAGTCGCATTAAGTTTTCCTTTTTATACCTTTTGACTGGAAATAAAGGAGATGGGTGGGGATCTGGTTCACAGAGCTCCAGATTGCCACAAATTTTACAAATTATTTGGGCTGAGCATTTCATCTTTCTTTTGTGTGGAACCAAGCCTTGAAGCCAGTTTCAGTAACAGCTGCTAACTACGTCCATTTCCTTAGGAAGCAATTTCTGAACCATTTGGTGAAACAGTGCTTAGTTATCACTCAAACTAATTAGTTGTGTTCAGGGACAGGCAGTGGTGGTGTGGGAATAATTAAAGAGTCACCACCTTGTGAAAGAAATTGTGTTCACCACTTGTGATTTATTCTTCTGGGCCTGTTTTGGTTATGTTTGCATACAAATTTGGATGCATCATTACCACAATGAATAAAAATTGAAATTGGAAACAAACAGTGGGCAAGAGTAGTGGGTACAAAACTGACACCTTGCCTGCCCTCAGTGCTGAGATATCTTACTCCATCCTTGGCTATCTCGGCAACTTGCTCCCATCTTGGCTGGGCATGCTGGGTGTCCCCAGCTCTGACAGGATCCCTGCGAGAC
The DNA here is from genome assembly GCF_017639235.1 of Corvus kubaryi. Taxonomy (NCBI): domain Eukaryota; kingdom Metazoa; phylum Chordata; class Aves; order Passeriformes; family Corvidae; genus Corvus; species Corvus kubaryi. The sequence goes on from NW_024582073.1 coordinate 19,696,315, forward strand.
ATTGCTACTGTTGGGATCTTCTTACTTTATGGAGTCCCTCTACAGAATTGTACCACCCTGTAAAAATTATTTGGATGAAAGTTTTTCAACATTATAATATTCAGCTATTTTAGTTATATGGCATAACTTTCACGTTTGTATTTTCTCTGACCAGGATATAACAAAATAGTGCCTATCTCTGTCCCTTTCTGGCTTCTTTTAAGTCCTTCAGAAAATGTCATTGCTAGATCTTTTCTATTGAGAATGAAAAGTTTCTAGTGCTGTGTTATTTGCCAACTCATTCTAAAAATATGGGATTTGGACATTAGGACATTCACTGCGTTTTTAAAATCTCCTCGTGACTTCTGTATCTGTGGTCTCGTAGACAAAACACATGACATGCTCAGACACATGTAGATGAAACAGTTCCTTCCTGAGCACAGTCATTCCTCATGACAGATCAGTCTCTGATTCAGATGTGTTCAGAATTAGCCTTATAGCAAGGCCATCTGCACAAGCCATCAGCATTACTTCTGTGTAGATGCTAAATCATACAACTGAGATGGTTTTCTGACTATTTAGCAAACTGTCCTCCAGGATTCATGAATTTCAAAAAGCCAGCATAGACATGCCTCATCTCTTCTGATCTCAGACCCCCTCCCTTGTGAAAAATAACTGGGATAAATATTCCACAGATTTATCTACTCCTCAGGACTTATCCCAAGGGATGTAAAAGTTGTCATTAATAGGCTTTTTTTCCTACAATAAAACTACAGTTTCTAAAGTTCATTTTATTAAGCTCTTCTTTCCCCCAAACCAAAAGCAAAGCATCCATTTTCTCCAGCAAAGTGTTTGAAATATCAAGAGACCAAGGTAAAATGCTAAATATAGAAAAGGCAAAACAAATCCAGTGCCCACTCAGACTGTTCTGTTTCCTCCACACCTAGGACACTTGATTTGCAATATTGGCGAACTCACTTGCAGATTTTCCATAGTCAAAAGAGTTTCCTTTACGATGTGGTAAGTGTGAGAGTCTCAGAGGAGGGGCAGCTCTGCCTGGCTTGAGGTCTCTTTTGCCAGTAGAAGGTCTCTTTTCTCCTCTCAATGGCTGCTGAGAGCAGGCTCACCCTTTGAAACTCCTTGTAGTTCTGAGGCTTCAGTTTCACCCTGACAGCCTGGCAAGGCCCACTGAGGAGTGCATCAGCTGCACAAAGGTGTTACCATGCACTGAGCAAACAGATGAGTGACAGGCAGTGTAACAGCCTCTGCATGGCTGTCAAACACAGCAACTATGTTTTGCAAAGCCTGATGCCATTGCTCTGTACTGATATAGCAGTTTTGGACCTAGAATTTTTCCCTCTCCTCTGAATTCCCTTCCACTGATCTATATCAGATTCAAGATCCAGCATCAGAAATCAATGCTGCAGGAAAGTTACTGTAATATCTGAGTATTGAGAAAATGAGAACCTTAAAAAGCAATTCATGGCTCACACAGGCTCTTCCTCTTTACCAGAAATACTGACAAAGGCAAGACTTGACTGGAGGTTCCGTTACTGTTCTTGCTTCATTCCTGTAGTGGCTGGTACAGCCTCCTTCTTCCTCGCTGCTGGAGAGGAGTCTGTGCAGTGCGCAGTGTCACACACTAGCAATATTGCACAGATCGATGGCGAAGGGAAGGAAAACTCTTTGTTGGTTCAGCAGAAGCACTCAGCATAATTGCCTCTGAGACTACTTATGTATTTGCACAGAACTGTCATGGAATAAATGTAACAGAAACTGTTCAAACTCATTTTCATCCTCCTTTCGCTGCAGGTTTTTTTTGTTCCATATGACTGTCCACTAGAACCACTTGTTCACTTTTTCATTCATAGCTGGCCATTTTATTATTTATTCTTAGCCAATAGTATTCAGCATAGGAACATCTGAACCTGCTTCAGATCCACCACAAAGTCTCTGTCAAGCCATTCATTCTCCCTGGGCCTTTATCCAGTTATCACAGCCTGTCGCTGCATCAGCTTAAAGGCAAGATAAGTCATTCACTGGAAAGCAGCTTCCTACAAGTGATTTATTGCACTAGAGACATTTTTGAACAGAATGGCCCAGACTGCATTTATTTTGCCATGATTACAGGAAACATGTCAAGGTACTCACATTTTTTAAAAGCTGAGAACATCTGACAGAAAAGTGCTCCGGGTTTGACACCAAAGAATCAAGAATGCACCAAAAAGAGAGAAATTTCACTTCTGTAACTGTCTAATATTTTAACTGAAGAGACTGTGCACACACATTTCTTTGTGTCTTGACCTGAGTCTGCAGTTTTGAGCTAGAGAGAAATACAAACCAATTGCCTTATTTTATTTTTTCTGAAACTGCAGTGGTTTGGGAGGAGGCCTTATTCTTAGCAAATCTGCAATTTTGACAGTTATGTTGAATCTGCAACTTCTCATTCGTTGTCATTGGACTTATCCTACTAAGCAGCCTAAAGACAAACTTCAATATTCTTCTTCATCTAGAGAACAAAGCTGAGCTGTAAGCAATTCCCTAGTGCTCCCAAGTTTGCTACTGGGTTTCATTAAATGTTTGTGATTTTGGTTCTGGCCTGCCATAGTTGTAGCAGTCTTTTTCAGTTCAAGATTTTATTTTCCATCCTAGCTTTTAGCCAGTTTTTTCTCTTTATTTTTGTATTTTTATATATTCAGTAATGCATACATGCATAATTACACATGCAGTATAATTACATTTTTCTTGATTATACACACCACCTTCTTTTCTAATAATCACAGAGACCAGACTGTAATTCCCTGTTTCATTCAGGCCTGTGAGACACAGAGCAGTACTTAGAGACACAAAGTTCTCAGCTTCCATCATTTTAGACAGCAGCTGCCTTGACAGCTGATGAGAGAAGCTGAGACACAGAAAAGTGCTGCAATTTGTCCACAGAGGTGGAAACAGAATAAAAATCTTCTGATTCTTAGTCCAATTCCCCAGCCCCAAGAGACCATTGGTAAGCAGGTTTTTGTATGCCCACAGTAACTAAACCCCTAGAGTGAAATACTTAATGTAATTTTAATAACTTAATAAAGTTATTGATAAATTATTAAATAGTTAAATACCAGTTAATTTTTTACCTCCTCATCAGGTTAATAACCTATTGCTTACTTCGATAGTTTGAAATATGGGTAGTGAATCTAGATACAGAAACAGAAAATGTCTGAAAAGGGAATTCAATGAAGCACTGCTAAAACAATGTATTTCTTTAGCACTTCCAAATCCCCATATTCTGTTTCAATAGTAGACCTGGGGAGTAGGAACAGTATAAAAGAAAATAATGGAAATAAATCACCATTATTAACCACCTCTGTAGAGAGTGAAAAAATTGAGCCTGGCCAGAGGTATCTTTTGAACTCAGTATGGGTTTTATTTCTCTCCTTTTTACACTGTCCTCCTTACATGCATGCTGCCTTTGTGCCAGTTTGAGTGGTTCTCAGAAAAAAAAAAAAAAAATTGGTGTTTTCTTGCTTCATGTTGTTATTGAGAGAATTCTTATTTTCCTTTTAAATTGAGCAGTGCAGTAACTGCCTTCTTTTTCAGCTTTCTACAAACAAAGGAAATATACAGTTTCAGGGAGAAAGCACCTGCATGTCTTAGACCAATGCAATGATTCCTCAGATCTCTATAGAGCCAAAATTTGTCTCACTCCACTATTTAGCAGTTTGCAAGGTTTGCCACCCACACTTTGCAACATGAGTTTCCAAGCACTGTAGTCTTTTCTTTCGATGCCTACAAACACATTAGTCTTGTACCAGTAGCTCAGATCCTGAGATGTTTCAAGTCTCAAGTCGAGCTCTATTGCTCTCCTGGTAGTCTCTTGGATCTTTTTTGAAGGTCTTGTTAAAAAACCCAAACCAACGAGCAAACAAAAAACACCCCAAACCAACAAAAAAACTAAGTCATCAAATTTGCTGTCTTCCACGGTGCCAAGACAGTTTGAAGAATAAGTTACACTCTCCATTCAGCTGTGCAAAAATTATAATTTTCTTAGAGTCCTTGGGTGAAAATCCATTGTCTTGATGCTTTGCCAACATTAATTTAAGCAACAGGTTCTAAAGCTCTTTCACTGATGGTTTAACTGGAGATGATGGACAAATTTGTCATAAGGAAAGGAATCTTCCTAAGCGCGTTTGTTGTGGACATTAGTGAAGATAATTCATAGGCTTTTCAGCTGGGGACTCGTATCTTCTGTGCTATCCTCTAATAAATCCTACATTGACCTCTAGACTCAATGGTAACCATTGGATTTCTGATGCAATTGAAAAAATTCACCATTAGGGTAAATGCTCTTAGAAATTTGTTCCTCTGATTTGTTGTTTTCATTCTGCCTTACAGCTTTTCATTTAATGTGTCTGCCCTTTTAAACTTAAGTTTTTGTACAGTGTTCCCATATTTTTTGCTTTAATAGCCTCCTCTAGTCCTCTGTTTAATTAAAGTATTTTCATATCCATTCACATTCTCTTCTGAGTGTTCACTATGGTGTCTCCATATTCTTTACGCCACCTGGAAGTATTTAAGGATTTGAAATTGATCATTTAAATTTGATTTTTTCATCCTTTTCCATTAATGATTATTTTCTAGGTATTCTATATTACTTTCAAAGCTGGGTTTTTTTTGGAGTATAGCATATATACCTTTTATAATCACTGTACCAAAGAGCTCTTCCATCGTGTCTCTGGTGCCAAGTCTTGGTGCCATTTTCAGGAGTACTATTTCCCATTTTGAGAAAAGAAGCAGTCAGAGAAAAGTTCCTTCAAAATAGTAGCTGTCCATGCTTCAAAAAAAAATGGTCCCTACCATGTAGCTTCCCTGTGAGTCTTTCCATCTCTCCTGAAAGTATTTACACAGTGTTTGGAGGAAAACACTGAATATGACATGAATCACAGTAAAATCACAGAGACTGCTACCACTGTTGAGCAGAAATGCTGAGAAGCTCTATGATAACACAGTTGGTGAGGACTGCAGATGCTTCTAGGGCTGTTGCTGTTCTCTAGAAAGTGATGTCAAAAAAAGATAATGTTGCAGTCTTTAAACATAGGATTTTGTTGCCATTGTTGCTTGAAACCACTTATGAGGCTTTGATAACATATGAAGTAATTACAAGAGGAGTACTGAATATGCTTTCATCTCATGGTTTTTTTCTCTTTTACTGATGAAGGTCACTGATAACTTTGTAGGACAACAGAGGGGAGCAGCTGTTGTGTGCCCAGTCAACAGCTTTCATCAGCCTCCAGCTACCTGGAGGTTTTACCAAGCTACAGCCTGAGCAGAGGTGCTAAAGCCAGGGAAAGCACTCTCCTCTGCTGGCTGTTTATGGTAGGCTTGAAGTGGAGCAGGATTTGTCCAAGACCTAACTTCACATATTTAGGAGGAAGCAATCATCAGTGTTTAGAGGAAATGGCAGCTATAAAGCTCAAGCAGTTAATACGGGTGAAATGCTGCAGGAATCTGTTTTATACCCAGGTGTACGTGGCCATCCACAGGGCAGGCAGCAGCTGTCCTTCTGCTACAGCTACCTGCACATGACAGCTCTATCAATGTTTTTAACCTCTGGCAGATTAAGAAGACAGCAGGATCAAAGTGGACAGACTTCCAGCATTGACAGCAGAGCATCCCTTCAGAGCCATGAGAAACTCCAAGACGGGAGGAACAACAATTTGCTGGGACACGGCTGCACCAGAGGCTGCAGCAGTTAGTGAGCCACGGCCCCACACGCTTCCTCAGCAGCAGCGGGAGGGGAGGTCCTCTCTGCACCCCCCCTCTTCTGCACCCCTTGGGTCCTGGGACACCTGACCCCTCCAAAAGCCGGATCCCCGACCAAGGACAAACCCACACAGCACACTGGCTGAGATTTTCCACATACAACTCTGCTCTTGAATCTGCCACTGGAAAAATGACCATCAGCAACAAAATACAGTTTTTTAAGTAAGTGTGACTTTTGTTTTCAAAATCCTGGAAGAAAACTTGAAACAATTCATTAGGCAGCCTCTCAAAGATTGCCACATTCCTGGATATTTGCAAGAGACAACATTATATTGGGGCCAGCTTTACCTTGAAGGCTTTACATTACCCCAAATCCCTCCATTAATTAAAATGGTCCAGTTTGGAATTTTGTGAAACTGCTGCACACAGCTGTTTCTAAGCACCTGCTGTTGAGTTTATAACAGATGTACATGATGTAAATACATGAATGTAGTGTCAAATGGGCCAAACACTGAATAATTTCATTTAAATACCTGAAACTCATTGAAAATGTTGCAGTGTGAGTGTATTCACATTGTTCTTTAACATCCTGTGTTCTGCTTTGTAGTAAAAGATGTGACCCTGGCCAAGTCAAAGTTTTGCTAGTGACTTTAGTGGATGCAAGATCAGACACATTAGTTATGTATGCTAACCATGGTAAAGAAAGACCTTTTTCTTTGTACCAATAGGCTGACTGAGCCAGAGTTAGTAAGGAGAGCTAAAAACATTAAGAATTTGCTCAGATCCATAGCTAGCTGTTATAAAATGTGAAGAAGTTACATGTGTCTCTATTTTCACGGATCTATTCCGGATGAAACTATCTTGAATAGAAAGAAACATAATTTAGTCAAAATATTGCTGACATGAAATCCTTTTATTTTAAACAGCACCCAAAATTCCAAACATTTATGGCATTTTGCAACTTGTACATCCACATTTTGATAATAAATGCATGTTTATTCTCTCCTATTGTGCTTCTATTTTGAAGGGTTACCACTTGCAAGCAAATTTCATTTCAGCCTTTTAAAAATAAGTAAGGTTTTTGGAAGTGAAAAACATTTGAAATAATCTATTTTTACTGCATTGTTCCCATTCTATCTTTTACAAAGTTCTTTGTAATTGAATATATTTTAAAATTTTGTTTCATGTTATATTTTGGTCACAATTTTTTGCAAATACAGATTTTTATCGCTCCACGAAATGGTGTTCCTATCAACAACAAGCAGTTTACAAATGTACAAAGATAAAGATTTTATGTCTGTCATGAGCATGATGTTGGTCTACTTGCTTAATTTGGTCATAGACTGGAATAATCATAGGATCAAGCAAAGGAGCAGAATTTTTCTGGTCATAAGAGGACAGATTTCATTGCCCAGAATAAACTGTTTCATATCCATCCTTTCTTATAATGACCTTTTTCTTTTTTTTTTTTTTTCTTGACATTGGTTTCCCTTGGGAATGACCGAAGGGGATAAGATTTCACATAATTTCTGGAAACACCTGTTGTTCTGTTCCAGTCAAAATTCATTATGATCCTGGACCTCGATCTGGATGTGAAAGAAAATCTTTTATTTATTTAAGTAATCCTACAGAGATTAATGTTACTGGGTAAATATCGTAAGCAAAATTTTGCAAGATCCATGATGTATCAGACGATATAGATTAGAGACAGAGAGCGTTTATAAGGAGAACCAGTAATTTAGTGAGATTTTCCATGTAAAATTTTCCAGCTGGAAAACATGGGGAAAAAAGGCAATTGCACATTTTATTCTTTTTCTGTGGTTACAGTTATTTTGAGCAGAAGAGTTACTCCGGGTGATTTTGTACATCAACCACACAGGATGCCACTGTGCTAGCACCTTAGCTGAGGCTAGGAAGGCATTTTTGAAGTGAATGTCTCAACCTTACAGCCTTACTGCATTTTAGTACCTATTGCAGCACCCAAATCAGAGGCTTTTTGGAGGATACAAAGTCAGAAGATGTGTTCCGAGAGAGCACTTACTGCCATCTGCCCAGCCCTGGGCCTGTAGACCACAGGAACAGGTAAGAGAAAATCTGAGATGGAACTTCCCCAAATGTAGCTCATGTGGATGTCAGGTCAGCAGAGCCCCTCCTGTCCAGCTGCACTGCCAGCTAATGCACACACAGCCCCCAAGAAACCTGGGCTTATAGAATGAGAAGTTTATAGAATGGAAGATCTACATATGCAAGAAGATCATCGGTGACTGCATCAAAAATTGGAGGAGTTTACTGCAGACAGAATTTAATTAGTAGCAGGATTCTACCAAATATTTGCAGTCCGATCTGGCTGTTGCTGGATGTCTTTGCCAGTGCTTTACTAAGCTGTTTTTGAGAGGAGCCTGGTTATTCAATAGATTGCATCTACTTAAATATATTTGCACAGAGTATTGTGCATGAATGCAAGCTCGCTCAGACACTTTAATTTCACGCTTGTGGCCACATGATCATTTCTCAAACAACTGTACTGCTTGCAAAAAAATGAAATCATGGCACCAATCAGCTTTATCCGTAGTCCATGGCACTTCCACTGACTGCAAGCTGTACCTTATGCTACATATAATTATTTATGTCAACTTATTACACAGATCAGTGAATGCCCTCAGCTATACCATGGAGACCCAATATTGAATCAAAGAACCATGGAATGGTTTGGGTTGGAAGGGACATTTAAAGGTCATCCAGTTCAAGTCTCCTGCAGTGAGCAGAGACACCTTCAACTAGATCAGGTTGCTCAGAGCCCCATCCAATATGGCCCTGAATGCTTCTAGGGATGGGGCTTCCACCACCTCTCTGGAACACCTACACTCTTATTTCATCTTTTCTTTCAACCAACATAGCTGTAAGGATCTGTCTTGCCTTGGGAAGCTCTGATAATGGTGCAGAAGAACATGAAGAGAGGTTATTCTTAATAGAATATGATTTGTGGGGCCAGAACACATATGACAAGTGAAGTCACAGAGCCTGGGAACACGCCTGAGAAATGCTTGGCTGAGACTTGTCTGTCCTACTTTAGACATAAGAAAAATGAATTAGCCAGATCCAGGCTCAAAAATAGAGATGAAAAAAAAAAAAAATGCTTTTAGGATGTGGTGCACTTTCCCTGTCTTGACTGTCTGTTTTAGCAGATGGTTCTCCCTGTGGCTCTGCCTCCATGGAGTACAACATCAGTGCACACAGCCCAGATGTGGACATGCACATTGTGCACTGACATTTAGTCAGATGAATCTTGTTTGTGATGGCACAGACAATTTGTCAAGTTGCAGTCCAATCCTTATGAAAAATGGGAGAATTTGTGATCTATTCAATGGGAGTAAGAGAGGTTTAAACAGTTTTCATCCTTAAGTGCAGAAGTGGTATTAGAGGAAAAAAAAATACACAAACATACTCTTGTCTTGGATTCCAGCAGAAATGAAAATAGGGAAGTCCTAAATAAGACATAGAAGGTTTTTACAATATACTCAGTGAGATGGAGAACAAAAAGAAAGCAGGGCAGTCATAAAATCAGAAGAAACTCCTTGGGACACATTTATTCTATACAACTTTATTGTCTTGCAAAAGCAGACAGTGATCTGGACTCCCAAAGTCCCATCTGGTTTCACCAAGTCATTTAAAGGATAAAAATATTTTTTCTCATTTCTGTTCCAGGGAAGAGAGAAAGAAGTCTAACACAGCTGGAAAAGCAGTTTGCTGCTACCACAGTTTATTGCAGTGCCTCTTGCTCTGTGGTGTTGCAGTTCTGATCATACATGCACATTCCCACAGCATCACTCCACATCAAACTCTGCCAGATTTACCTTCTGTTCAGTTTGCTCCTTCTACATTGTGTATTAAATATTGGCACAGTACTGTAAATGTTTAATTACCAACTGTCATAAAGCACAAATGGCTCCTTTCATCTGTAGTCTTGACAAAAATGATTAATGTAATGTTTCCAGAAGATTTTCCTGTAGATTTGGGGGAATTGGAGGGTTGGTTATAGGTCTTGGTACATTATTCAAAATGACAGCTAAGTACATTATAGAGGAAATAATAGGCACTGATCCATCCATTCCATTTATTTAGATGTTTTCAGCTTGCAGGAACATGTGATCACAATTTCAAACTTATTTCTGACAGTTTAAACTAAACCTAAATATTGGTGTAATGGGGTGTACTGAGGAGCTGAAGTTGGCTGAATCAGACCCAAAGCATTTGGCTGTTTTGCACATGGGTAGGTATGCCAACACTTCTGCTATGAAAAACATGACTGCCAGCTTAGGAGAAGCTTAGAGGTTTTGGACAGGTACATTTACACTTTTGGTGGGAGCTGGAAAGCAAGGAGATATTCAAAGTGTATTAATAAAAAAAGCTACATAATAGGCTGCCTCACTGCTCTAGCACCTGCCCCGAGAGAAGACCAGGAACAAGCCACTGTCCTGCAAGTAATCTCCATTATTTCTATATTTGACCCAGATTCCGTCCATGACAAAGTGAGTCCATCTATGCAGACTCTGATTAAGAAGCAAAGGAAGGCAAGACCCACCTGTCAGCTGTGCTGGGCTGCTCAGACTCTGCCTTCCAGCGTAGCGAAAGGGACAACAACTTCTAGCACCTGCTGCAGCCAAAGTCATCAGTCCTGCTGGGGAAAGCAGGAATTACTTTTTCCTACACATCAGTTGCAGTTCAACCCTTAGCATGTGCTACCAACACGTCCTGTGATAAATTTTGAATGAGGGATATGTAATGCTTTTAGAGATCCTTCTGCTACCACACAAAAACTTCCATGATATATTGGTGTGATTTTCAAACAGGGCCTTGTGTTCTTCTACTGGAGAGCATACTAGTAGCTAAATGACTAATTTCTTATGCACATTGTGCTTCATCATCTCAGCTTTCATCAGAGTAGTTACTTGTGTTTATCTGTATTTTAGTGATTGAATCAGCTATGCTCTGGCCGGCAGGGAATAATGTTTTGGTATTTTTAGCCTTCATTTAGCAATGCAAATGAACTTCCTATAATCATGTTTGTGAGAAAACACATGGTACAATCAGAACCTCAGTAATGACTGATATTAGCTATGCTCTATACATCAATGAAATTGGCTCAGAGTCACAAACTCCCTTTTTTTGTCCTTTTTAATTGGAAAGGAGGAATGTATCTAATCAATTAAACCATTTTTTTACAAAATTGCCCAACTGTCCTCATGAGTCATCTCAGAGAATCAAAATTATAATATAGGGCAGAAAGCTTTCAATGTTCAATGTTTGTGGGTTTCTTTAAGTCCATTATAAACAATAAAGCAGACATATAAAAACTACTGTAACTTTCAATATCCATTAAAAGAAACACAACTGAAAACAATCATAAAATTCAAGTCCTTCTAAAATGTATACCCAAGAATACAGAGTTATGTAAAATCAGCGCCCTTTAAATGGAATTAGATTTAGTCACAGACACTTTCATGGGCAAAACTATGTCAGAACTAGTGCTCTTGAGAATTTTTTGTTTCTTACTATCCATTGTGCTATAATACAGCCCTGGAATTTTCCCACCATGATAAATTTGTACTTGAAAAAACCCTCTTGGAAGAGTGCTATACAATTTAATTAGTATTTTCTACACAATTTTGTAGTGTGTATAATATTCTCCAGCCTCTGTGCAAAGGTATGGAGGCAATTTTGTTGTGGTTAATTAGTAATGAGAAAATGCTCTAAGTCTGCTCTAAGTCTTGAGTCCTATCATGATAAATGCTATATCCACACATTAAGGTAGGTCAGACACGACTGCAATGAATTTACAATCTGAACTAGCTTTACAAGATACACCTTGAAGCCAGGGATGAACTGGAAAAAGAGTTCAGGGCAGCAGGCAACAGTGAAATCAGCTTAACAAATGTAATGAGCACCCATATAATGCAGATTTATGGATTATTTTTCTACATTCAATTATGTGCAACATCTCCTTTAAGGCCATAAAGTTCCCATTTATATCCAAATGCTCAGACATTACAATCTTGGAGACTACAGAAAGGGCTGGCAGAGCCTGCTGCAGTGACACCAGCAGCTGTAACTGTGCCTTGTTGTTGGTTCAGCTCAGGCCAGTGGGAACACACAAGGCTACTTCTGCTGAGCAGATCATCTGCAGAATCCAGCTGAAGGCAGAGGTGGAGAGCTAAAACAAAGTATGGAAACAGGATGAGAGCTGTCAACAGAGCTGGCTTGCACCCCCTTGGCAAGACCCTGCACCCCCTTGACAGGACCCTGCATGGTTCTCCATAAATTCTGCCTTCCTCAAGGCCTGCCACTGCTCCAGGTGTGGGGTGCAAACATCTGTGAACACTGCAGCACAGAAATCCATCCCTGCTCAACATCGTCCTGACTGACAGAGAACAATCACTGCCCTCCCAAAGTCCAGCCAAACACCAGCCCCAGACATATCCCCAATCCCCACCTCACTGATGACCTGTCATCCAAAAGACCTGGTCTTCCACCTACTCTGTTACTGTTGAGTCACAAACTCCAGGAATTAAAAGTCTTGGAAATGCTTAGACACTGCTGAAGCCCCACCAAGTCCACCGGTGTTTTGAAGTGTTTCCTGTAGCCAGCATTCCTCTTACTTCAGTATTGAGCTTAATGTTACATTTTTTAGAGGTACACATTAATACTGAACAACCAATAAAATAAAGTAAGGCTGCTCATCTTGTATTTTAACATATATTTGAAGAGATTTCTGAAATGTTTTGCCCATCTTATAGGCACAGCTATTTGAGTAAGTGGCATAGCTTCAGTTTTCTGCAAGTGAGAGGCATAACAACCACACAGTCTGGGCAGAGAAATCAGAGAAAATGTATGTAACTGACAGTGTGCTCTCAGATTATAGCACTAACTTGCATTACCTTCTTCTCATTATTTTATTCAAGATAAAGTATCTGCTAAAGTTTGTAGCAGCAATATTGAATCCTACAGGTCAAATTGGGGGAACTGTATTTTAAAAATAATACCATTTCATATTAACAGTTTTTTATTCCACTTTCCTTTTATTTTGAAGACTAATAGGTCCAGACAATTAGCCTTTTCTGGATCCTTCATATTACCCTCACTGTAATTTGTCTCCTCTTTAAAAACACAAATATTCTCCTGGCAACACACACCACAAACATATTTCTGTGTTTTCCCCTCACAGTATTTTCAGTTTTCCCACACAAATGAAGATTTCTGTGTCTCTAAGACATTGTGCTGTCCCTCTCTGGGAAAATCTTCTGTGTGAATTGTGCTGACAGTTTACCATTGCCCTGTCAGGACTGTAAGTTATTGATCTGAGGCTGCCTTATCATATTTAAGATACCTTAAGTTGCTAGTACTTCACACTATCATGTTTCATAATACTGTAGGGTCTTGGGAAAAAGGGAGTTAAAGCTTTTTAGGAGTTTTTTGGGTGTGGGTATGCACTGAAGAGCTAAATGCACAGCAAAGCTCTGAGCTATTTTATTGCATGGATTTACCATATTTGTACTACAGCAAGGTGTTTAAAACTCCCTGAGCTTGCTCCTTCCCACCTTGACCGTGTCAATACTGATTTTCACCTTCCACTCTGTTGTGCTGCCACTCTCCTTGGTAGGACCAAGGTTATTGGTTTACTGAGCCAGTATCTATAGCAGGGACATAGCTCTGCTTTTCTTGAAGAGCATACATATGTATGAACCAATTATTTGAGTGTATTCTTCTCCTTGAAAAATGACTGTTCATTTGTACAAGCTGAGAAGACCAAATTAAGTCTTTTCCATTTGGTACACTTCAAATAAAAACTTTTCTCACTTCCTATTAACTGTTTAAATCAGTTCACAAATGAATGTTACAAGATTTAAAAGGTGTTACCTGCTGAAAATATGCTTGTATTTTTCTTGAAGATATTTATTCCAAAACTCTTTCCATTAAAATAATGCAGCCATCCTTGTGATCTTTTACACTGTGATATGCTCATTGTGTGGCATATACATATTAATCTATACTTAAAAGGAAAGATACTTAGTTCATCTGCCCCATGTACACCAACAGCTTTGGAATGTACATCCCTTTACAAATGACAAGTCAAACATACAGGAAAACATACGATAATAGTTATAACATAGAAAACAGATTTTTCCTGTCAGTGGATGGCAGAAGCCTCAATCTTCCAACCTAAATAATGTGCTTAAGTATAATGAGACGTAATGCAGCCACATCTACAAGTGTGTTCAAAAATAGTCTTGCTTTCTCTCCAGGGATTTGAGAGATGCAGATTTCCTGCCAGAAAAGATAGAAATGTATTTAGAGGGGGCTGGAGAGAGGAGAGAGCTTCTAGGAGACAGAAAAAACACCCAGGCCAACTATTTGGAATTTGATAATGTTTTGTTGTTAAATTGTGTCTTCCCAAATATGGGTGTTTTGCTTAACATAAACCAGCAAGACTAGACATAAAACAAGCATTTAAACATATTTATGTTGCTCCAGCAAGAGCTTATTGTTATCTGGATGTACTGTATTAATAGCAAAAGGGTTTTTTGCAACAAGCTTGCACATGATGAGCTTTCTGTCATGCAATCAGATAAATTTCTATCTGTTTACATCAGAATTCACTCAAGTTTTTTAAACTTCCCTTCTGCATCTCTCCATTTTTTACCACTTTCAATGCCAAAGTGTTAAAGATGATCTTCCTCTCAAGAATTTCCACTTAACTCTGAACTGAGCACCTCTGCTTCCCACCGTGTCTTATCTTCAAGTAAAATAACTATTTATTAGATTTAATGACAGTAATTCTTGGTACTTCAAAGAAAGGTCTTCTTTAACCATACTGAATGCCATTTCTGCTGTGGGGATGTGAGATCATCTTTGGCAGTCCTTTCTAGAAACAGGCTTAGCTGGGTCCTTCTGGATCTTCTGGATACAGAATTATGGGGTAGCTCTAATGAGAGAATGAAGTGGCTAAAATATTCAAGTGCCATGAATTTAGATGCCTAAACCACAGAGCCCAGGGAAATACTGGACCACGTGCTCAGAGCCTGCCCTTTTCTTTTACTTCACAGGGAGACCTCACAGCCCTGCAGGGCCCAAGCAGCTCTGTCAGACACACAGAGCTCACCAGTAACATAAGTCCTAGGTACTGGTGCTTGTTCAAAAGTCCTACCTTTCTTGAGGTAATGAGGTCTCCATCTAGCTCACCTCTACAGTTGTCCTAGTGATAGCATACTCCTAGACCAGCAATTGCCATGACAGCTTAACACTGAGAAAAGTAATCCAGAAAATTGAAAACTTCAGTTTGAAACTTTCCAAAGTCCAGGGAACTTAAAATACGTTCTTCTAGGGGAATGTAGAACAGTAGAAAGAAACATCTTTCTTTTCTTATTTTTTTTTCCAGTCTCTGAGGAATCCCAGGTTATTTTATGAATCTTCAATTCAGGGGGGCAAATGCTATGAAAGAAAACAAAATGTCCTTATACAGAGGACTTGAAGGAGAGCACAATGCATGCTGTACCCTCATAAATACCAACATAAAATTAAGTAAAAAAATCTCTAAATACATTCTGTTCAAGTATCACATCTATATTACTTGCTCTCAAGATCAACTACAGGATAAAAAGTTACTGCTCTCTAATCAGTATTCATATGAAAATATTCAAACTGCAACTCAGAATCCTAAGAGACTGGAATGCTTCACAGTTCCATCTTTTTAAAATGAGAATGAATTCTATTTCAGTGGTAGCTTTGATGTATTTCAGGTTTTCCCACATCAGTTAGAAGAAAATTATGTGCTTCAACAAATCTTAATATCTGTATGTTTTTGGTTTTGTCTTTCACTAGATGACAAATTTTCTTAGATGACAAACATTTTTTTAATGTAAGTTCAACCATTTCATGAAAGCACATTTAAAACATCTGTATCCTGAAATGAGGCTTGGTTTTGAATTTATATTATTCAGAACACAACTACATTGAATGATCCCTTTTGTTGGATGAAGAATATGGCATAGTGGATGGAGTGAGTTTAAAAATAGGTTTTTTACACTAAATGCAACTGGCAAGAGGCTTCATTAACACTCATGCAGAATTTTGTTTTGCCAAAAGAACAGAAGTGTGTATCAGAAGGAAGATGGGGTGCATAAGGCTAAGAAAACTCATTCCATTTGCTGCAAAAACAAATTGGCAAGTGAACACCATTCAGCCAGCCTGTGAGGTAGTCCATCCAAAAAATTTAGAGGAAAGAGAGGAATGTGCAGTGACCCAGAATAAGGAGCACTATGTCCTTCTTTTATCATGAAATCCTGTTACTGAAAAGGTGTCTCCAATGTAAAGGAAGCAAGGGAAGTCACTAGTGCTATTATAGATCTATTTCCACAGAAAGATCAAAGCAGCAACATAAAAGCAAGTGTCAGCTGAAGCATTTTCTTCTACTTTCAAGGTAAAAGGTAAAAGCTGCTGAATGGAAATCTATCAAAATATTTTCTTCTGACATGTTGATGGTAATTATCCTGACTGATACCAACCTTGTTAAATAGTCACTAGTGTCTGCTAGAAAAGTGAAATGTCCCTTCCCACAGTCCACCTGAAGGAAAGATGGCCGGTAACGAAAAATTCAAGTCTTTGCTTTCTACTAAGCATGAACAGATGTATGGACAAACAAAACATGAACAAATGCATAGACAGACATCACTTATACTGGAAATAGTTTTGGTCCCTTGGCTACCACTTCATGTTTTAACCACTCAGTGATTGATATTCTAACCAAGTCTGGTACATGGCTCGAGTTGATTTATTTTCAAGAGATACAGCTTTCTCCACTCACCCCTTGCTGAGAAGGAAGATAGAGAACTGTATTTTGCTATACTTCCCTTTAAGGAATCTGCCTTCACTCTAACACCTTTCTCACCTGCTAACCCCAACACTGCAAACTGATGCAAAGAAATCATCACAGCACAGTTTGGGCTTTTTTTGCAAAGGCACAGTCTAACACACATGGTACCTGAGCACAACCCCAAGTTTACACTGTCTAAAGATTTGGGTAAAACCCAGGCCAAGTGCTCTACAGCCTCATCCACAAGAAGCTCTCAGGATCCCAGTTTATCCTATTCCTGTGATATGCTTTGTATACAATTAAAAACAAGCTACTACAAGCTACCTGGGCAGAAGGACACAGGTCACAGATCTTGCTTGATCCTCTCCCACTGGCATTTTGCATCAAATCCAGTAAAACCCTAAGAAACCTAAACCCAAAATTGTATCAAAACCTTCTTTGGTATGTGGTTCACTCAATGCTGCTGTGATGTGTTTGTGAACTGAGAAAGCTGGAGCAGTACCTGGAGGAGGAGCAAAGGTGGTGGTGGTGGTGAAGTAGAACAGAAAATACCTGGGCTGAAAAGCTGAGCCGGGAAAAGAGGAAGAGAAAAGCAAGGGAAGAGGCTACATTCGGAGATTACACAGGAAGACTGGGCTGGAGGCTGAGACACACCAAGAGATGTGGAGCCTGGGACTGCTGGCAGACCTTGGCCAGGAAGAGGCAGCACAGATGAAGGAGTCCAGGGATGAGTAAGTAAGGGGCGGAAAAGCACAACAAGCAACAGCCTGGAGGGGTTTGGGGTGAAAGTGGATCTGTCAGGCCAGAAAAAATTCTTGTGCAATGGATGGAAGAATTGCTGCCCAGTAGATCATATTCCCCTGCAGAGACTTAATTTTCTACTGTCCCTGGTGTTATAAAATGATGTGAATCTTCCAGCAAAGCATATCTTACCCCTCTGTAGTTTCCCATGGAGAAACAGAGGGAAATAGGGAAAACACAGTCACTGAGAACAGAGGTCTGTGCAAAAGAGCCAGGTCTTTCAGACTTGCTGAGGAAACATGAGAGCAAAGAAGTACTGTATGATTAGAGCTCACCAGCTCCCATAAAAATAATTTCCAAAAGCATTATTTCAGGACAAGAAGGCCTTGAAACAATCAAAGCACTCTCACAGCAGGGACTTTTGGTGGTTCCAAAACTACAGGGCAGGAAAGCTGACACATATGAACTGCCAGGACTCAGGGAGGTGGGGAACAGGCTGGTAGGAAAGGATCCTCTCCGCATTTCATGGAAACCAAGATATTCCCTTGGAAAGTGCAGATTTCTGCAAATCTTCATTACCTGAAAGAATATGTTCTCTTGAAAAAATTCTACCAGCTCAAAGAAAAAAGGGAATCCTGTTTTTCTGGCTTCTTGACAGATTTAGTTATTTACACACAAAAATATTATTATGATATGGTTGTAGAAAAACAGGAAAAAGATAGAGAGAGCCAGGAAAAGGAGGATTAGCACAAGAGCCCACAAGAATAGGTTGGAAGTCCAGAGGCACTTTAGCAGACTCAGTGGAAAAATTCTGATTTTCTTTCCTTTTAAGACCAGCAGTATTTTCTAGAAAGGTTTTATCTCTTCTACAGGGGATTGTTTAATGGCCAGTAATTATGGCCAGTGTTTCTATTATCCAAGTAATGAGAAAAGCAGCATCCCAGATTTATAGCAACAAAGATTTTTGGAACCTCAGTAGGATTTAGATAGAAACAGGATGTGGTAAAGTCCCTTTCCAGTGTCAACATCCTCTCTTCTCATTTGCTTATCAGTGGTAGGGCTTCAGCAATGCATCCCCAGCAAAAACTTCCCTCTATCCATGCTTAATGGCCTTTCCCAGAGACTGGATTAGACAGTCCTCAGGCTGAGGAGAGCACCAAACAAATCCCTTACTTTATGTGAGGTCCCTGATCATGGAGTTGTTGAAAGGGAAGAACCATCTTCACCTTGGAAGAAAAGTTTCAAAAGGAAAGGTCTCATCTGCATGGCAGAAGCACTTGCTCTTGCCTACTTTCATCCCAATGCTACATACCCTGAATGAGAAACACAAATTCATGGGATCCTGAGGCAATCAGAGCCTGTTGAAGGTACTCACTGCTCAGGTGAAGTTCTCTGAAGTACTCACATACTTCAAAAATGTGAGTACGCATTAGTTTTGAATATAAAGGGCAGAAAAGAAATGAGGCTTGCTCATCTTTGATTCCATTTTCTGTCAAGACTGGATGTTCCTAGTTTTTCCTTTATTTGTTTAGGATCATGTATTATTTCAATAGTTAGCATCTGGTCTCAAAAAACCCAACAGAAACCATTTGTAAAAACCAGCAATTCCCAGACTGCAAATGCCATGGGACTTTGGCACTCTGCAACAGAACAAGATTCCACTTCATTAACATATACTGATGGGAAAGGGAAACTGCGAGCAAAAGCAGAGCCCTGTGTCCCTCCCAAGGCAGCAGATGTAGCAACAAAACCAGACTTACAAAATCCCAGAGACCTACTGCACAATAAGGTGCGAGAGTCCTCTGTCTTGTGAAAATGAGCAGTTGATAAACAGTGATTTGGAGCAATTTTCCCCTGAGTAATCAGCAGCCACTTCACCACAGGGATAGGCTGTTGCTGTGCCTCTCCTCAGGAAGAAGTGGCTGTGCAGGCACTCGGAGAAGGGATCAGGCACCCAGCTTCAATGTAACAGGAAATGAGCACTGTGCTGACTGATGCCATCAGACCCTAAGTAAAGCAGGAGTACAGGATTTTTCATTCTCATACTCTTCTAATCAATGTCTGGGTTCAGCAGGAAGGGAAGTAAAAGAAATCCCAATTTTTTAATCTTCCTTCAAGGTGATTTCATAAGGTTTAATGTTTAAAGTATATCCATGTTAAGATTAACTTCTTACAGTCCTGTATTTTATAGGAGTATTCAGCACCTGTCTTATTTTGATTCAATTTCTGAAAAGATATTCCACCTTTTCATCTTGCTTTATTATACAGTTTTATCAAAGGCGAGACATTCACATGGAAAGTAACCCACAAGGAGGAAACACTCCTGGGCACTGCCAGTGTCCCAGTGGACATTGAAGGTTCAATTGCATGACCAGATAATTTTAATGTCTCATCTGGGATTCAGGAGCAAGCATGGAAGATCCTTGTTTCTGAAGACAATATAGCCACTTGTAACAGGGACCCCACCAGCAGGTACACAAACACATCTAGAGGTGTATGGCAAATTCTATGCATAAATGCTTAGAGGCAAACAATAAGGAAAATCTGAGGGTGGGAATAAAGCCAAGCCCTTCACCTAAAGCTTCAGAAATCATCTATTCCTTTTACACACAACAGCCCTGTGAAATGAGATGTGGGGTGCACTCCCATTTTGCCTGTTTGAGAGGTCTGGTGTGTGAGCAGGTGTGTGTCAGGCGGGCAGAGAATGTGAGTGCCCGAGCTTAAGGGATATGCTGAACTTACCAAATGAATGGTACTTAGAAAAAGTAAGATGTGTCTTCTCTTCAGGGTATGACTTGAAATAAAAAAATGAGCTGACACTTCATAAAAAATACCAAAAAACAGTGTAGGGACTGCAGTCCAGGAGGGCAAAGGAACCAAAGCCCAGAAGAGATCCAGGGCTTCCGAGCTCCTCCTGTCCCAGGTGGGCTGATGCTGGTCTGTCAGAGACTGAAATATTATATTTTATGACTTAAACATTTTCTTAAAGGACTTTTAAAACTGTATTACAAAAGCTGCAGAGAAGATTACCACACCCTGAATGGGGCCCTGAGGCCTGACACTGCTCACTGATGAAGATAAATAAAGTAACAACTCAGGGCTGGGGACATTCACAAAGCACAGGCTTAACACCTCCAAGGTGGAGACCACAGCCCCAGGGCTATCAGCTGCCAGGCTCACATAGACCCTCCACCAAAGGGTGGGAGGAGGAGAGGCTTTGGGTATCTGGGAAAAGCCTGTGGTCAGAGGTGCAGTGACTGCCCATCCTCCCCTGTGCAGGGGAGCCCAGCTGAGGGGTCCTCACTGGTGGGGGGGAAGCTTATCCACAGCAGAAGGGGGTGACATGGCCCATCACAGGGGCCCCCTCAAAGGGGTCCCCAGACCCTGCACCAGAGCACCAGAGATGGTGCAACAGACCCTCAGTGTTGCAAGGGACAGTGTCAAGCCAGCCCCTGCAAGAGGAGGCACGTGGGTGTTCCCACCTGGCCCAAAGCGTACATTAATCCACGGGATTCTGCACTCTTTGGCGTGTGGTGTGCTGGCGTGTGGCGGCGTGGCGGAGCCTGTGGCGGTGTGGCCACGGCAGCGACGGGGGACCCTCACCCCAGCAGAGCAGATGGAGGGGAGCAACGAGACGTCGTTGGGACCCTTGGATGCTTCCACCTAAACCCTGTCACCTCTCCCTGTTCCCCCATCCCCCATGCACACTTGTTTTTTTCATTTCTTTCTCTCTTTCTTTTCTCTTCCCTTCTCTTTGCCTCTTTTACTGTTAAATAAAATACATCCATTTTTTGGCTTTAACATCTAACCTTGTTTGGTTTTAATCTCATTTCTGGGAATATTTTGAACCTTTTAAGTTCTTTCCAGTTTATGCTCAGAGACTTAGCTTTCTTTGCTTCTCTGGGCCTAAATCAGATTGTAACATGGTCCCTACCAGTACACATGCTGCTTGTGTGGGGGAAGAGTCATTCCCCAGTCCCTGCTTCCCTACACAGTAGGGAATAGGAGGAATGACTCTGCAAAGCCAGGCATCTTGGATCTGATCACTAATGTTTTACTCTGACATTACGCTGTCATTTTAAGTCAGTATTAATAACACTTTCTTACCTGTGTGCCTGAAAATTAATTGTTCTAATGTCCTGAGTTTCCAAGAATTCATTCTTGTCCTGTGTGCAATTACAGTTAGTGTCACTTGGAAATTCAGCTAATAAAGGAATTTTTAACCTCCTTGGAAAAGGTTAATGATTGAGAAGTAGCTTTCTATTTTTAATATTTTTCTGGGGTCATAATTTAAGATAGTGTAGAATGTTTTGTCTGAATCATACATGCCTGCTAATCTCAGCAAAGGAAACAGATGGAGTATTGAACTCTCAGATATGTAGGTTTTTAGAGCACATGGACACAACTCTCAAGTCCTTCCACGTACTCTGAAGCCTTTCACACTTGCCTAGATCAGATAGTATTTCTAGTCTTTGGCTTTCATCTAAAGTGCATAAATGGAAGCTGAAAGCAATGACAAAAAATATTTTATTCTCCTGTACTGTTAATGTCAAGACATTGTGTTTACTATTTTTGATTCTTCCTTTTAAAATCCTACCCTTCTCATGTTATCATTTTTGTTATGTGTCTTCCTTCCAAACAATACAGCTGTGTTGCTGTTGACTTTTTCTCCTAGCTTATTAGGGTCAACAGGAACCTAATACATTCTCCTGGAACTGCTATCTTTAAATGGAATTAAAATTCATCTGTCAATAAAGATCTTTTGGTATTTATATCAAAAGAAGGTAACACAAAGCTGTAGAGAAAATTGTAATCCTTTTGAAAACCATAAAAGCTTTACCACTGATTCCCATGGAACCAGGACTTCCCTGTCCCTGCTGTAGGAGCTGTCCTAGTAACCTCCTCCCTGAAGTTTCAGAGCCATGGGATAGTTACAGTATTCCCTAGGAGAGAGTGATCTGCAGTGCCTACTGGAAATTGGGAACAGGTAAGGATGGAAGGCTCACCTGGAGATCTGACACATAAGAAGCCAGAGCCCTTTCAGAACTCAGGAGTACAAAGCCCTTTGTTGCTTCAGGTCCAGCTTCTGGTTGCCAAAGAGAAACAGGTCAACCACACAGAGAGTCTCTAGCAGTGTCTCCATTTCACACTGTGAAAACCTGGTTTAAACTTTTGAATTTCAGTTGCAGGTAATTTGAAATTGCCCATTTCCTATGTGATAGAGACTTTTTAATTTTATCAATTATAACATGTCTCCTATAGGAATCTTGTATCTAGATAACACACTTTATTTATGTTCCATAAGAGTTGTGTTGTAGATGGCAAGAATTCTGATGAGTCATGTTATATTGAGCATGAAACCCAAGCAGAACCAAGAGTCAATGTCATCACTGGACTAGTTTGTTCTGGGAGTGGATTCTATCAGAGAATGTAATTGTATTTTTTATTGCATCTTCTATAAAGACTTCTTGGAATAGCAGATGTCCAGTTATCAAAATTGTTCTTGAAATTTAAATAAATGTGCCATATTCTAACAACATTAATCCTAAGGCTTTGCTGGAATTAATTCTGTATTAATATTTAATTTCCTAGCAATAAAATTCAATTTTTTTTTCACTATAAATAGAGATGAAAAGGTGGGAGTGAAAACCAGCTACAGAATGCACAGCAGCCTATGGCAGATACATATTAATTTCTGAATTAAATCTCTGCATTTTAGTGGAAATTCCAAGTATGTTATTGCTCAGAAAATTCACAGAAGAATACTGGCAGATTAAGAAATCAAAATTTCTCAGAAAAAGTTCATTTATACTTTAAAAAAATAATTTTCAGAATTTCTAATTATTTTTGAAAAAGAAAAAACCTTGGGTTTTGTCTTTTGGGAACAAGGAAAATCAAACCTAGGAAATGTTAAACTTTTTTTTTTGCAGAGTGTTTCAATATTGAAAACAGAAAGTTATTGAACTAGAAGAATATCCCATCAGATGTAAACTATGGTTAGAAATTTTTCCTAACTTATTTCACTGTATAATGTCAGTAGTTACAAAGCTCTTTTATAATCATTTTACATATTTAGCATGCTGAGATTTAACTGCTTGGCTGCTTAACAATGGTCCACAGGTTCCATAAGCACCCAGACTTCTGAAAAAATAGGCTTATTTTCTGCATTTCACTCCTTCAGGCTCCTTCTCAGCTAGCTGATGACAGTAATAGCTGGTACTGTAACACAACTTCAGGGGCCATGTTACACAAAACCCTACAACAAACATGGGGAAAAGGTCTGGTGTTAGACTGAGTCATCAGCTAAACAATTTATACAGAGTGTGCATGGGAGCAGCTCAGCAGTCCTCCAAGTATTTTAGATGCAGGGGTTTTTTTTAACTTTTACCTTTTTTTTTAAAAAAAGAGACCTCCTAGACCGGAGTAAAAGGAAGGTTAGAAATTTCTTATCTCCAAAACCTGGTTTTTGTATTGCATTTTGTATTATGTAGTCTCCTCTAGAGATGCCACTCAAATCTGCTGCACTGCTGACCTTACCTAGATGAATGCAGCCTCAGCCTAAGCTGGCCTGACAGAGAACACAGTTCCTGTTATCAAAATATTAAATGCTAAGAGGGGAAAATTTAGGGTGCCAACATTTTTCTTTAGGGTCATATTCATCTGGAAGTTTGTCACTGTTCCTATTTGATCATCCAGTTGCTGTCAAATGACACTGTTTCAGCCATGACTTATTTTATGGGGACCTTGGAAAAAAAGAAAGATAAAATTCACTTTTAGATACAGAGCAAATCAGAAAAAAATCTTGATTGTTTAGCCCAGGAACTTAAACCTATATGGGATAAACAGAAAAATTATAGATGGGGGACTTACACCAAGTAGTCTGTGTCAAAGCTAAATGAAATTACCACTAAAACAAGTTTGGAATTTGTGGACCTGAAAGAAGTAAAGAATGACAGAAATAAAATATATGGACCTGGAGATTCAGTCTCAGATCAGGGTTTTAAATAAGCCTAAACTAACTGAATTAGTCACTTAATTAAATTAATTGAAGAACTGAAATTAATTTCCTGCTGTAATAGATTTTTTAATAGCTTCAGCTGAACAATTTATTTGCTCTGTTTGAGATTTTTATGCAATTGATTGATTAGTGAACAATTTTTCAGTTTAACAGTAAATATCTGTAGTGGCTTGCATGATTTAATGGCCAAAGAATCCAGCTAATTTACTATGAGAACAAGAAAGACAGAAAAACATTGTATTTCAGTTGTTGGCAGTTGCTATGGCTGAGTTACATAAACACAGGGGCCAGCATCTCTCCAGGAACTGCGGTAGCAGTTCAAGCACCCGTCTGTGCCCGGCAATTCAGACTGGCTGACAAAATGTGCTTCGAAAAGACCAGAGCCCAAAACCTCTGAATTGAATGAAAAACCTCCCAATGTCATTATGAAATCTGAAATCAGGGTTTTGTTTCACTATTGCATTTCAGGCAAAGTCTGTGGTCTATCTCATTTCAGAAGGCAGTAATTCTTAGGAAGCACTGATTTTGTTTCATTAGGACCATTTTTGTTCAGGATTCACTCTGCCTAGATATTAGCACAACAAACTGCCCTAAATGTAGTTTGGGTTAAATTAGTTCTGTCCTACTCTTGCACTCATTTGAAAATACACGGGCTGTATCATCTAAATCCACAGTGCCATTTAACAGCAGTAACTGTCCTGCTGAGAGTTATGATCTTTCTGTCCATGACTGCTCATATTCCCAGCAAGTCCTGAGTATTTCTTATGAGTGTTTCAGCAAAATTCATCCAAGAATCCATCATTCTTCCTCATATCCTGCATTGTTTGTGCTTCTCTGAAACTGCATCCAGTTTATAAAAGGAATTCAGAAATATGTCTATGCTGCTAAAATTGTTATTACTGAATATAAATACAGTAATAGATTATTCAATTGAATCAGGAAAAAAAGAGGATAAAATAAATAAATTCACAGTTATGTTGTGTGCTATTTGGGGGGAATATCACGACACTTTAAAAATGACATCTCATTCAGTACCCTAGAAAAAATAAATTGATTACCCTGCAGAGACAATAAGCCACAATAATAACTTTGAAAATACACCTTTCTGTATTGTTTGAAAAACCAAAATGATGGAACCGTGGAATAGTTCAGGTTGGAAGGGACCTTTTAAGTTCATCTGCCCAAGATCCCTGCAATGAGCAAGGACATCTTTAACTAGATCAGGAGGTTGCTAAAAGCCCCATCCAAAATAAGAGTTAAAATAAGAACAAGAGGACAACTACTGTATGACATTTCTTGCTCACATATAAACCTCAATTTTACATGGGTTGTCGTCACAGAAAACAAATGATTAGAGGATTATTTATCAATGGAGAAAACCTGTAACAAACTTAGGATATATAAGCAGTAGCAAAATACAGCAGCTTACCCTAACAGATCTACTTCAAGGAAAGAAAATAACAGTCTGATATTACCAATACTTTATATTCCCACAGAAAATGAATCACTGCTCCTTCACCCACTGATCTCTCCTTTGGGAAACTGCACTTTCTAACTGATTGCAAATATTAAGCAGAACATACCTACCAAGTGCCAAAATATTTTAATAATATATCATCTTAGAGGTGTAGGTGTATGAGTGAATTCTGATAAGTGAGAACACTCAAAAAAACTGCAAAGATATTGAAAAAGAGGGAGAAAAATGGTCCAGAGGTTAAAGTATTGAGCTATTATTCTGTTCTTGGCTCTGCCACAGACTCCTGGTTTGACCTTTAGCAAACAGGTTTGTCATCAGGTTTCTCGGGTGCTAAACCAGACCTCAAATGTCTCAGCTCTCCCTCCATACAAGAAAAATGATCCTTCCCTAGAAAGCAGCTGTGATGATGCATTGTGAGAGGTTTAGACACTGTGGTGATAAGCACCGTAGAAAAACAAACTACAGTGAGATAAAACTTGTACTGTCAGTCACCAAACTGTGAGGAGGTGTTTTTCAAAGTGACATTTTCATATTATTTACTCTAAAAATAGGAAATTTTTACTTTTCTCTTCAACTGTACAACTGTTGTACAGTAAGCATAGTAAACACAGACACCATGGAAAGCAGACAGGCAAGAGCAAACGTGTAAACTCTGAGTGATGTCAAGCTGTGCTCAGATTCATACTCAGACCTTTCCTTTGGCACCCACGTGTGCTGAGGAGGAATGTGGCTCCAAGAGGGCAGCTCTGGCCAGAGCAGGAGACAAAGATCAACAGACTGCAGAAAATACTCACTTTGAAGCAACTTGGCACACTTATTTATGTCCTATGTAAACCCCTGTTTATATAAAACAAACAAAATTTTGTTCTACTTCGGAAATACACCTGTGGATCTCATTGCCAAAGGGTGCTGTAAGTGCCAACATTACATGGGTACAAGGGTGGAGAAAGAGATGAAAGAGAAACCCACTGAAAGCACAGGAAACACATCACATTGTCAGAGAGTTAAACTAGCTGCAAACTGGGAAAGGATGAGACCTGCTCACCCAGTTCTTGGTTTTGCCTTTGCACCAACACATGGTATCACTGGGGACACGATACTGACTTCAAAAGACTTTCAGATGGACCAGTTAAAGCCTTTCTCAAGGCATTTCAGAATAAACTTTCCAGGAGACACACACACTTTCTTGTTGCCAAGACCTAAACACCCCCTGGCTCCAAGGAGAGCATTTATGGTGATGTGCTTAGGCTGCACCACCAAGGCCAAGAGACCTTCATTCCCACTGATTGATGTTCTGCTCTTTCTCCTCTAATGCAAAAGCCCCCATTTATGAAGCCATCCTCTCCTTTGAAATAAGGACACATTTTTAAAAGTAATCAATAGGAAACAGCCTGCAATTTAGAACAAGTATGATTATCTAGTGATGAAAATATCCACATCACAGACAAACATGCTGTCAGGTCACATCAGAACAAATGCACATATCACACAACCCCCCTTCAGTTGTATTTCTTTAAGTATCAGATTTATCTCAGGAGAGACAATAACAAATACACAACCTAAATCCACTGATGGTACTAACTAAACAAACAACATGAGCATAAGTTCACAAATGGAGTATTAATAGAGAACTACAAAGAAAAAGATGCACAGTTATCAGTTAGCTGTACAGTGATATTCAGTCACGTATCAGTGTAGTTCAACACATCCTATAGAAAAAATAGCACCTTTTAATTCCACTGCAGTTCAGTAATGCTAATTTGAGCCTTGGCACGATGGTGTGTTTGGAAAAGGTATCCACGTAATGCTACGACTTCAGTTGTAATGTTTCAAAATGCTATTAAAATTAATTAATTATTAAAATAACCTAACTAATCTGTCCTGATTTGAAAACATTGCCAAGTACAGAATCTCTCATGTCACTCTGCACATGCATATTCTGAGTTTACAAAAACACTTGAGAAGTGCTATAAAAAGGCCTGAAGACCTTTCTTTCACATTGCATTTATTCTGCATCTTCTCAAGGCAAAACCAAGCACACATTCTCTACCAGCTGGGGTGCACTGTGTTAATTTTGATAGCACAAATAGAGCCAGAGAGACAAAGCTGTCAACACGTACAAGTACTAACCAAGGTTCAGAGGAATGAATGCAGACACCTTGATATGAGCACCATAGCAACAGCCTCCAGTAAATCTTTTTAACCCTCTCTTAAAGATATAAAAGAGAAGAAAACTCTTAAAAGCATTTGAAAAGTGAAAGCCAAAGTGAAATTAAATATAACAATGCCATTTACCTCTTTCCCTTTGCCTGTACAGAGGAACTGTATTGAATGAAAAATACATTTATTTGTCAGTCTTTTTAAGGGCATTAAAGCCTTTAGCTGTTTCTTCTGGAAAAAGAGAGGAAGTATGTGGAGGGCTGTGAGCCCCTTGCATGAGAGCCCTCTGCACTCCCTTAGAGGAGAGGCCTGAGGGCAAAAAGACTTTCCCCAGAGACAAGCAACCTTCCTCTGGGTCATGGTGACAAAGTGAACCACCCCCAGCATGTGTTGTTTCTATATGGCAATAGCCTGTACCCAGTTGGCTAGTTGGTTTCTACCCCACTCCCTGCCTTTCCCATAAAAAGCCCCTGTTTCTGCCCCTAACCCAGGGAGCCTTTGTCCCTGGCCTTTCCTTCACAGGGGCTGCTGGACAATAAAAGCCACCTCTGTGGAACAGCCAGACGAGGTTCCTGTCTCTCTGTCCCTGAGCTCGCCTTGGGTGATTTCACAAAGAGCTGAATCAGGAGAGCTGGTATCACTTGTAGCAGAGAAGTTGCTACACTTGCTGAATTCCCCTGCTGCCCAGAGAGGCCTGCCACCACCCTTGGAAGAGTTGTTCCTGGCAGGATGCTCTCCCAAGGAAGGTCGCAGCACACCGGGTTGTCCAGCCCTGGCTCTCTGATAGCAATAGAACTAGAGTTGTCACTGCTCTTTGAGGCTGTTTTTTGCTTCCCACAGGACAAAATGGGAGCAGACAAAAAACTAACAGAGATGCTCAGTTCTTGTCCAGACCTGGTAAATCCCAGACTAGGGGGAGCACTGCATAGACAACTACTTTTGCTGCCTCTCTAGCTATGCAGCTGCTACAGACACCTAGGTTTTTTCTTTTACTTTTTCTCATTTTTTCTCTTTCTTTTCTTTCTTTCCTTCTTTCTTTCTTTCCCCTCCCTCCTTTTCTCTTTTCTTCTTTCCTTTTATCTTTCTTTCTTCTTTATTTCTTTCCTTCTCTTTCTCTTTTTTCCCCCACTCTCCTACCTAAAAGAAATTAAAAGAAGATGGATGCTGCATGCAGGGAACAGTGCAGGGAAGGGACAGGACATGAAAGAGGGATGATCCAGGTTAGCAGAGTTGCAGGACTGGGGCCAGGGTGCAGATGATGGCACACACAGCCTCAAATACACCATGCCTGTTTCAGTCATCACTGAGGAGCAAAATGATGGTATGGAAATATAGCACAGTGGGGATCACCAAATATTTCCCAGAGACTCTTGTCAGTCCACCTGTCTTCTTCACACCACCTGAAAGATTATGGACCAAGGGAAGGAATTGAGACAGGGAGTAGTATCTTTTCTCAGTTTTTCTGACAGTTAAGCCTGAATCAAAGCTTGATTTTTTTTTTCATGTTGTCTTCCACATAACTTTTGATCTTGGTTGGAGCAGTAGCCTTCTGGTTTTTTCTGACAAGTTCATAAGTTTATACTGCCTGCAAAAACCTTTATAGAACTAGGACTTGCAATTTGGCCAGCTGGGGTTTTAAGCCTCTCTAAGTCTTCTCTTGCCAGAAATCCCTTTTGTCTCCCTTTGGTGATATGCACAGCCCAGCAGTGAAATGCAATGCAAATGCTAAAGGATGTGCTTTCCCCTGTTGCCAAGTCAGTGAGCCCTGCACAGAACACAGGACAATGAATACAGCCCTGAGCAACAGCCCCAGGGTTGCAAGCAGACCTATTTTTAATAAAAACACTTGAAATTTGAGCAAATGCTACTTTTGTGATCTTTCTGGAAACTCATCAAAATTTGATTCAAGAAAAGCCAACCAGAATAGCTATTTTCCTACTATCAACTACAACCAACAATTATGTTCAAACAAAACATGAAGTGACTAATCCCAGCCAATGTAAGCAGTAACTCTGAACCCAGCTCCTACTCCTGCCTCAGTGATTACTTCTGCTAGACCAGGACATTCATTGGTATTCAGGAGCTGCTGCATGAAACAGAGCTTCAGGAGGGCTGTATCCACACACGTATTTTTCAAGCTGTTATACTCTCTGCATGCTGATTGAAACCCTTCCTGATGAGTCTATCCACGCTCCTGAATTTTAGATCTGACATTATATTCATTTAATCTCATGGCAATGTGAGCAGGTTTCTATTCACTGAAAAGAAACAGTCATCTCATCTCTCTTTCTCCACATACATTTCACTGAAATAGTAGTGGTAGAATTGACTGGATAGCCCTTAATTCCACAGTAACTACTTTGCAATCATATTCTTTTTCTAAGTGATTACTTTCACAATAGAATTGAAAATAAAGCACCTTTGAAAAGAAAATTATTCTCAAGAAATAACTGAAAGTCTCAGTAAAAAAGATATTCTTTTTAATGACAACTCTGCATTATCTGAAGTGAAAGACTTTCAGTCCCTCATTCAAATTGTTGCAAGCTCAAGAAATACATACTTCTGCTTTTCCCCCTCAATTGTTCTCACAGTCCTTTGTGTTTAGGGCACTTGTGAAATAGCATCAGCTCTTCTTCACCCCTCACTGGGAAGGGATGGCTTCATCTACTCCTAACCAGTGTTCATGGGATAAATGCCACATGGTAGCATTTTCTGGAAAGACCACTCTCTCTTCCCTATATCTATTTCTTCTGTGCTTCATTTCCCCCTCTGTGAAATTGTAGTAGTGATATTTCTTTACCATGTTTATTCAAAATAAATGCTGGAGGAATGGAATTTTTGAGAAGCCCACATAGCTAAAACACAAAGTTACAAAAGAGTAAGAATCACTGAAAATGAGAAATGGAGAAAATGCTCCACAGTGTGCAGCACTAGACTGCTAGTTGTCATTCCACCTGCAATTCTTTACGCCCTGCAAGGCTTCTCAGTGTTACCAGACAGGCTCAACACAAAGCAGTTAGAATTACACATTTTAGCTGTGGTGGGAATCAAATGGAATGAAAATTCCCTGGTCACTGGGAGAGTACACAAGGATCAATAGAGCGGACATGGATTTCAGGCCTATGGATTTGTTTCCAGTTAAAATGCAAAAAGTATGCACAGATGTATTTATTTCTTGTGTTTATATGTTTATGCTAAAGCAGGAGAAATTTTTAAAAAACCAACAACATAGCAGAAACATATGAATCAACAAAAGAGCTTCAAGGGGTACCAATTAGGAGACATCTGTTAACATTGGTGGATCTGTGCTCAAGATCTGGCTCCAAGTGAAATTTTCACAGATGTGTAATATATCACCAGTGTTTCACAAAGCATATCCACATTCTTAGCTTGCTGGTTTTTTAATTCAAGCATCAGGAAGAACTAAGGAAAAAAAAAACCAAACCATAAAATTTCCTATTGAAACTGATGGAAAGATATGACCAACACTTAATTTCTGTAGTGCAATTGCATGGCATATGAGTAACTATTTGCATTTCAGCCCACTGCAGCAGCAGTTCCTGCACACAATGGCATCATTCTCAACCAGAAGGAGCAGATTTCTTGTGTCAGCAATAGAACCATGCACTCACTCCCAGGCAAATCTGTCTCCAAGACAGCCTTGTAGGCTCTGTAGATATTAACTGTGACGCCTCTGAAGATTTGTTGGTGTTCATTTGATTAACACAATCTCTAAGCAATAAAAGCAAGACTCTCTCACAGCACAGTGAGTTACAGCTGAGCATGGCAACATCCTGAGCATATTGGCTTCATAATATCCTTCAGTCCCCTGTAAAGTGTCTCAGTGGCTCAGCCCCAGCCCTCACTCACAGAAGCTGGAGAAGGAGCAAGAGCTGTTCGGCATGAAAACTGGCAGCAGTAAGTTAAATGCTTTCATCAAAGACATATCTTTCAGTGTGACAGTGCCAAAATTCAAGTGTTTGCCAGAAATGTTTCATTCATTCATCAAAAATCTTCTAATGATGGTTCTGAAGTGATAGGCTAAAGTGCTGCTTAACACCAGCAGGTAAAGAGCA
The DNA here is from genome assembly GCF_017639235.1 of Corvus kubaryi. NCBI lineage: Eukaryota > Metazoa > Chordata > Aves > Passeriformes > Corvidae > Corvus > Corvus kubaryi. The sequence goes on from NW_024582073.1 coordinate 19,728,387, forward strand.
CAGGGGTTACTCAGCCTCTCTGCAGACTGACTGCTCCAAGGGTCCAGGACAAGTCTAATGCCAAGCCCACACGACTGTGTTTCCTCACTTTCTCTGCCCACTGAAATTAAGACATTTGAAATATTCGATTTTGAGACTTCAGACAACTACATTAAGGATTCTGGAGGGTTTAGACAGCGTCAAGGCTACCTCTCTGGCAGTATCATAACTCAGCCTGTTGGAGGGGGGGAATACCTCTGCTTCCAAGCTTATATTCTTTCAGGTGGGAGAGGGCTATCAAGTTGCATCTTCACATGATTTCTAGGACTGTTTTATACACATTTGACTGTTTCTGGAGAATGAAACATTAAAATATCTTGTTTAATAAACACTCACCTTGTAAAGCCCTGATGACTCATTAGGAAGGCATTAGAAAGAAAAAAAACCCAACTCTTAAATAAGAAAGCACATGTACATCTATGATTCTTCTAGCAAGTGTGATCTGTGTCAGCCAGTCAGCTGCCCCTTGCCAGCCCAGCCCCTCAAGTGATTACTCACAATATGCTGCTCTGAGAGCAGCACACAGCTGGAGAGCCTCCACTGAGCCACCAACACCTAATGTCTAGATGGCAAACATGTTTCAGGATCAATCAGACACCAAGCTATGTAGTCCCACTGACACTGGACTACTCTGGGACCACTGGCACATAACTGCTAATTAAAATTTAGGTAACTGTGGAAAACAACAGTTCAAGGCTTCTTAAATGTAGGTGTCTTTAGAGAAGATCCGATTGAAAATCCTGTTGTAGATGTTGAATCCCTAAATACATACCTTATTATTAGCACTAATACAAGGTCACATGATTATGGATTTAGCCATGAAGAACTGGTTTAAAATGAACAACTCTTTTATACAACCATTTTGTAATATATTTTGCCTCTAGTAAAAAAAAAAGAAAAATAAAATGGCCTATTTAAATAAATTCAAGGAGAAAAAGGTTTTCAGTTATTTAGAAGAATGGAGCAAAAGAGGAAAAAGAAAGTGGAAACAAACCAGCCTAAATGTTTTTATTTCATTTTGTTTAATATGTGCTAAACAAGTTTTGTTTTTTAAATGAAAGACATTCCTTCCTTATAAACATTGATCGGTTCTAATACCATATTTGTTTGAAATTGTTCCCACAGCAATTGCAGCCAAGAGCTGAAAAGTTCTGGTTTTGTTTGAAAAATGACTTAATAGCAGTAAAGCTCCTCTGCCTTGGCCAAATATATTTGTTAGTCTACCAAAACACAGTGTTTCCCTCTCCTAGCCATGATGTCTGGAACTCAGTATCTTTTCTGCAAAGATGTTCTGAGATGCACAATGAAAATGCACCTATGCCTTGCAGAAGCTATACACGGCAAAAAAGTCCAAGAGAAGGAGAAACCATCCTAGGGTAGTGCCTGTACCTGTCTCTCAGTTATGAGGAAAGCCATGACATTTAGCTTCGATTAGACACCATGACATTTAGATGGCCAAAATAAAGCAAAACAAATTGCAGCACATACCCTGTGCCCAGAGCGTGCTTTGACAGCCAGAACATGCCAGCAGGATTTTGTGCCACACTGAATTACTTTCTAGAGTGATATGACACTGAATCACTGTGTGCAGAGGTTGTATTAACCAAACCCTGACATCTTTATCTATGTAAATAGTATCACATTTAAGGAACTATTCATATGCGTAAAAATTGGAGGACCCAGGAAGATGCCCAATCATTTTTGCAGGGGTTTTTTTCCCCCCATAATTTATAGAGTTTTTCATATCACAATTTTCTTATCACATGTTCTTAGCAAATATTACTTCCAAATGAAGTGCTCTCCCTATAGATTTCAATTAGGCAGAAAACCTCTCAAACACAGACAAAAAAGCAGCAATACAGTTACTCTCAGAATAAAGTAATTTCATAACCTCATTGTATTCCTTCCACACTCTGGGCTTGCTATAAGAAATTAACTTTACTCTTAACAGCAACATACAAAATGCATTTAAAGATCTTTGTCAGCATATGCACCATTACTGTTACAGTTTCCTGCTTGGCATCAAAAACCCACAAGAAATCTGCTGAACCCACAGCTTTTCTGTGCCTGCTTTGGAGGAGACGGCTCACAAATCCCCTTTCCACCACTGCACTGCTATTTGGGAGTGAATTTCCATGAAGGATCTTGTTGCATATTCAACAGCTGGCTGCAAACTGCCTTATTCCACTGCTGGTATGATTTTTCACTGGTTGTTCTATTTGCAAGTGAAATGAAGTGCATCGAGGCCTCGGTTCCCAGATCTTTATTCATCCACCACTGGGATTCACACAGGCTTCCTGTTTAACTCTCTCATGACAGAAAACTAAAGCTGGATGAAAGGAGTTGACAAAAAAGCCCAGAGCTTTTTTTTGGTTTCTGGATCCCAGAACATGTGACAAATTTTCACATCTCCATTCAAAAAGACAGAGACTCTGGAGGGTAAGGTAGGAGCTGATCTGTAGGGAATCAATTCATCTTGGGTGCTTTCTGAGGGTGTTGAGCAGAGATGATACAGAATGACTGTTTGGGCTTGCAGACACTGAAGATAAAAACCCAGTGCTACAAGCAGCTTCTTAGCACTGATGCAGCTGGGACTATGTTCAGAAGTTAGAATGAGATCGCAAAGTAAATCTACATTTATATATTTGTCTAGTAGACCTCATTAAAAAAACCAAAAAACAAAACCAAACACCTCCACAAGGATTATCTTCTTCAACTGGGAACACACAGAGTTTCTAGAAAACTACAGACTCCCTAGCTGCTGCACAGAGCCATTCTCCTCACACAATTCCAGCTCTGCGTCTGAAACCCACGCATGGGACCAAAACCAGTCCATGGAACCCAGCACTTCATTTGTTCCACTATGTGTGCAACCAAGAACGTATTCTTCAAAAAGTACTATATCCCTTCAAAAAGGCAATCATGTTAAGAGCATGCTGGTTTGTTACACAAATAAGGTGAAAAGTTAGTAAACAATTGTGAATCTTAACACATCAATCAAATTGGTTAGACGTGGCTTTTCCTCTTCTCTCCTATGAAAAGAAAGTGTTGTATTATTCTAGAACTTGTTTAAAGGCTTACATCTCTTTCTAGGCCACATAAGTTATGCTGATAGATTCTGTAGTAATCCTGGTTTGTTTGGGTTTCATTAGATTTCTTTTTTAAAGCATGGCATACTACATTTTTTTTTGAAAGTTGTGTGCAGAAAAGCAATGTGTGGTACCCCACCAAGACAGGCTTGGCCACCGGCATTTCAGGTAGCCACAAAGCTACTCAGTGCTCATTAAACCATCATCTAACCATACAACTAAAGAGAAAACAAATTAAAAAAAAAAAAAAGTGGGGATTCACGTGGGTTTGAACCATCAGGGAACATCACGATCTCTAACATATTTATTCTCCTGGAAAAAAGGGAGGTTTGGGAAAGGATAAAGCAAGGACCAAGATAGTAATTTTAGAGTGATGAATTACCAGCAATCAACAGCAAATGAATAAAAATCTGCTGGCAGACATGACAAAATTTAATTACTAGTGATGGTCAAGCCATAAGCAGAACAACAATATATTGGAAAATTATGACAAACAATTATACATTTATCCCAATTAGTACAGACATTGCACATCTATCCACTCAAGGCATTTTATAATGGCCTTTCAATCGATACTCCTGAAAGAAATATTTTACTTCCCCTGAAACACTGCATAGGGATATTTTTGCTCAGTTGAGTAACTATAAAGCCATTCACATATTGTAACCAGCTGTCATTCTCAACTACACAGTATCAAGGATGACTAAATTCTAACAGCAATGCTCAAATTTACCAAGTTCTCCGCTCATACTCTGAGTGCTATTTTGGCTTGGAATGATATCTGCCACTTCCATGTTTTGATTTATCTTCTTATTGTTATCTTTTTTCAAACAAAAATGGTTGAAAATACACAGTCTCTTTTTGAGATAGCTTCTCCCAATGCCAAAATTGAAGAAGATGCTCCAAAGAAGTTGACTTTTTCAACATTCACTTCCCTGTGTATATAACCAAATGTCTGTCTTCTGCTCTTCAGAGCAATCTCTGAACCTTGGAGAAAACAAATTGCTTTCAGTCAATGTGACTCTCAAGGTTCTGGATGAGGTGAGAAAAATAACTAGTGGTTTTATATACCAACAAGCACAGACTGCTCAAATACAGAAGTGGGCATTAACTGTTCTCATTAAATATATTAATGAGATTAAAATTAAATTAATGTCACAGTTTGTCTGCAACACAAAGGCAAATGGTGAGCCCACTGTATAGTCTTTCACAAGTGTGGAGTCTGACTGAATTTCCCTGCCTTGCTCCCTGTGAATAACAAGAAAACAAGTGGAAAGACAGCACTAAAGACCTGAGCTGGTGGCCTTTGCCAGTCATTTTCAGAAGAGATCTTGAGGGGAGCAACAGAAGGTGGAAAAGGCTAGATCCTACCTGGAACACCCAGCTCGGAGGATAATGTTCATCACTTGCACTATATTGCTATTCATATGAACTCACACACTGCAACACACAGCCCTCACACACAGCCCTCAAGAGCCTGTGACAATATAGCTTCTATAACTCAGCAAGGAAAATAAGTTTTATGCTGGTACACCTATGGCTGCACCAGCTATGTAAGCACAGCACAGGCCAAAGATGAGTGGACTCGGCATTTGATGCTTTGAAAATCCCACTGTCTGGTTTTCGGGAAGCGGGAGCTGTTGACGAAAGGCAGTGTAATCATTGGCACTGGGTTGTAAAAAGGTAACAGCATAAAAACTTAACATTCCCCAGAAGAAATGAAGGTGTTAAAATAGCAGCTGGGTAAATACCAGATAATGAAAGAAAGCAGAATGAGTTCCCCAGGTTCAAGTAAGGCAGACAAGCATTTTGCAGAAACTGATCTTATTAAAGAGACATTATCACTTTAAAAATTCATCTAAACCCGAAACAGTTATAGCAATCAGTGAAGATAAAAGTTACCTATTAAAAATAACAATTATTTCCACAGAAGTGTCAACCCTTTTACTTCCATTTTTACATTTTTCTGTAGTGAAGTGCCAGGTCCATATAGGTATTCTTACTTTTGTTTATAATAGATTGACTTTGACACAGTCTCTCCCAGAACATCCAGTTATTCACTCTCGGTATGAAATCTTCTTCATTAGGCTTAGCATGTGTTTTCTGCTTCATAATAAATTAATACATAATATCAAGATTAAAGAAATTAAATATAAATTTATTATAAGAAATCTCAACCCACTTGTTTCACAGAAGCATTTTCACCTCAATCACTGCAGGACATTTTTTGTACATCTTACCTAAAATGTTTTTTACCACGTGGGATCCTTTTTATTAAAAAAGCACCAACCTTTAAAATGTAATCTTTTAAATAAAAGCTTGACAGAGTGAGGAATATGTATTGCATGCTAATCCAGAATCCAGATATCCCAAGCCAGAAATACAGCAAGCTGAGCAGAAAGGTGGGTTGTTGATAATGCTGAGGAGCCTGTGTGTAACTAAGCCTCCTGAAAATCCTGAACCCTGGGCACATGGGCTGTTAGCTGCAAGCTAATATTACTGAAGTGCATGCTGAAAAAAATCATAACAAAGCTACAGTTAATTAGTCTAGCATGGAGAATAATTTCTTCAATAAAATTTACCATTGCCAATAAGTTGTGCCAGGTTTTTTACTGGGTGGATTAAAGCACTGGTGCCCAAGGACAGTTACTTTTGTTCTATGTTTTGGCTCCTTGTCCAATGGCTTCACACTGAGGGAAGACAACTGTGCAAGGAGATGGGAGTACACACAGAATTGTCAAGGGCAACAGAAGAAGCAATGAACTTCCAGGGGAACACAACTGATTTGGAAATCTTTCAAATACTCAAGAATTTGGCCTTATACTACTTCTTTTATTGATGACTGTGAAGCCAAATGGGATGAATTTGAATGGCTTGTCCAGCACACACATTCTTTGGGAGACTTCAGCTGTGAAATAAGGATGGTAATACCTACGGCAAAGACACAAAACTGCACAATCAACAGCTGGGCCTCCTCTGTCCTCTGAATGACTCAAAGCTGAACATAAGTCAACTCTTTACTGAAGTGGGCTATGTCCTAGTTAGTACTTCTTTCATAAGGCACAAGAGATGTTAAGATCTGGACGTTACTTTGAATATGTATTGCATGATATGCGAGTGACTCCTAACAGGAAATGACTTTCCCTGCCAGAATAGTTACAATCACTGAACTGCTTCAAATTTGTGATGAGGTGTGAGAGAGCTACAAATCAGCTTTCTATTGCTAGACATAGAGATTATTTATTAAGGATAATAAATTGATACTGCAATCAATATTCAGATGCTGCAGTTTATTATTGTAACCTATTAGAGCTATTGGCCTCCATGTCATATCTGTGATGCGTTACTGTCATTTCCCTCTTATCTTGTAACAGTGAAGAGTCTGGGCTTGCAAAGAAATTGTCAAAGAGACTGACATTCAAGAAGGTACTTCAGCTTTCAAGTGCTCCTTGCAGCCATGAACACAGTCCAGGTTTTCCTGTTGCTTCCCTGCCTAGGGCCAAACCTCTTTCTGAAACACCTGAGGCTCCTCCTATACAGCTCTGACCCACCCTAAGGCAGGACAGACCCTACTCTTTACCCACCCCTGCCTTGGGGATCAAATACCAAACACGTTGAAACAGCAACTCTGAACTCCCACAACCCTGACAGACTCCTCTTTCTGTGACAGCAAATACTTCCACGAAAAGACTGAAGAATGCAATCAAATAATAATTAGGATTGTCAGTCTAATTACTGCATATATTTTCTGATGCTAACAGTGGTAGGAAACACTAATTGTTGTTTACCGTGGGATAACTATTTAAACTTGTCAGAGAAGTGGGGAAAAAAGCCACCAACTGCAGACACACATACATTTTAACATTTTAATTTTTAAAATAATATGGCACCCTATTAATAAAAAGACACAGAAGATCTGTACATGAAAAAATACAAAATATATGACCACAGTACCCTCAGAGCATAGCATTAAAATACAGTTAAAACCCCCTCAAAACAGGCTTGAATAATATAAAATATTAACAAATACATGTGCTTATTTGAATTAGCTTTTTCCTGTCCCTCTTTTTAGGGTTCATATTTATAGGATTCTTTGAGTCAACTAGAAAGTTTAAAAATTAACTCTTTTTGAAATGTGAAATTATATTCTCATCAATTTAGAGAAATTCAGGAATAAGAACTTCAAAAACACCTAAAACTGTGAAAATTGGCAGCACTGCAATCAAAAGAGCTTCGGAAGGCATTACATGCCCATTTACATTTTTTGCTTTTCTACTGAGCAAATGTGCTGCCAATGCTTCACCAAGAAAAAGACTGCAACAGGTTGTAAATATTTAACAGCTTCAAACTGTAGCCACACTCACAGTTCAACCAAAGTAAGTTTAGAAACAACAGCAAAAAGCTGAAGTTACTCCAGGATGTAAGGCTAAGTACACAAATATATGCTGAAGATCTGGACTACCAGCTGCCACTGTAAAAACACAGACTGCAGAAGGAACATGCAAAGCCTATTAGAAACACAACGTTAAACAGTAAATTAACTAGAATAACACAAAATCAGAGGACAAGTGGTTCATCCACTTCATCTCTTCATGTCATCTGCTATACTGCAGCTTACCACAAAAATATAAATACAAGAATAGTAAACCAGTACCTACTATATATAATAAATAACCTTTCTATATAAATTATGAAAATACAGCTACAGTAAAATCAGTGCGAAAATGACCGAAATGTACTGAAGGAACACAGAGTCCTGCCTGCCAGAATGTGCATCATAGAACACCCATATTTCACCTAGTGCAACAAAACACTGACAAGAATTAAAAAATGCAAGACGCACATCACTAACTGTGCCATTCTAAAATTACATCTATTTCCAATATCAGACAAATCAGATTAAAACAACACAAATGTTATTTGAACCGTAAACTTCATTCTTTCTCATCATTTTACTGAATTTTAAATAACTTCCTCCTACCTAATTGATACTTTAAATGGAAGTTGCTCTTATGAGTCCATGTTTGCACGAGCAGTCTTTTTAGAATTAAGAAAGTTCTTTTTCTTTTTCCTTGGAAAATTATGCAAAGCAAGTAATGGATCACTTGGCTCACGGAACAAAAGTATCTTCTCCCCTGTGTCTAACAGCTCTATAGCTTCAGCAGTTGCAGAGTTCAGAGAAACAGGTGGATCAGGCTGTTCCACAGGAGGATGTGCAGGTGAACATCCAAGATGAATGAATGCTGCTTTTTCCAAGACAGCAAGTTGCTTCTTCTTTATTAAGCTACATTAATGAAAAAAATTGAGTTTAAAAATGAAAACTGGAGCAAAACATGCATAACTTCCTATATCATATCTTGACATAGAAGTGGTGACTTTGGAAGCTAAACAAATCATATTTCAATTGAGAGAATTGTAATTTTCATTCTAATCCCCAATAATTCATGTATCATTTTATGAGATACAAAATGGCAAAAGTAAAGGTAACCTTATGATAAATTAACATAGGGAAGATGAGCAATGTATATTAAAAATGTGAGAATTTTGTGGATATGTACAGAAAAATCTTTTTAGGTATTTACTATATTGCTTATTATGTGTAAATATGTTGTAGGAAACACAAGCACCAAATAGAACAGTATTAGAAAACACATACTTATGAATTAACTTTCTGATTTCTAACAGTTGTAAGAAGAATTTCTGGACATTAAATAAACTATAAAAAAACAAACAAAGAAAATCCCCAGATGTTTGTTCTGGTTTTCTCCTTACCTGTCTTTTCTCTTGTTTAGAGAAGGGATCTTTTCTAAACTGTTTATCAGATCTTGCCTTACTTTGTTCTCCAGTGTTTGCCATAACTCTTGGTTCCTCCTGAGGGGGCAGGAAAGAAAAAAAATTCCCAGCAGCAAATCCCCAAATACACATATTTTTCTCCCCTCTCTGACTTTAGCTACCAAACCCATGACAGCAATACCACAAATACAGTCATTAAGAGTATATAAGCAGTTCTGCTGCCCTGCCACAAATCATTTAAATCAGCTAAGATCACAGCTCAGGGCATGGTCCCAAGGACCCTTATCTGTTCCTTGACAACCCACATCTGCCAACTAGAGGGCTCAGTGCCACACTATCTGCTTTTGTCTCCTTCCCAAGTCATGGCAGGGAGTTGGGAGAGCAAGTCCAGGAGCATCCCTTGGTGTTACTGCACAGATTTCAGCTCAAGCTGATGGGGCTAAAGTGGAGTGATAAAGGCCCTGAGAGTCTACCAGTCTCTGTGAGAAAAGGGAAACACAGTGGCCATTTGGAACTACAGTAATTGACTACAAAGGGACAGACATCTGCAAGGTTGCAGCTTCCATTACTAGGAAGGAGTATCTCCTTTACATCTTTAAGAACTACAGACACCTAAAACATGGTGTGTTCTGAACATTATAAATAAAAAAAGTGGAAGGAAAGTATTTTAACAAACTCCAGGCAACAGAAAGAAGATGATCAGAACAGGATTTATTAATTATGAATAACTGTTTAATTAATGTACTTAAATTTTTTTTAACTTTTTATCAATCAATTTATTGTAGTTAAAATATTTCACCAAATAAGGTAGCAGTTTCAAAGTATTTTTACCCCAGAAAAGTATTTCAAAACTAAACTTATGCACCTGTGATTTCTTTCTATAGCTGTCAATCTCATTGTCCAGCAAATACATATACAGGTAAAGCAACAATCTTGTCTTGCAGTGGTCTACCAGAAAACATCACACCTACCTTTTCTTACAGCTGCCAGACTCGTCTGCATTACTGTCACTTTCAACAACACCATCTGAATATTTACTGATGGAATCGAGGACAGAAAGAACTTCACTTTGTGAGCTGGAGGGCAGCAACAAGTTCAAGACCCTGTGCAACATCCCCATTGGCACCCTCGTCAGTTTAGCTAAATACCCTGCCAGATGGAGCTCCTAAAGAATTAAATGAGTAGAAGACAGATAAATTTAACATTGAAAATAAATTTTAGCCACTTTTAATTACTGTTATTAAATAAATAGTCATTATGGAAACAAAAAAATATTACTGAAGGTCATTTTAGTAGTGACAATTTTGGTGTAAAGTGGTCACACTTCCATGTTCACTGTTTCTACCTACACTGGCCCATGTATAATGGCTGTCCATTTCATCTGGGATTCAGGCAATGTAAATGCTGAACAACCAGTTGATCTTCACATATTTTCTTAGGGCATGTACTTGATGCCCTTTGATCTGGAAAGTCACAAGGCAACTATATTCTAACATGTAAGGCTTAGCTCATTTATGTATTCTACTACTATAAGGAAATCCTTTCATGATAGCAAGGAAGCAATATGGCATTTCTTGGTCTGTAAAATTAAAGAGAGAAAAACAGCCTCAAAAAACTTTACATGTCATGGTTGACCACTTCACTGTTCAGCTTCTCTTAACACCAGATTCTGTGATAAGCTCAGAGAACAGCTTGTAACATTTGTTAAGAGGTGAAGGAAAACACCTACTTTTGTTTTGGTGGTATTTTTTTATTTCCAAATGTCCCATCCATTTTGGCCCAAAGGTCAGTAGTAAAGCATATTCATATAATGTTCAGACTGAGTTCAAATTTAGTTGTTCCACAGACACTCAGCCAGCCCCATTTCCTGCCCCACTTGAAACACCAACATTCCATTGCTATTTTCTGTTCTGTTGTCATAAATACTGTGTCCCCAGGGCTGTTTCTGCAGATCCCTCATGCGTATCAAATATGAAAGTCTACAAAATATTGAGAACTACATGGAAAGAAAAGAGTAAGGCAAATGAAAGCAAGGTAAATGTTTCAAAGAATGCCAGAAAAAAGCTGTTGTTGTCTATTCAAACCATACATGTAACTCAGGTAGCTGAAGCTAGGCAAGACATTCCAAACACTCAAGATGATTCACAACAGCTGAGTTATCAGCACTCTGCAGACCCTCCTCTAAGTGTTGATGGAGGAGATAACTACAAAGCCCATGTCACATAAAACCCCACAAGGTCACACCATCTAGGAAGACTGCCAGGTTCTCTGTCCACAGTGGTTTCAAAAAGTCGCAGCAAACATTTGAGCCCTGCCTCTTTTTCTACATGACAACTTTCAGAGAGTGAACGCACCTAGGAGATCCCTGGATTAACTGAATCTTCTTCTTTGAAAGAAACAAAGCAAGGCAGTATTAAATCAAATATAGACAGCTGCAGAGAAAGGATAAAAGAAATCAATCAACCTCCTTTTCCCATAATTGTTCTTCAAGCAGAGAACTCCTCTCCAAAAGGTAGGAAAACTAGTCACGGCCTCTTCAGTGCTGTTACAGATATTCCATGGAAACCACTGAGATCACACAGAATTAGCAAGACAAAATCCTAAGACTGATGAGAGGATTGGTAAATTGATGCAGTGCTTAAAATATTTTTAGCTTGAGGAGTCACCAGACTTGAACACCAAAAAGATGTTTGCTCAGGTTGCTTAGTGGAAGAAATTATTTGATTCTCCTCTGGAGAGGAATGCAAATAGGAGCTTAAATCTTAATACAGACACTTAAGTCTAACTTCTATAGTACTGTGTTGCAGTTCTGGTCTTTAAAAACTGTTCTTCTAGAAACCTACAAAATACAACATTAAGTGAGAATAAATGTGACAGACCTCTTGAGACCTATTCTGCTCTTTTTGGCTAATGTTTTCAGGACCTTTAAACCAGTTATTTTTATATGGATGTACATAATGACTTTAGTACTGCTTCCTTCTGTAGCAGTTTCCTGTTTAAAATGTTTTTTCTCTGACCCTTACCTTTCTGCACCAAGTATGACTTAGACTGAGAGCAACCCTTAATACTTTTGTAGCACAGCAAAACTGACAAGTAAACAATTCTGTAGGATGCCACAAAGCTGTCAACAATCCCAAAAGTGGCACAGGTGCCCATCAGCCAGCTGCACCTGACAGACGTACAGCAAAGGGAAGCGCTGGTGTGTGAACATGCGCCAGTACTGAGCACCATTTGCAGGTGCTCACAGCTACCCAGAGCAGCTTGCAGAAGTTGAAAGAAGTGAACATGTAAGTAAACACAGGAATGGTCAGATCAAAAGTCTCCAGCATGGCATGAGTTTGATTCTTCAAGTATGTTATTGGTAAAATACCACAAAGGTCAGGAATTCATTTTTCTATAATAACAAATGGATACAAGTGCTACTTGTGCCACCAACAGTCTCATCTGTATTCCCAGAATCTTGACAAAATAAAACCAGGAATGAATGGTAGCTTATAAACAGCAGAACTGTTTTTAAGTATTTGCACTGAGCAATGTGTATTTAAACAACTGATGCAAGAATCAATGAACTCAAGCCATGCTGTGTTTCAAGCTTCCTGTGCTGTTTCCAAATGCCAGCCTGCCTGCATCGTCTGTTGTATCTAAAATGCAATTAGTGTACCTGGGGCTACAGCCATGAGTTTATTCAAAAGTAACAACTCAGCCAGAGCCTTATAATCCTGAACTCACTATCACTCAAGCAAATCTCTTACTGACCTAGATCTGCCTTGATAAGGATGTAAGCTGAAACATAAAATACAGGAAAGTGAAACTTACCTGGTTTTTTTCAATGTCATCTACATGTCTGAAAACTAGTCTAAAGGGGAAAATCCTCTTTAAAGAAAAGAGTAAGTGTAAGACAGCTATAGTTTCCTAACATTTGTCAATGTAATGTGTTCTAAGTACATCCAAAAGTAGGACTGTGTAACATTGTGAGCCTTAATAAATTAGTAAGTTAATATTCTACTAAGGACATACTTCTTAACAGTTGAATTAAGAGTAGTCAGGTTTGGAATTATAGTTAGGAGTATACTATTATACTTGCTGAAAACAGAAATTTTGTTTTATATATCTGCAGGGTAAATAGGTATAGGTTTTATGGCATTTCAATAAAATATGTTGCAGGGTATCTCTGGGCTACACTTTTTATGAAATAACACAAACACAAAAACCCCAATGGTATATTTGATGCATATTTACACAAATAAATTATTTCTTCAGGGAATCTTATCAATGAAACAAGTACCCCAAGAATATAGTGAGCAGCGTACCCCATTTTTCAAGTGCAGTGAGATGACAGCGATGCTTTTAAATCTCTGTCTTCAACATGTCAAGATTTACAATTATTAAAGGTCACTGTTCACCTACTACGGTGCAAAGAGGACAGGGTACTGTGAAAATGAAGATGTACTCTGTTTGCACGCATATATGATCTCCAAAACAATGATTTTAACCTCTCAACTTGCAAAATACATGCCATGCTGTTGAGAAGCCCTTTCACAATGTATCTGCATCAGAGAAACTTAACAAGCATCATGGGAAGACAAACTGCTATAATCCAAGGGGAAATGGTCAGTGACCTGACTCAGGCACACAGAAGTCTATGGGGCTGGACGGGATCCACCCACGGGCATTAAGCAAACTGGCCAAGTGTTCACTGGGGCATTTTCTATCATTTACCAGCAATCCTGGCTAACTGGAGGGGTGCCTGTTGACTGGAGGTTATCAAGTGGGACCCCCATCAGCCCAGAAGGGCTGGAAGGAGGATCTGGGGAGCTAGATGCCTGTCAGCCTGACCTCAGTGCTTGGTAAGGTTATGGAACAGGTCCTCTGGAGTGACTCAGCAGAAACAAACTAAGACACAGGAAAAGCTGAGAGACCCTTAGACTAAAGTGGTCCTTCCTTGACATGGTGGTCTCTGAAGCTCCCAATTCATGATACAGGGGGACTGTGACCACTCTTGTCCCTGGGAAGTGAGATACTTGGACACAGAAAGCTGCCCCACCAGGTCTTTTTTGATGCTAGCTACATATCACACCCAAGGCCTGCAGATAAAAACTAGGGTCAATCAAGCAATTCATTGTTAAGGCCTTTGTAGGACTGACAAGCAGTCAACACACCGCAAATTACCAGAAGACAAGACACTTGTTTTGAAAACAAGTATGAGTAATGATACTAGAAAATTTAAGTAGCAGTCCTGCTATAATTTAATTTTGAAACATAGTCAATGCAAATCATTCTTAACACTCATCAAAATCTAAACAAAACCCTTGTTTCATTACATGAAAATCAAACTGTAAATCTGTCTGTTTACCAGAAAATCAGGCACTTTAGTTCTCCACAGAATGAAATGCAACAGGACTGAAAGGATTTGTAAAAGAACAAACAGAAATATAATTCAGTAAAATTCAAAAGGCTGAAAGTAGGTCAGAATTAACTGAAGTGACTGACAGTATAGGCTGAAAACTGGTAGCAACTACTAGCAGAGAGTAACTCTGAATACATCTGTAATGGTTCCCTAAAAAGAAAAGCTGATATCCAGACAGCTGTAATTTAAACTTGGAAGTTTTGTTCAATTTCATGCTTACCTGACTATAAATTGCCAAAAATGCATCCATTTCTATATTTTCCAGGAGATCTTCAAGCACCACGCAATTCCACTGCTCATCTCTCAAGCTGAAGTGAAAGACAGAATTAACATTGAAATCTTCCCAGGTGCAATGACTGTATTACAAGAAACAAAATCTCAAGGTCACCCATTCGGGAAGCCTATCTGTCTGTCAGCAAAGCTGTTGAGAGCAGCCTAACTTCTAAAATATGCCAAATTCTCTTCCCTTCTTCCCTGAACCCCCAAGCAAACATGAGAGCAGAATCTTAGACTATGCTTTTGCACACAATTCAAATCTGGAATCATTCCAAAGCAATGTGATTCAACCTGTCCCCATCCTCTTCTTTAAATTTCATCACCACACTTTAAGGCAAGTTGTGGATCTTTTTGTAGCTGAAATATGATATTTAACAGTTAACTTCCTCACTGCTGGTGATTTTTTTTTCTAGACCAAAACATGATGACATCATGCACAAAACCTGTAATGTACAAAAGCACAAAACTTGTTTCTTCCAGTAAATTTTCAGGTAAAGACTAGCTGCAGTTTCTTTGAAGGCTTCCCTGATAGATTACCAGCTTGTCGATACTCCTGCAGAGATTTATCTGATCTTCTACTGACTCTTCACTTCTGCAACAGGAAAATTGTTCATCTAAACTGAGTAGGGCTCCAGCCTTTTCAGAATTAAAACAGGCTTACCACTATCACAGCCATTTTTAATATATCAGTGGTTTCATGGAAAACACTCTTTCTAATGGAAAGCACACTTTGAGCATGTTACGTGAAGCTTGAAATGTGCTAGGCTTTTAATACTGTGCAATACACATGGAAATGTCATTTCTACCTCCTGTAACCCTAATGAAAGTAATACGAAAGGCTGCAATAATTTTGCAAATTATCACCCATTTTTGCTAGTCAGTCTTTATGACAAGACAGGTATTTCTATATACCTCCCAAGAGGCATTTTATTTGTCACTGATTTCTTTACTTAAAAACTGTCCAGGGAAAATTGAAATTGAAGAAGAGTTTATACATCTCATCAAAAATAATTGTGTGCCAGGGAATTCAGTCTACAGTACAACAATGTAGATGAAAATTCAATTTAAATTGTCTCAGCTACTTCCTCTGACCCCAGCAGATCAAGTATCTCTGAAGTCCCTACCTATCTTCTTGAGAGACAGAGAGGATTAAAACTCTTTTCCTCCTTACTGCTTAGCAGTATCATTAGTTTTCCATTATTCCTGTCAAAAAAATGGTGACTGCCATGCAACACAGCACGATTTATATGCTACTAAGTTATTATTATTTCATGTTTCTTATTTCAAAATTCCCAAGACTCCTCAGTTATGCTCTGGGCTACAGCACAAGGCGACAGTGTTCAAACACAGATGCACAGTCCCTCCCCAACAGAGCAGAACATTCCGCCTGCTGTTTCTCCAGGATATCTTATGGTCCTTAAGAACTGCGGTAACACAGTAAAACCCGAGACCAAAGAACTTACCTTTGCTGGTACAGGTTTATAAATTGTCTACATTTATTCATGGCCTGTCTTAACAGAACTGTCACATGTCTTTCTGCATTTGTGTCCACAGCTTCATTCGAGAGTCCCAAACCATCCAGAATCCATCTCTGCCTACTCATTAGATGCTGCTGTGCTGACTCCTTATGCAACATCTCATACTCCAGCTTCCTGTCAAGTTCTTCAATCTCCTAGAGGTTGAAAATGCATGATGATAAAAAGTTCTAATTTAACTTGAAAGAACAAATTTCATTTGGAGTGAAGAAAAAAGATGATGGTATCAGGTTTTTCTGATCTTACTTTATTAATTTCTTATTCTACCCAGTCACTTGCAGTCATTACACTTTTCAATTCATTGCACAGCTTCAGTAAACACGTCTGGTACATCACAAATATCAGAGGAAAGCTACCACTCAATTTTCATTGTGTTAAAAGTCAATGCTCTCTGAAACCTTCCACTGTAGAGGACATCAAGCGAGTACACTGCCAGCATGGCTAAGATCAAAACTAAGGAACACCACCATTCAAATTCATTTGTAAGCTGCATAAACCCACTGAAATAGCTTAAGAAACTCAGACTAACTAGTTTTAGTTAGTCCAAACTAACAGCTAATATCAAATGGATTTAAGTTAAAAGGCAGTAGTAATTCACAACTAGTCTGATAAGTTAGGGTTAAAATACAATGCTCATTGTTATTGTGTATTAACCCAAAATCAAAAGGTTAAAACCCAAAACCCCCTGCTAAAGATCTCTCTTTGGTCAAAAAGTCAAACTAGCCAGAAGGAAGGCTTCATATTCCCATTTACAATGACACTGCTGTCTCACCTCAACCTTTACATTGCTTACTATCTCAAAGCCCCACTTGCTAACCAGTACCTTAAAGGAAATGCTTAATTTCAATTTACTCCTCTGCCTCATCAGCTGTATTTAACTCAGTGTTAGCTATTCTAGGTCTCACTTCTGCCCCTTCTTCAATCCTTTTTCTTCACCTATTCAAGGACAGAGAAGGTAAAAGTCACTTCTCTGAAAAGCCCCTTTGCACTTCCTGCATAAAAGGCAAAAATACTCTGTCTACAAACAACTTTTACTATTTCCTACAGATCTAATACAAATTTAAGCAAAACTGGAGGCATATAAGCATTCTAGCTGTCACTCTATGAGAAACTCTGCAGAGATGACCACATTAAAATTTAACAAGGAATTTTCACAGCAATAGCTGTCAAATGATGCCCTCTAGCAAAGAGGTTTTTCTCAAAAACCCATTTTGTTTGTTCTACTCCAATGCTCTCCCCAAACCTCACTTGGATGGTTTCAAATAGCAGATGTAGAAAAAAAACGTCCTTGTGAATATGGAGCACTGAAGTATTAAAAAAGGATTAGAAAATTGGCACATATCAAGTATGTAATAAATATGGTGAAGGGAAGAGGTTTTTTCCAGATTTCCTACTATTTTAACTGCATGAGTGTGCTTGAAGGGAGATCGGTAGAAGGCTGTATAGATAATCTCTAAAAACTTGACAACTGAAGCATATTGTGTGGTTATGGATTTTGCATATGGACAGCATTATAACATGAGCAGTTCTGTAAGACAGTCACAACAATTTACTATTCAAGTCATGACTCCCAACCACTTCTCAACTTTCTTTCAATCAATAAAATATTAAGTAGCCACCAAAATACTACTCTGACTGCATGCAACTATAACAAAAATAAAAAATAATAATACACAATCTTCCTTGTCTCTAAGACTTTCCTTTTTTTTATGTCTTTTACTGAATGCATTAAAGTGCACATACTCACAGAAATTAAAGTCTGGGTCACCAGAATCTGCAAACCAGCAGCTAAGTCAAAGATGCTCTAACAGTTGCTGTTTCCTAACATGATTTTTTTCTTTTAACAATTACATTACTTACAGGATTATGTGCTTCTAAAATCTGAATACATTCCAATTTTGACAGGGTTTTTGATGTGTTCAGTTGTTCAAAGAGCAAAGCTTGCACATTTATGATAGCAGTATACAGCTCCAGCATTTTGGATTTTTTAACAGTTTTTTGAAAGGCTACAGAAGCAATAAACTCTCCAAGTTTGTTTTCCAGATTGCGCAGGTGACACTCTTTTTCAAGCTGCAACTCGTACTTAATCTAAAAAAAATATGAGAACACGAAAGATAGAAAGATTAACAGAAACTCTCACACGCACACTTATGATTTTGGCAGTCTGTAATTAACAAGGAGGATTATAACAGCAAAGAAATCAATGCTGTTATCTTATAATGCAATACACTGTTTTAAGAAGTGCTTTTAACCTTCAATTCCAAGTTTATACTGTAATAAAAAAAAATTACAGTACAGTCAAATACTGTATAGAGATCAGGCTTTCTTTTAGGGTAATCAAAACTTTAATACTAAATGCTAACCCAAAACAGAGGGTCTATATAATTTTTATTATAATAAAATTAAAAGCTAGAAATACAAATAAATCCATGGTTAACTATGGTTAAATGGAAAGATAAAATACACCCTTCTGTTTAGAAAAAACATGAAACTTATAAAAAGACTGTATTTAGTTTCAAGTTGGCAAGTGTCAGTTAATGCTGACTGATGACATTCAACCTACTATTCTTTGAGCAAATAACCAAAAATCCTCTTATATAAAAGAAACTGTAAATCAAAAGTCTATTGGCAATGGATTTCAAATAAGATTAAAACTGGATTGGATCAACATCAAACAGCATAAAATCAAAATGATTTAACTCAGAAACTATGTTGCTGGCACACATTTGATGGAACATCCACAGAAACTATTCAAGGGTGAAAGACAAGTGCAGCATGTGCAGGCACACAATCCAGTGCAGTGTGACTGATGAGCTCTCCACGCTGTACCACTGACAGCCAAGGACACTGCACTGTGACTATTTTTCTGTGGGACAATGTGTATAGCAGCCAGCTGCAATTACCTTCTTTAGATGCTTCCATCTGAGCTTGTCACTCTAAGCTCCCTTCACACTCAAAGAAAAGGAAAAGGTACCTCTCAGTAGGTTTCATATCCTAAAAAATGGGTTTCCACTGACATGTAAGGTGGATGTCTAGGTTAGACACAGATGGCTACATTGCATATCTAACATTTAGGTACCTGAATCTTCAAAAGAAAGTAATCAATTACCAGTTTGTTTTTATTCTCTCTCCCTGTACTATTCACATGGGCCTAAAGGATTGTTAAGAGAGAAGACACAGACAGAGAAAGCACATGAAGCCCTGAGAGCTCTGACTCCACTACTTGGTGTTGCTATCACCCGCTGCCCCACATGCCCAATGCTGGGTATCGGAGCCCAGGTTTGTCCTCACTCCATCTCTAAATTCTTTCTTCATCCTGACAAATCTGATAGGTTTCACAGCACACCAAAAAATCCCAAACCAACCACAACCATTTTCAGAAATGATCATTTTCAGAAATTTCCAGTACTAGGTATTTTAACAGCAATGCTCAAATAACTACTGCCTGTGACAGAATGGAAGAACCACAGTCACCAAGGGAGGAATGTCAAAACCTCTTAAAGTTTTGGTCAAGTTTACTACCACCATGGCCTCTGAGAGCAGATACTCACATTTGCATTCTATGGAAAAACATTTATCCCATCAAGTTTGGCCTCTCTCTCAAACAACAGGCAGAGATGAGCTTGGCTATTTAACTCAGATATGTACATGCCTAGTACCTTAACACAGTAGGCATTCTGTGGTACCCCTTTGTACATGCAACCTCCCCTATTTTACCAGTCTAAAAATAATAAAGACCAATAGTGATTGCCCTGTTGGTGTGAACTAAACACCAGAAAGGTCAACTGTAGTCCTTAGACACTGTATGACTTCCCATTGGCACAAAACCTGATTTTGGCCATCAGAATATCTTCGCACAAATTGAAATTATATGTACTAAAGACACGAAAAACCTTATCAGATTCCTATTCATGTTAATCACAATTATACATGATTGAGTCTACTTATGATTAGTTTTAAAGAAGAATTTAAGGATACTTCCACCTAGTTTTTAGGTACCTAAGATGATAAATACGCAATATGATGAACAGAAATTTTCTCTGGAAATATTATTGATAAGAGTGCTAAGAGTGGCTGTGTATCATACAAATTCTATTATCCAGTAGAGAGAGGTAAATGTAAAATGTGATTTGGAACCAAATACGCCTGTGATATGCTCTTGCTCATGTGATACTCTCCAAAGGCTCCACCGAATCATCTGGAATGTCTTTGAACGCAAGAGGTAGATTACCTTCAGGAAATCTTTCCTACTAATTTGAATTAAGCCAGTAACAAGTCAAGAATAAGAAATCATCCTACAGACACAAACTGGAGGCGGATTTATTTTCTTGATACTTGTAACAAATCTCCATCTTAAAAGACAG